>NC_136070.1:1193176622-1193638140 GCF_964261635.1 Lissotriton helveticus | reverse complement strand
GAATAATGGTTTGGGAGCCACAACTTGACTAACACGATACTAAAAATGGGCGAAGGACAGGTTAATATGGCTACAATAAAATGGCGCTCATTCTGAACACTGTTACAGCATATGAGGTGGACCGCAGAGACTTCTCCGAATCAAATTGTGCTCCCCTTACCTACGGAGTTCTCGTTTAAGATGTCACCCACTGGTTTGGAAGTGACAACTTGACTAACATAACACTAACAAGCATTTGCAATGCAATAAATCTTGCATTTCCGTGAGATTGAGCTATTTGCATTGTAAATGAAAATGCCTTTTTAGGTCGAGCAGACCTGCATTCAATGCGAAGCATTGATTGCTGTCTGCTTCTAGACCTATTGTCAGCCGTATTTGGGAATGTGGACACGAGAGGGGCACGAGCGCAGATTTGACCTCGTGGGCGCGCACGGCGCCGTGCCCCTCTCGTGCCTCATATTCCCGTGCACACACAGCCAGCCCCCACACCCCTGCACACACAGGCACACGTACACACGCTGCTGCCCCCCCACCACACACACATATACAGACAGGCACGCATACACACCCCGCCGCCCCCTAACCCCCCCTGCACGCACACACAGACACACACCCCCGCCCCATGCATCGGGAGATCTGCCATACAATCGGTACTTACGCCAGCCTCCGCCAACATCGCAGGGAGCGGCGGATGCAGGCCTCCAGCGTAGGAAACAGGCCCCCGCGGTGCACACACTGGGCGGGGGGCACTACCAGGAGCGGAGTCTTCCAAACGGAAGAGGAAAAGGGGACGAGACCCACGGGGCGTGACACGGCACAGGGAGGCGGTGCGCGCCAGGCCTCCATCGCTGACTCGCTGCCTGGAACCTGTGCGCGCGCTCCCCAGCCTGTCGCGAGCACGCCTCCTTCTGGTTATATCCTTGTGGCCAAAACAATCACGCTATTGCGTTTTAAATAACCTTCTCACTATATCCGGCAGAAAGATGCGTCCTGCATCTGTAAGAAAAGAGGCTTGCACGCCTTTTGAAAATGAAACGAAAATAAACGCGTCCTCGCGTTTTGAAATGAAGTGGGCAGTGGCTTTGTGCACGGGAGCAGGTCTCGGGGAATAAACGTGTCCTCGCGTTTTGAAATGCAGCGGGCAGTGGCTTTGTGCACAGGAGCAGGTCTCGGGGAATAAACGTGCCCTCGCTTTTTGAAATGCAGCGGCTTTGTTTGAACAATAAAGTTCACCAAAAAAAGAAGAAGCAATGCCTCGTGGAGTAAGGTTGTTCTTTAAAAAGCAGGGGAGAAGGGAGTCTTTCGTAACAACACCAATAGTTCCAATAGTTCGGAAAAGGAATCCCAGAGAGGAAGGTGTACCCAAAGGGAATACACTGTTCCTCTGGCACCAAACACGGGAAACACGGATCACAGGACGAAATACAGGGAGAGGCTTCTGAAAGTTCTAAAGAGGGTTGAGCAAGGAAAACCAAGCACCACCATATTGGTAGGAGAGGCTTATGAACCTCCCTTCAGTACACATGACGGTTCTCAATGGCCTTATGGGACAGCACATTACCTCCCTCTCTGGTAAGGCATTCTGGGATTTGTAGTGCGGGAAGCGCTTACATGTTTCTAGTCCTAACAACACACTCTCTCTCTCACACACACACTCTCTCTCACACACACACTCTCTCTCTCTCACACACACTCTCTCACACACACACACTCTCTCTCTCACAGACACACACTCTCTCACACACACACACTCTCTCTCTCTCACACACACACACTCTCTCTCTCACACACACACTCTCTCTCACACACAGTACAGCCTTCTACCGCACCACTCTACCACTCTCTCCATCAACACTCTATGCGCCACCACTCTATGCGCCACCACTCTATGTGCCACCACCCTATCCACCACCACCCTATCCAACACTCTACCCGCCCACCACTCTACCCTCAAAATCCACCATCCAAATCCACCATCCAAATCCACCATCCAAGCACTACTACACCCTCCAAATCCACCCTCCGACTACACCCTCTAACTCCACCATCCAACTACACCCTCCAACTCAACACTTCAAACCCACACTCCAACTCCTTCCTCCAACTACAAATCCACCCTCCAAAAACAACATTCAACTCCAACATCCAAATACACCCTACAAATCCACCCTCCAACTACAACTCCAGCCTCCAAATCCACCCTCCAAAGCCACCCTCCAAATCCACCCACAAACTACAACTACGGACTCCAACTCCACCCTCAAAATCCAAATCCACCCTCCAACTCCACCCTCCAAATCCACCCTCCAACTCCACCCTCCAACTCCACCCTCCAACTCCACCATCAAACGACACCATCCAAATCAAAATCCTACATCCAAATCCACCCTCCAACTCCACCCTCCAACTCAAACTCCGCCCTCCAAATCATCCCTCCAACACAACCCCTCAACTTCACAGCACCACTCAATGCCACAGCACCACTCAATGCCACAGCACCACTCAGCGCCACAGCATCACTCAGCGCCACAGCATCACTGAGCACCCCTCAACGCCACAGCACCACTCAACGCCACAGCATTACTCAATGCCACAGCATTACTCAATGCCACAGCATCACTCAATGCCACAGCATCACTCAGCATCCCTCAACGCCACAGCACCACTGAATGCCACTGCATCACTCAGCACCACTGAAAGCCACAGCATCACTCAGCACCACTGAAGGCCACAGCATCACTCAATACCACTGAAGGCCACAGCATCACTCAGCACCACTGAACGCCACAGCATCACTCTGTGCAACAATTCAACAACAACTGGTTCTAATATGTTCTCTCAATGTTTCAAGCTTTATTACAAATGTCACAAAAAGATGTTAATATTTCACTTCTGTTCTTGGATTTTCATCACAATAAAATACACTGAACATAATCTTACCAAAAGTTATTTACAAAAGTTTAAGCTATTGCCAAATTACAATAACTTTTATTTAAGTATTAATTATTTAAAAAAATAAAAGCCATTGTTATTTGTAATATTAACACATCTAAGTCATGTAAATACAACACATATTGCATTACAAATGCTATAGGTGTCACGTTTGCAAAAGTTAAAACTATTGGCATTGTATATGACAAAGTTATTAATTTCGCTATTTTCAAAACCAACACATAAATAAAAAAATTGTCATTTACAATACCAATACCTCAAACTTTCCTAATGCGAGACCTATTGCATTGCAAATGCTTGTTTATGTGTTGTTTTTAAAACAGATAAATAAAAGGCATTGTCAGTTACAATACCATTAGCTAAAACTCTCGCAAATGCGAGACCTATTGCAATGCAATTGAATTTGGCGCCCGGGCTCTCCATTTTTTAACAAAAGCATTAGGAGAGAGTGTTTGCAGGCAGGAAAAAAACTATTTGAGAAAATAGCGCTTGGAGGCTGTAATTAAAGCCTACTGAGCAACAACACACGTAACTGGGGGTGCCGTCATGGGAGGTTACAAAATTAGACAAGGCGGTACCAAGGAGGGACTACTAAGCCTATTGACCAATGAACAGCCACAGTTTACAGTGGACAATGACACAAGCCAATGAAAAATATGGCTAGAGAGTTACAACTACTATGGCTACAATAAAATGGCATCCATTCGGAACGCGGTTACAAAATATGAGGCTGACTTCAGATACTACACCCAATCAAAATCTTGACTAGAAACCAGTAAGCGTTTTGTAATTTGAACTAAATAGGATGCTATTAGTTAATCTTGCAATTATACAGCCATAGCCAGTAAACGGAATGTTTTGGTATTTAGACATCGGCTCATGTAACGGACTGGACCATTCTCATGACTTTGCACTGGTGGTTTTTCAACCTTATATTATATGCTGTGCAGTTTGTATTGGCTGCTTAAAAGATTGAGCCCACTGGCCTTCCGCTATGCATGTCTTATGTTATTACTAAAGAACCATTTACTCTTTTGACTAAACGCTTTGGTGTCTTAGTCGAATATGTGACGTTACAACGCAATCAAAATGATTGCGGTATGTTACATTGCAGTTTTTACAATGCAAGTCGTTACAACGACTTGCGCTCAAGGGCGCTGGACTTAGGAATAGTATGATTTACTATTCCAACGCCAGTTTACGTTCAGTAGGGAAGGTGTTGGAATAGTAAATCATACTATTTCTTAGGTTGGAGCGCCATCCAGCACAAGTCGTTGTAAGGACTTGCGTTGTAATACCCACGATTTAAAGGCATTGCGATGGAATGCCCATGTGGTAATGGATGTTTCCCATCTTAGTCACATAACTTTGAGATGCGATCATTACTTACAACATGCTTTACTAGCATTCTGGTAAAAGGATTGAGTCTCCTTGCGTTCTGCTGTGCATGTCCTAGGTTATTATTAAAGAGCCATTTACTCTTTTGACTAAACTCTATTCATTTGTGTCGTAGTCACATACCTTCGAGACGCGCTCGTTACTTATGGATGATACACCATACTAGCATTTTAAACCCATGGGGGACCTCTCCCCTTTCTGTACCGCAAGCGAGCTTCTGGATATATTTGCATACTAGACAAACTGACATTTTCAACAACGTTTTCTCTGGTTAAAATTAAATCAAGTCTCATGTATGAAAGAAAAAGACGAAGAATAAAACATCTAACTGGAAAAAATTTGAATGGAATTTATTAGTTCTTACATGCACACTGTGAAATCTTCACCATGTCGATTCTATTTGAAGGAACCCAGCAATTCTTTGGCAGAAACACTCATCTCTGTTTACAAATGAACCTAAATAGAAGATGCTGTTGGCCCAACCCTCATATGAGTAGCATTTGTTGCTCCTGATCTGAATTTGAGAAGAAAAAGGGGTATTAATTGGCAGGAAGAATGTGATGGGCATTTCAAAGAATTCAGCATGGAGGAGTGGTTCAGCCTCCTTTAGCTCTAATCTAACTTCACTGTGAGTCACAGCATTCTGCCCTTTTACTGTATGACTCCTATTGGACATGGCCCTTCTTTAGGGGAATTTACAGTGGCGCCTACTCTGCTATGGCGGAGGAGTGTCGCCCCACAGCTTTCAAGCAGTGTGAGAAGAGGAAACATAAGATGATAATAACTTTCAGTTATTATCATGTTATGCCAGTTATTATCATGATATGTTTTCTTTGCGGGCGGGAGGGTGGTCAGGGCTGCTCGGCTCATGGAACAGGAGCGGATTGGTTTGCACACTCAAGTGCGCAATGACTGTTTGGTTGCCCAAAGCAGTCATGCAGACTTCCCCATTCTCCATGCAGGCTGCATTACAGCCTGCATGTACATATTGTTGACACCGTTGTGACTCAGCGTGTACCCTATCACTGTGTGGGATTATATTATCTGGATTGCTAGGGTGGGCCTAGTGTGGACAGAGTGTTGCACCACATAAGGGTGCTCTCTCTGTGGAGAGGCGGTTAGATTGGGAATTGTCGCCAATGTGTATACTATCGATATTATAACAATACGACTGGGCCTGGTACTTCTAGTAATATTTCCAAATGTGTTTTATGCCCAAAAGTACATGATGTTCATGTTGTAATGATTGAATATGTGTGTGGAATGAAAACGTTATTTCCATACATCCTGTGTAAAGTCTCTTTTGTGAAATTCAGTGTATGGATTGCAAGTGACTGCTGTGCCTTTGCTTTACACATTGCCTCTGAATTAAACCTGACTACTCAGTGTCAAGCTACCCAAGGGTGAGCACGGTTATACAGCGAGTGTAGTCACCCGCACTTGACGGGAGCAGTAGGTTCTGCTAGGCTGAGGCATCACTTCAGCTAACCAAAAAGTGCCGGTTCCAACAACTCCACATTGGGAGGAGTGAAGGAGAGGGAAATAAGTACAGCTATCATCATTAGGGGAGAGGAGTTGGCTTAACGGTTAGGGTGGTCGACCTCGAATCTGGGGAACTGGGTTCGAGTCGCAGCAATGACGCAGAACATCCTGTGATTCTGGGCAAATGACTTAATCTCCCCGTGCTTAACAAAAATGAATGTGTCCTCATGTAATGCAACTGGTGCTTTGTACTATATAAAACTCTGTAAAAAAAAAATCACTACTTGGATTGCTCACCTTATGTCACCTAGGGGCTTGAGCATAGCGAGGGTCCATCACGAAATGCATGTAATTGCCAAATAAAAGATTATGGTGGTATTGAAGCCCATGCACATGAAAAGGAACTTCCACAACATTTCAGGTTTTCGGTGCCGGAGCAGCATCTGTCATGCCTTCCAGTGCCAGTAGCCATACTTGCTGTATTTTCATCACTACTCATCACAGCATAGACATATATAAGGTGAATGCCTTGGTTCTTTCCCTAGGTTTTTCTGCTTTAAAGGTGTTTTCATGCACTGGCGAGCCACAACACTGAGGAGGCATGGGGAGCATGTTTTGTTCACTGCTGAATGTGGCAATGCGGTTACAGTGCCCGCAGCTCACCTTCAGAGCCAAGATGTATTGCTGTTGCATGGTGCAGGCTATCGAGATGCGGCTGCCATCTTGAAATGTACCAGTAAGCTCATCAAGACATACAACACAACTCAGATGGGTGGAAGAAATTATTTCATAATTACATTTTTGGCACACATATTAACCTATAACACACAAACGTACTTGCCGTGTACATTCTCACGTTTTACTTGACCATAGTTAACATAGGCCTCATTTTAAAAAGGCCAACGTTAAGTTCCTTTGTGCTCTGTTCTGTGTATCTGCTTTTTTTTCCATTTCAGGAGCGAAGCTGTATCAGCACCTTTGAAAGATGTAGCTTTATTGATGTTTTCTCAGGTGAATGTTTAGTCTACACAATAGTTGAAGTATCCACTTACGAGCTGCTGAGGAAAGGATGGTTTGGAACAATAGCATCTTTTTGCGTGCCGATGATAGAGCGGAAGGATTCTTAGCAGTAGCGGCTCCTGGAGGGAGTGCTGCCAGGCGGTGACGCAGGGCGGGGTAGGGGCAGGGTGGCGGGTAGTAAACTCCGGATTATGGCCTAACGGAGGTAAGTATACAAATAAATAAATAAAACCAATGTCATTGCACGTGCTGCATCGCATTTGGCGTCACCACCCGGAGCACTCCCTTCAGGACCCACTACTGAGTCCTAGTAGAGATGTCACTGTATTGTAGCTTGTGAAATTAACAAGGTTACCTTATCATAGGTACCATAACCTGATTGGATCTCCTCATGGGAAGGATTGATGTGGAGGTGTAGTGAGTTGATGAAATTGTGTTTTTAACTATTGCAGAGTAGACTTACACTCAAATGCCAATCCCGGTCCCTTTGGAGCTGATGCCTTTTTCTCTTGGCTGAAGGAGTTAAGCTTTTGGGCAATTACCTTCCCCACTTGCTTAACTAATCTATGGCATTCATGTATTGACTGCTGATTTACAACAAATTTGTTGATTTGAATTTGTAACTTTGCTAACCCTTTGATAAACCTCCATATTTGCAAATCTAAACTCTCTGTTGTGTTTGTGGGACTGAATGTGATTCAGGGTATTGAAAAATACTGTCCATTAGGTCAGCCTCCGTTGGAACTAAAGGCCCATCTCCTTGAACGCAGCTTGTACTTGAGTTTGCACCAGAAATCTGCACGGTGCAAATGCTGCAGCATTTTCACTGCTTTCAGGCCACTCATTCTGTATGCGGCGAGGGCTGAGCTCACGGCAGTGTCCCAAGCGGATCACTGAAATATTATCGACGGTCACATTATCGACTTGCAATAATATCGTTGAATAATTATCGACTACAAAAATATCGACTTTGTATACTTATTACACAAAATACAAAAATATCGACTAAAAAATATCGAGTATTTAGAATATCGAGTACATAAATATCGCCTTATTAAATATCGACTACTAATATATCGTTGGTCATGAAATTACACCTAACACTACTAAAATATCGACTACTAAAATATAGAGTACAAAAATATCGTTTCTAAACAAATATCGAGTTATTTTTTGTACCCTTTCATGTCTAAAATACCATATTAATCGTCTATAAAAGTCATTGCTCTATACAAAAAACATTTTACATATAATACCTGTTACTTTTATAACATTACTATTTATCATCATTTGCTATTCATTATATTAAATGCGTTCTATCATTTGAAAAAGAATCTTTACATGTAACTAAAATTTTCATAATATTTTTACACTTACACATCTATTTTATTTAACAACTAACCTGCTTTAATGCGGAAAGCACCACATACCACCATTCTCACATCAACAAACACACCAATTAACATAAAAAAAAATTCAAACTAGCCTATACAATCCTTCCTTTCATCCTACAACCAATCAAATCCAAGCACACAAAATACACATACTATAAAAGGGATAAATGCATTCTACCATTTGCTGCTGCTAACTCTATAGAAAGAAGATGCCAACACTCTGAAGATTTTGTTCCTGAACAAACATCTTTAAAGATCCAGCTCACTAGCTAATCATTCAAGTAAGTTACATTGCATTATTTAAAAATCTAAATTAGTAGTCTATTATTTTACTTATATCTCCTAACTCTTCCACTTATTTAATTTTCATCTCCTCCTACTTTTCTGATAGAAACTACTACAAAAATATTCCTAATACATGCTCCTATTTCTTCCCCTGCAAAATAAGATAGTAAGTATATATTAATGGTCTGTTATACAACAACAGCTGTTTTTAAACAGTATTTCACAAGATTCATACTTAATTTAAAACATTTTATTTACAGATATTCAGCGATTTTCCGATTTCAACACTACAAATGTATAGAACTACACTAATTAAACATGTAAGTATATATGTTTTTGTTAGTAAACAACCAGTATTTAAAATGCTATTTTCTAAACAACATATCTTGCATATTACATCTTCCCTACAGATCCAATAAAAACATCCTACATCAACTATACCAAAAGACAAGACTACCCTTGTAAAAAATGTAAGTATACTTCAATTTGTCTAAAACTTCCGATAAAAACAAGAACTATGTTCTTAATACCATGTTATGTATTTTATATTTCCTCTACAGATATTGTGAATACATCATACATCTATTCTACCTACAGCAAAGAAAAGTACATATTTAGAAGTTAGTATACTTTTAAATATTTCCAATTTCCCAACGGTTAAAAATAATTTTTATCATATGTGACATGTATTTATTCTATCTTCTCTACAGATCTAAACTTTACTACCTTGATGTACTCCAGCAAATACTACAACTCAACTATTTAAACAAGTAAGTATATGTAATGCTCACATCAAATGTAGTACTAAACAAAATAAAAAACTGCTTTTTCCTAGGAAAAACGTTTGTTATGTATAAACATTAACTTAGCATTTCTATATTTTCATACCAACAGTAAATAAAGAAATACATACAAGAAAGTCCTTCAAAATACAGTTCTGCATTTGTGATTACTACTTTTAGTAAACGTAAGTATAAATACAACATTAATTAGGTTAGCACCACTAAGTGAAATATATGTTATTTGATTTTGTTTCTTTCTACTCTTTCCTAGAACAAGTAAAACAAAATGACAGAAGATGCAGAATTTGTTATGTCACAGAAAAATAAATTACTGTTATGTTATATGGGTTATGTTTATAGTCAGGAAAGACAAAGTGGTAGAAAAGTTTTCTGGAAATGTACAAAATATTACTCAAACAAATGTTATGGAAGGGCTACTACAGAGGAAACTAATGTGCTATTTACCAGGGAACACAATCATCCCCCCAATGTCACAGAAATTGAAATAAGAGATGCTTTAGAAAGTATAAAGACTGCTAGCACACAACGTGATAGACCAACAACACAAATCCTTAAAGAGGAACTGTTAAAAGTCCCAGCCCATGTTTCAGGTCAACTACCCTCTATTGACTCCCTAAAACGCACAATTGCATACACTAAAAGACGCACTTCCATAACCCCACCCAACCCTACTACTTTTGAGGAAATTATTATTTCACCAGAAATGTCCATCACACACAATAAAGACAAATTTATCCTTTTTGACAATGAAAGCAGTACAAACAGAATCATAATGTTTGCAACTGCAAGTAATGTAAGAAAAATCCAACAGTGTCCCCAATGGTTGATGGATGGAACATTTAAACCATGCCCAAAACCTTTTTATCAACTATATTCCATCCACGGGTTATACCATAACTATAACATCCCTTTCATTTACTGTTTGCTACCAAACAAACAGCAAAACACTTACACAGAAATATTAAATGTTCTCAAAAATGAAATCAATAATTATTTTCCTGAAAAAATAATTATAGATTTCGAATTAGCTATGATTAATAGCATTTTGAAAATATTTCCCCACACAGCAATCCAGGGTTGCTACTATCATTTCAATCAGAGCATATGGAGACATCTCCAAAATCAACTTTAAGTATTTTGTACTCAACAGATAGCACCTTAGCCTATCAAATTAAAAAATTGATAGCACTGGCCTACGTTCCTGTTACCGATGTAGCAGAACACTATAATTTATTAATTGACTGCACATATTACAAGAGGAATGAAGATAAACTAACCCCATTACTGGATTATTTTGAAGATACTTGGGTGGGAAGGTTGCACAGATCTGGACATCGACGGCAACCCAAATTCCAAATCCCTTGTTGGAATGCCTATCTTAGTACTTTAAACCAAGAGGCTAAAACCAACAACAGTGTAGAAGGGTGGCATAATGCTTTCCAAGCTACCACAAGCAGAACCAGACCCACATTCCATAACCTACTAGAAGCTTTGATAAAGGAACAAAGCTATCAAGAACTAAGAATGGAACAATCTGTGACCCAAATTGGTCCAAAACTAAGTAAACAAACTAAACAAATGTTCCGACTACTGCAAAGTCAAGTCACACTATACCCTACAACTAGAGGATTAGAATATCTGTCAATAATAGCTAAAACCCTACTATAAAAATGTCAACAAAATATACTCATATCTTCTTACAATAATGATACATATAACAATCATAAACATTTCTAAACAATTATAAATAAGACATATTTGTTTTACAAACTTATCAAAATTGTGGACATTATATCTGAACAAATATGCAATATTTATAATTACATCGCACATACACATTACATAAAGATCGACATTTCCCACCCAATAAATAGAAATATAAAAATATTTACAATTTCTGTAGATGAAAGAGACGTAATGAAGCAAAATACAATCCATACAATCCATTACAAAGTAAGAGAAATCCAATATGGAAAACCATCAAAAACCCAAAAATTATGTAAAAATAAAACAAACGCTCCAGGAAATCCCGAAAACAGTAGTGTGGACACTTTAGTATTTAAAGTGATATACACACAACTTTTAAAAAAACGGTGACGCATACCAATGTATCAATCCAATACGAAACCCTCAAAAATCCCGAAAAAAGGTTAAAATTATAAAAATCCGCTCCTAGCAAACACGAAAAATAGGAGATACACGTAAAAATATAACCATAATAAGTCATACATTAGTATCTCCGAAAAAAAACACGCTTCCTTCCATGTAGTTTTCATGCGAGGAACCGGAACCTGTAAAAAAACATACATAACGAAACCCACCCACAAATAGCCCATACAATTTGTAAATACACTCACAATTAACATTAACCATGTAAGAAGACATTTCCTAACAATTCAAATAACACTAGAACTAAAACATAAACGACGCATCTATAACGACGACGACATTACACCTAAACGCTACATTAACAAATCATACATACACACAAAAACACTACACAGTTCGAATATACCCTCAAACATTACCACTCAGTCATAAATGGTATATAAAATTTACCTTACCTCTCTCCACACAAAGCAGCTCCCAACCGCGAGCTTCTCCAGTCCTGAATGAAGCGCAATAACCTTACGCGGTAAAAAAGTAGTCCCCTTAAACCAATTTTGAAAAGGTATCATAGAAAATACAATGTTATAGTATAAAAATATAATACATACACATTGTTATTGTAAAAAATTAATACAGTAGACTCATTATAATTTAAACTGTTTAAAAAATTTAAATGTATGTAATATTAATTAATATATAGTAATTAATATATATTAATAATATTAAATAAGTATGTAACACTTGAAATAATATATGTAAAAAATTTAATTTTGTGTACATTTATAGGAATAAGTTTGTGTTTGTTTATAACTAAACATTATTCATTGTTTTGTAAATTATTAATAATAATAAATAATATAACTTATTTATTATTATTAATATACAATTTATAACCATTTACTATATAAATAATGGCCTTAAATAATGTATTTTTATTTCTCTGAATGTATGTATTTCTGAAAAGAAAAGATAAATGTTTAAGTTTATTAATTAATAATAATAATAATAAATATATTTGTTATTATTTTTATTAATTAATGTAAACATTTTTATAATAATATCTAAGTATTATAAAAGTATATAATTGCATAAATAATCTTTTACCAATACCAGATATTATTATTAAACATATTATTCCCCTTTACAGTTATAAAGTTAACAACATAATATATTTATATGTATAATTTAAAAACAACATTGTCAGAAATATGTGAAAAAAATGTCTTAATTAGTATTTCCATATCTTGAGCAAATATAATAATTGTCATGTTACTTTATAAAAATGTAAATATGAAAATTAAATATTTAATAATATTAATATATAATATTAACATTATTAAATATAAATGGAAGAAACAGAAAAAGAACTTGAATTTAATTTATTTCAATATAAATACTTGTTACAGAAAGTGATTGATAATAATATTTTATTTTGACATAAAAAATGTTGTGAAAAATTTTTGTGTGACAAATTAAAACATGTACATAAATGATAATGTGTTATTCTGCAAATACAACATTTCCAAAAATGTTTATGTTATATTTCATAATGATTGTATTGTATTACACATGAAAAAATTGGAAAATTGTAATAAAGTTTTGTGAAAACATCCATTTTGCATTGTCTTGAAATATAATAACACACTAATGTAAAAATATATGCAAATGTGCTGGACACTGACCAATTAATAATTGCTATTCCTACTCCAGTCAAAGTCTTATCAGAGAAGTTGCTGTACACTGACCAATTATTATTTACTATTCCTACTCAAGTGAAAGTAATATCTGGAAAGGTGCTGAAGACTGACCATGTATAAATTAGAATAGCTACTTTAGTATAATGTAATAGTGTAAAATGTGTCAAATAATTTTATATATTGTATAAATATTATTAACATATATTTGTAGTATATTTTTAGCTGAGTAGTTCAAAAAATTATTATTAGCATAAAAATTAGCAAATTTTTTCCACTAAAATTTTTCAATTATTTGTAATATTTATAATTTTTTTTCTCACACTTTATATACACACAACACACCCTGAACCCTAAAAATACCCCTTTACCCAAAAACTGAAAACTGACCCTGAACCCTAAAAAATACCCCTTTACCCAAAAACAGAAAACTGACCCTGAACCCAAAAAATTCTCCTTTACCCAAAAACCGAAAACTGACCCTGAACCCTAAAAAATACCCCTTTACCCAAAAACAGAAAACGGACCCTGAACCCAAAAAATTCTCCTTTACCCAAAAATGGAAAACTGACCCTGAACCCTAAAAAATACCCCTTTATCCAAAAACCCAAAGCTGACCCTGAACCCTAACAATTCCCCTTTACCCAAAAACTAAAAACTGACCCTGAATCCCAAAAATTCCCCTTTACCCAAGAACTGAAAACTGAAAACTGACCCTGAACCCAAAAATATACCCCTTTACCCAAAAACTGAAAACTGACCCTGACCCATTAAATATACCCCTTTACCCAAAAACTTAAAACTGACCCTGAACCTAAAAATATACCCCTTTAGCCACAAACTTAAAACTGACCCTGAAGCTTAAATAAACCCCTTTACCCAAAAACAGAAAACTGACCCTGAACCTTAAATATACCCCTTTACCCACAAACTAAAAACTGACCCTGAACCCTAAAAATACCCCTTTACCCAAAAACTGAAAACTGACCCTGAACATTTATTATACCCCTTTCCCCAAAAACTGAAAAGTGACCCTGAACCTTAAATATACCCCTTTACCCACAAACTAAAAACTGACCCTGAACCCTAAATATGCCCCTTTACCCACAAACTAAAAACTGACCCTGAACCCTAAATATACCCCTTTACCCAAAAACTGAAAACTGACCCTGAACCTTAAATATACCCCTTTACCCACAAACTGAAAACTGACCCTGAACTCAAAAAATACCCCTTTACCCTAAAACTGAAAACTGACCTTGAAACATAAAAATACCCCTTTACCTAAAGAGAGAAAACTGACCCTGAACACTAAAATTCCTCTGTACCCAAATGTAATTAATATTATTTAATTAACTATTAATGATTAATTAACTATAAATAATAAGTTAATATATTAGCAAAATAGCTGTAATTAATTGAATGTAATTATTTATAATATTTATTCCCAAACAAATATTTAATAATAACGAAATATGATATAAATTATTTATGAATAATTAAATCAACTAATTAATATTACTTAATTACTATTTATTTACTAATGATAAATATGTACCAAATTATATGAATTAATTAACAAATTAATATTTATTCTTTACCAATTAATTGATAATTTAAATGTATCACAAACATATCATATTTAATTATTTCTTTTTAATTACTCCCCACCCTTATCCCCTATTAACCCAACATCCCGCTCCTAAACATTAACTACAATTTATACCAATAACAAAGATGAAAATATTTTAGCACATTAGCTGTAATTAGTTTCATGTAATTATTAATACATTTTTCCTCAATTATTAAATGAACTATAACAAAATATTATATATATATAAAAATTACTCTAAATAATGTAATTAACTAATTAATAATAATTATTTACCAATTAATTACTAATACAAAATTTATACCAAATTATATTAATTAATTAACTAATTAATATGATTTATTTTCCTATTAACTAATTAATAATATTTAATTACCAATTAATTACGAATAAATATTTATTACCAATTATATTAATTAATTAACTAAATAATATGATTTATTTTCCAATTAACTAATTAATAATATTTAATTACCAATTAATTACTAATAAAAATTTTATAGAAATTTATATAAATTAATTAACTAATTAATATTAATTATTTCCCAATTAATTAAAATATAAAAATATTTACAAACATATATTAATTAATTAATTATTTTAAATTACTCCCCACCCTTATCCCCTATTAACCCAACATCCCGCTCCTAAACATTAACTACAATTTATATTACTATTACAATTTATTTATATTTTTTACCTTTTTTCAACATAATATCGATATTTTTTACTTTGACTATTAATCGATATTTTGTCATGTCGATATTTTTGAGTCGATATTTTTGGACTCGATATTTTATTATCATTATTGTAATCGATATTTTTTACAACGATATTTTTGTTGTCGATATTTTATTATATTCGATATTTTTTACTCGATATTTTGTCCATTCGATATTGTGGAGTCGATATTATGTCTGTGCAAGGTCCCAAGCACGTATGTCGTTAGGGGCGGCTGCTGTTAATCCGAGGTGGGGGACGGGAAATAAATTTTTTTTTTTTTTAACTTACCTTTTCTGCCAGCATCCCTGATCTTCTCCTCACGCGCTGCCGCTCCTGTTTGAGCAGCAGTTGTGCGGAACATGCCGAGACTCTGAAGGACATCTCCGTTTCATAAACAGAAAAGGAACCTTGCCTCACTGAGGCAGGGCCGGACTGGCCATAGCGGGCACCGGGCAATCCCCCGGTGCGCCGCACGGGTGGGGACCGGTTTTGGGCCCCTGGGGGCCGATTTTGTTACAGGGCCGTTTTTGCAGCATAGCTGCAAAATAGGACCTGTACCAAAATCGGCCGAAAACCGGCCCGCAAAGAGCTCGTCGGCACCTCCAACACCCCCCCCCCCCCCGAGTGGGGAGGTGGGGGGCTGGCTGAGCACTTTGCCAGGGCCGGTTGTGGTTCCCAGTCCGGCCCTGCACTGAGGTCACGAAATCCTTCCCGGCACGTGCAGTCATTGATTGGAAATGAACAGTTAAAATCATTGACAAGTAGAGAAGTTCCTGAAAAGAATGAAGAAGTGTTCCACCGGTGCTACATTGTTCAATAAGTAAACGCCTGGGCATCCATTTTAACAGTCACTGATCCCCAGTCCAAGTCCTGAGGAAAACCAGCGAATAAATCTGGGTTCGAAACACGTTGACATCTGGGCAAAGGCGAACGAGCCTCGGGTTGCTGAATGTAATGTAATGTAATGTAATGTAATGGACATTTATATAGCGCTGCTACCACTCCAAGGAGTATCTTGGCGCTTACACAACCCAGATGGAGGAGTTGGATAGGGAAAAAAAGTCCTAATTTCTTATACACATCCACTACACTAAGGTCCTACACGAGGTGTCAGACAGAGAGAAAATCCAAGTTTTCAATGCCTTCCTAAAGGGGGCTTCTTGAGAGAAAGATCGCAAGGAGAGGGGGAGTTTGTTCCAGGCCTTAGTTCCTAGTACAAAGATGGATTTACCACCCTTTGTAGCCAGTTTAAAACGAGGAGTGGTAAGTAAATTCTGGCTTGCAGATCTCAGGCAGCGTGCAGGATAGTATCTTTTGAAACTCCTTCGTAGATAGGTCGGGCCACGTTGATGGAAGGCCCTAAAGGTGATAAGGAGAAGTTTAAACAAAATTCTCTTTCCTATTGGCAGCCAGTGTAGAGTATTCAGGGCTGCGGAGGCTGATGATCTACGGGGCAGACGCAGTACGAGGCGGGCAGCCGCGTTTTGGACCATCTGCAATTTGTGGAACACGATTTTGTGAATGGGAATTGGTTAGAAGTGAATTCTCTCCCAACGGACAGACAACCATTGTGTTAATTGTATAGCTCTTTGGCCCATACACAGGCAGGACAACAAGAACTGTTATAGAGTCAGCCTATGTTTTTTATGTGTCAAATATGGACTGGTTATGTGTAAGAGATTTGTAGGACACTTTTGATTTTTCACATGTTTTCCCACATGTACAATATGCTTGTCTCTAACTTGTAATGTTGAACTGTGGCACATTCTTATAAGTATGGTATACTGAATAATGTGTTAGGCATGCCTGCATGTGTCTGTGGAAAGAGGAAACCACCAAAAATGTGATGCATAGATGATAGATTTTTAGTTTTGGGAATTATTTTTAAAAGAAATAAAATTGATCTGATTTATGCTGTGCGCAGTTTTCTCAATTTGTGAATGAGAAGAAGTGATTGTAACTGTCTGCCCTTTACCACACCACAGCCCCCTGATATTTTCATGTATTGATTTTCAGCAGCATTTATTTTTAGAGGAGAATTACCCATGACTGCTGGCAGTGGGACTGATGTGATGCTTATGTATTCCTTCCTTTCACAGCGCACTCAGTTAGCCCCCGCCTGTGCTGTTGCTAGAGCTGCAACAGCGGTGCGCTTTTCCTGATCCCTCCCCTGCTTGACCATCGCGCTGAGGCTGTGATGGTCCGAAAAGTGGGTGGATAAGAAAAGAGACCTAGATGACGTCACCTCGGTCCCAGTGCAGCCACGGCCCGTGCAGGTAAGAGAGGTGGGGCGTTGAGGCTGTGTGGGCAGGGGGAATTAGACACAAGCGGACAAGATCAAATTCATTATTTATTTAATTTTCTCTCGTCATCGTCCATGGATACCCCCCACCTCACCCGGCCCCACCACCACGCTGCTCTAACCTGCACTGGCCGCGGGTGCATGTGCCTTTCAGGCTTTGATGGAGTGGTTTGTATGTATCCATAGGCCTCGCTGGGAGGCCACCTTTTACAAATAGAAGCAAGCATTTGCAATGCATAGGTCTCGCATTACTGAAGTTTGAGCTATTGGCGTTGCTAATATGAATGCAACGCCAATAGCTCAAACTTTCAGTAATGCAAGTGCTATTGCATTGCAAATCAATTGCGGCACTCGCCCTTCATTCAGCGCAGGCAGAAAGGACAGGTATACACCGTATTGGTTAAATACGGTGCATTCCCGCCCGTTCACTTTGGCATAGGGCAGCTCAGCAAGGTGCCTTGCTGAGCTGCCCTACGCCAAAATGCCCTAAATGAGGCCCCAAATCTTCAAAAGTTTAGCTGTTGAATATCTCTTTTTCCAAAAGGGGTTATGGTACGAAATTCTTCAAAGTCTCTTTAAAATATGCTAAGTAGTATTCATAATCTTTATTTACCAAGTACATATTTCAGGGCATTGGAAGATTGTTTCCATCATAGTGAGCTGGGGTGATGTCATTTCCCTCAATCTTTTCTTTTTTTAGTCATACATCTTTGTTCAAATCATGTTTCAGGTACCAGTAATTCAAAGGCAGTGGTAACTTTCCTTTGTCCCATTGAGAATCTCAGGGGCATTTCTAACAAATAATCAGCAAGGTAGGAATGTGCCGTGCTCAACAATTATAGGGGACATTTCTGTCATTTCCCAGCACTGGCGCACAATGTGCCGACTACTGCCAACGCAGGTGCAAGGGAGCCTGCATTGTAAGCAGGATTGTTTTTGTGCAGGATGCTACACCTTCCGGAACAAAAACAACCCCTGAGGCAGTTCCCTATTTTTATGTGTGCTGCAGAACGAAGCACACATAGAAAGAGGAAGTAAAGGGGCAAAATAACGATAGTTCGCCTCGCTATGCCTCACCTGGGAGGAGTAACATTTTAACACATTCCCAGCTCTACCACTGATGGAAAATGTAAGACTGTGACAAAATCCATGGGTGGATTTTTGGGAAACCCCATGCTCACCCATGGAAAGCCTCCCTGGGGCAGAATAACAAAATGCAGGGGCATATTATCAAGGACGTTGTTAAAAATTATCGCCGGTTTAGAGGCAGAAAACTGCTGCTAAAGCAGCGATAATGGGCTTGATAATACCCCCTTGAGAATTCCAATAGAAGTCCATGTTCTGGTGTGAACATTGGCTTCTATTGGAATTCTCCAGGGCATATTATCAAGCCCATTATCGTCGTCCTTGATAATATGCCCGCAGTGATTTGTGCTTTGTGCTTACTTTTGATTTATCAAGCCATGCTAGGCCACTCAACGTGGCTTTGAGTGGCTTGATAAAACAAACTTAAGAGTTGCTTCACTCTTCTGCCCCATTGTGTGGCACACGGGCGACACATCCCTTTCATAAATATGCCCTCATTTTGGAATGATGTTCACTGAAACTACAAAGGATTTCTATACCTTTTCGTAAGTACACATACCTGGAAGAAAGCACCAATACTGTTCTAATAAAATTACATACAATGGTTTATGTTGTTTAAATTAAAACATTTTTACTACAAACATATGGCCCCCCTTTTTGGTAGTGGCATGTTTTCTTTTTTTTCTTTGTACTTATATTGTGTATGCTTGCAATGCAAATAAAGTATAACATTTAATTTGAATCACACCTGCTGGCCAAGGACACCTATTGACTTTGCCAATGCTTATTATAATGCATGTAGTTGCTCAGAAGTAGCAGTAAAACTACTTGTAACACTGTCCTAACCGGGTGTTTAGTGGTGGCTGCGCATAAAAGCACAGTTGATTTATTTATGTGTTTATTTTATGTGGAGATTTATCTATGACGAAGACCATATCAAAAAGTGGGTAAGAAGGTACTCCAGTAATGGCAAACGAAGGTATGGTTGTACATTTTCAATGATTCTGCCTCTATTTGCATGCACGCGCAATTAGGACCAGATGTATGACCCACCAATTTGTGACTCGCAAATTGTGTCGCATTTCCAACTCGCAATTTGCGACTTGCAAATTGGGATGCGTAACAGTGTCTGAAACACTGTTAGCGATGCCTAAAGGGGTCGCAAATTGCATGCCTCATGAATATTGATGAGGCTGTCGCAATTTGCGACCCCATTAGGAATGGCTAGCACTCCCAGGGATGGTGGCCTGCTGGGGTCAGCAGACTACCATGTCTGGGACTGCTTTTAACCCCTTCCATGCTCATGATGAGCCCAGCTCTGGGCTCGTCATGAGTCACAGTGGAGCTGTGCTCATGACGAGCTGGGCTCGTCATAACGGCCGCGGCCTGCCCACGTGAAATGAAATGAAAACAAATTTATAACGCGCAGAACTCAGCCCAATGGGCATCAAGGCGCCTAACAAAAATATTTGCAAGTCCAGGGACCTAATTACTGGTAGGCTTTCTTGAAGCACCATGTTTTGAGGGCCTTTTTAAAAAGGGGCAGTGAGGATAAAGATTTAAGCTCCAGGGGGAGTGCATTCCAGAGACGAGGGGCGACTGTAGAGAAAGCTCTTCCTCCCCATCTGGTCTTCTTAGTCCGAGGAATTACCAAGAGATGCTGTTGTGATGAGCGTAAACTTCTACTGGGCACATATCCAGAGAGAAGAGATTCCAACCCATCAGAGGTTCCTGCTTTCAGAGCCCTATGCACTAGACAGATGATTTTAAAAGAGATACGATGCTCTACAGGAAGCCAGTGAAGACTCTTTCTGGCTAGAGTTGCAGAGGAAGAGCGTGGAATGTCTAGTACAAATCTTGCAGCCGCATTTTGTACTATTTGGAGACGCTGGATCAATCCCTTATTGACCTCTGCGTACAGTGAGTTGCAATAGTCTAGTCTAGAACCGACCAACGCAACCACTGTCTGTTTCCTAGCTTCCGGGGAGAGGTAATGCACTATTCTTCGAAGAATTTTAATAACTCCCCAGCAGGTGGCCACTGTTCTATTAACCTGAAGGGTCATTGACAGCGAGGTATCAAAGATGACCCCAAGGTTTCTAGCTGAGTGTGAGGGGACAGGGCAGGTTCCCAGGGATGGCGGCCACCATTCATTTGACCATACATCCTGGTCCTTTCCAAAATCAGCACCTCGGTCTTACCGCCGTTCAGCCTCAAGGAGTTGAGTACCATCCAGTCAGCGACTGATTGCATACAACTCCTGAAGCTGGACGCGGAGGTGCTAACCGAATGGGCCAACGACACCATGATCTGAGTGTCGTCTGCATACGACACTACTTCCATTCCCTGCGCTTTTACTAATCTCGCTAGGGGGGCCACGTAAATATTAAATAGGGTCGGGCTTAAGGCCGACCCCTGTGGAACCCCACATTGTAGAGATTTAGCAGGGGAGAGGTATTCTCCCAATTTGACCCTCTGTTCTCTATGATCTAAAAATGAGGACAGAAGGCTCAACGCGGGCCCCTCTACTCCTATCTCCCGCAGCCGAGATGTTAAGATCGAGGGAGATAGGGTGTCGAATGCTGCGGTCAGATCAAGTAAGACTAGCAGCGTTGTCTGTCCCTGGTCCACTTTCATTCTGATGTTGTCTGTTACTATAGTAAGTGCGGACTCTGTGCTGTGGAATTTCCTGAACCCATGCTGGGTCTGATCTAAAAACCCAGACGAGTCCAGGAAGGCAGACAAGTGCGAATTCAGATGGGCCTCAAGCATCTTAGCGGGGCAGGAAGTAAGGAGATGGGCCTGAAATTCTTCAGGGCTGTAGGGTCAAGGGAAGGCTTTTTAAGAAGTGGCTTGACAATCGCTTTCTTCCAAACTGAAGGAAAAACCCCCTGTGATAGGGCACCATTCATTATCTCCAGTAGAGGAGGGAGTAGTGTGTCCCTACAATCCTTTAGCACTTTGAGGGGACAGGGGTCCAAAGGTGACGAGGATTTGGTCCTGTTCAGCAGAGAATTAAGGTTGTCCAATGTGATCGGTGGGAAGTTGGAGAGAGTCTTATTGGGATCTTTAGACCAGGCTTCTAGGTTTGTAAGAGCCTGGATCGTAATGAGCCCAAGTGATTTTTTCTGTGTTTCCAGATTAACGGAGATCTCATCGATTTTAGCATAGAAAAAGGTTGAGATCTTATCACAGAGCTCCTGCAATCCTATCACTGGGTCTGGGATTTGTAGTGAACAAAGGGAATTTACTACCTTAAACAGCTCCTTCGATGAGGTTAAAGAAGTTGTAATGTCAGAGAAGAATTCTTGTTTTGTTTTGATGACCGTGGCCTTATATTCCACTAACGATCGTTTATAAGTCTCTCTGTCCATGGTGTCCCAGGTTTTCCTCCACTTTCTCTCCTGCCTCCTGCATCCCTGTCTCATCAACCTAAGAGTTTCGGTGAACCAGGGGGCGGAGGGTCTACGCCTTGCTGAATATCGGCGGGTTGCTGGTGCTAGAGCATCTACTGCTCCAACAATAGAGTTGGCAAATTTTTGTGCTGCCTGCTCTGTATCTAATGGCAGGGAGACAGAGCTAATGAGAGGGGCCAGAGCATCATTAGTGATGTTTTTATAATTCCTTTTGCCCTCTCCCTGAGCCTGTCCCTTCTTCAAAGTGCCTAAATGAGGAAGGGTCAATTCTATTGGAACTGCCAGGTGGTCTGTCCAAACCAGCGGTTCGGGAGTACCCGTCTTAACCCTAGGGTCGTTGGAGAATACTCCATCCAGCGTGTGGCCTGCCCGGTGAGTTGAACCTTTCACCAGTTGAACAAAGCCACAAGCTTCAAGGGGCTCCACCAAGGACAAAGTGTCTTTAGAAGTGAGGTCATTTAGATGAAAGTTTAGGTCCCCTAAAATAGTAAAGTGGGGCCTGCCAACATATGGCTCCATGAGTCTGAACAGGTCACTAGTAAAGTTTGATCTAGGCCCAGGGGGCCTGTATATAAGAAGGCCTACAAAGGAAGCTGAAGGAGATGAGGAGATGAAGTAGTGCAGTACCTGGACGGGGTCAGATGGTACCGACAGAGCATTAATACGGCAGGTAAGATGTGACTGGTAGAGAATCGCCAGTCCTCCACCCCTACGCTTAGCTCTGTCAAATCTGTGCAGTGCATAACCCTCTGGGATTGCCATTAAAAGGTCATGACCTGAGGTCTCCGTGGCCCAGGTTTCCGTGACAAAGACCCATGCAGGTTTTCTAGATGTCACAAAGTCATGGAAAGCTACATTATTTTTAATTATTGACCGAGCATTGATCAGGTATCCTTTCTCTAAACGAGTACCTTTAGACAAGGAGCGGATGTTTTGAGAGGGATCGGTAATCATGGGGAAATATCAGAGTTCCGGGTGTTCAGTGGGACCATGAGCTGTAGTTCCTCCGGGGTAAACCTATGTTGGCATGTGGCGTCCCTAGGTTTCATGTCCAACATTTCCTTCAAGGAATAAGAGAATGCTATCTGGGGAGATAGCTCAGGGGCCCCAGAGCGCAGCCCGTCCTGCAGCCCGTCCTCAGCGCGGACGGGCGCAGACGGGGTGGCCTGTTGTTTTTATCCATATTGAGGAATGGGGGAGGAGGGCGGGAGGGGGGAACAACTCGACCGGCAGCCTTACCCAACTCAAAATGGCGGCCAAAATCGATCGAGGAACTGCTTTCTAGTGCCTAACAACAGCAGCGCTGGGCCAGGGAAGCTTAAGAGCAGCCTCGGAGCGACGCTAATCTCGTTCCGAGGTGTAACAGGTAATTTAAAAGTTGCAGTCTAAAATATTTACAAGTTTTAAAATCGCGTTATTATTATGTCAATAACGAATTACCAGTGAATAAAGTGGATAGTAAAGAACCCCCGGCTTCCGCCTCAGGGGAGAAGTAAGTGCGACGTGCGATTGATTCCCCGTCTGTGTGGGAAAATTAATCAGTGGATGGGGTCGTGATGAGCCTAGCTCGCCATGAGCACAGCTCCACTGTGACTCATGACTAGCTGGGCTCGCCACTAGGGGTTAAATAAAGCAGTCTTTTTTTTTTAATGCAGCCTGTTTTCATTAAAGGAAAACGGGATTCATTTTTTTAAGGGCAGGCAGTGGTTAAAAATATTTTATCGCATACTCACAAAGGGGAAGGTGCACTTTGAGAGTGGTTTACCAGTTTTCAGTTTTTGGGCAAAGGGGTATTTTTAGGGTTCAGGGTCAGTTTTCAGTTTTTGGGTAAAGGGGTATTTTTAGGGTTCAGGGTCAGTTTTCAGTTTTTGGGTAAAGGGGTATTTTTAGGGTTCAGGGTCAGTTTTCAGTTTTTGGGTATTATTTTATTATATTTTATTACTATATATATATATGTTTAATAAATATGAAATAAAAAAATATTTATTTAATTTTCATTAATTATTTAATTATTATAAGTTAATTTAAGTAATTTTAAGTATATTTTAGTAATTAATTATTAATATTAATTTAATTTAACACTGTTTTTAGTAAATACGATATTTTTTACAACTATATTTTTGTAAACGATATTTTTAACTCGATATTTTTGTACTTACCTGTTTGTAGATAGAAACTCGATATTTTGACTGTCGATATTTTCTCAACGATATTTTTGATGGTCGATATTCTGTCCGTCGATATTCTTTCAGTGATCCGTGAGTTACACATCACTATACAAGCATGATTCACAATGCAGTTTCTATCGGTCGTTCCCAGGAATACAACTTGCATACGAAGGGAAGCTGTGAGTAAACACATTTTACTCCTTCAAATTCATGAGTAAATTACATCTAAGGCTGGAGTGGGACACACTGTTGGGAATTTACCCTTTCAGTTTCTCCAGATTCATTTGACCTTTTTGTTGGATTCTATTTTTGCTGGTTTTAGAACTCTGTGCACTTTACCCCTGCTAACCAGAGGTAAAGTGCATGTGCTCCCCCTTTTAACATGATGCAATTAGCATGCCCCTAATTAGCATTTTTACTTATCCATATTTCCCTAATTTATGGTACAAAGTGTACCCTGGGCCTGTAAGTTAAATGCCATCAGTGAGCAGCAGTATCAATTTTTTCCACCCACTTCTATCACAGGGCAAACATGACTTCAGGCTTGCAATGTGTGGCACAGTTGTGCAGGATTAAACTGCAAACCGACTTGTCTAAATAACTTCTTTTGACAGGTCTAAACGTTCCTTTTAAATATTAATAAGCAACCCTGAAGTAGGCCCTACTGCCCATGAGGCAGGATGCTGATATTTAAAAGTAGAAAATGTAAATGTTCTTGTCCCTACAGTACAAAAGCCCTAAAAGCTATTTTCACGGCAGATACAATA
Organism: Lissotriton helveticus; assembly: GCF_964261635.1. Classification (NCBI taxonomy): domain Eukaryota; kingdom Metazoa; phylum Chordata; class Amphibia; order Caudata; family Salamandridae; genus Lissotriton; species Lissotriton helveticus. The sequence goes on along the minus strand of NC_136070.1, from coordinate 1,193,612,929 downwards.
CTACGTTTAAGAAATGTTATATACGGCTAGGTAATTACTACAAATTTCATTTCTGAACTTTATGAAATATTTATTACAATCCCAATTCCCTGGTGAAGGCAGATTTATGCTGAATATTTTGGAATGGGGATGTTTATAAAGTTACCTTTTCCCTGCTTGAAGTCCCTGAAAGCTAATTCTGCATGTTGCTCTCCCGGTCTGCCAGCCAGTAATTAGCATTTAAATAGATGTGAATGAAGTGTTACCTTGCTCCTAGGGGCAAACAATAGTCTGACCTGAATATGCAGGGTGGAGCTACGAGGATCCGTTTTTACATTAAAGTTTCAAATCCTGCTTGAATGTCACATCCTGCTTGACAGGTCAGCTGGAGATTTTCATTTGACACTTGGGCGCACTTCAAAGAGGCAGCTCCTGCGAAATGCTAGCTAACACTTGGGCAGGGTATTCCTTTTGTACTCTGAGAGAGACTGGCCCCTATCACAGTGGGGCTCTTTTTGCTATTATAGTGTCAAACCCTGTTTGAATGGTCTGCTGGGTTTACATATAACATTTGGGGCAGAGTTCAAAGGAGGAAAACAGGATGGCAAAGCAATTTGTGTGTATTCATGGTCAGTTGTTGAAAACTTAGATTTTGTTCTACCAGATTTCTGTCTCTTGGGTGTTGTGGGCACAGGTCCTCTTTCAAACTTGATATTAGTGTTATATGTGAGATGGCACTGGGCCCGATTCACAGAACTAACTTAAGACAAAATCCTAAACTTACTACTTTTGGTATTCACAGAAGTTAGGATTTTGTCTTAAGTTTGTCTTAAGACAGACTTAAGACAGGATTTTGTCTTAAGTCTGTCTTAAATCTGTTTTAAGACAGGCTTAAGACAAAATACTAACTTCTGTGAATACCAAAAGTAGTAAGTTTAGGATTTTGTCCTAGTTAGTTCTGTGAATCGGCACCACTATGATTAACATCATACACTCCCCACACACACCCCCAGCGCTCAGAGCCCAACTTGTGTGAGGCTGAAAACCTCAGCGGTCTTGAAAAGGCCAAAAGTGGGAAAGGTTAGCCCCGGGAAACTTTACCACATTGGTTAGGGTGTCCCCAGGGGTCACTAGCATTCCTGTTCCTGAGGATGCTCAGTAGAGGACTGAACATGTTTTCTGCAACATGAGAAGGGCCTTGGAGGACTGGGCTGCTCTCTCACTCTCTTTTGTACCTAGGACAAGGAAATGAACTCCAAGTGACATAGGGCTGACCTCCTGTTAAAGCTATAGTGACTCAAAAAGCTACAAGAGGCCTTTCCCTTTTCATTCCTATAACATTCAGGGATTGAAGACACGCTTCCTGTAAACATCTGGTCTCAGCCCCCTGACTCCCGATACCAAGAAAGCAGCAGATGCTGAACCAATGGCTTCAGAAGATAACGCCTATTAACAGAAATAAAAAAAAGGCTTAGTATTTGGTTCAGGTGATATGGTTCGTGAAGTATGGCATGGAACAAGGAATACGAGACATGATGCTATTTCAGGGTTCACCCTTTTGATAGCAATCAAATAAAGGCCCTTGGAGCAGGCAGTTGTAAAAAAAATGGTGGTTGCAGTGCTTTTACATGCATGATCTTCATTTGTTCATGGGTTCGACAACTTTTATTAGGAGCTGGAAGATTTTTTTCACAATGAAATGCTTTATACACATAACAATATTTACCTGTAACATGCACATGCATTTACATTGTGTTTTTCACGTATAACTGTTTGTATTGATCAAATACCACATATTAAAGTGATCAATGTTAAGTGTCCATGTTTCCTTGTTGTGTATCTTTTTGTTTCAGGAGAGAAACTATACCAGTAGCCTTGAACGATGTACCGTTTGTTGATGTTTTTCTCATGCAAATGTTTCATTTTATGCAATCTTTGTAAGTATCTGCTAACAAGCTCCTGGGGAGAAAACATCTTGGAATGAGAGCATCTTCTTAAGTTGCAGATACTGAAGCTAAAGGATGCTTACCAGATATATTATTGTATATTAGCTTGTGAAAATAATGAGACTGCCTTAATGGAATGTTCCCTAACCCGATTGGTTCCCTTCATGGAATCGTGTGTAGGTGTAGCAATTTGATGAAAATGTGTTTTTAAACTAATGCATTGCAGATTTGCACATGGATGCTTTTTAAGCTCTCTTTGGAGATTATGCCTTTTTCTCTTTCCCGAAGGAATTAGACTCTTGCATTCACATGTAAGATATTGATTTACAAATATGTTTTTATTTGAATTTGTAACTTTTCTGATCTTTAATAAATCTTCATGATTTGCAAATCTAACACTTTGTCGCCCTTGTGAGGCCTATTGTGCTTTGCATTATTGAAATGTATTGATTTTTGTGTTATCCTTAGTTGGAAGTAAAGGTCTGTCTGTTTGATAGCAACATGTACTTGAGTTTTCACCAGAAACGTGCATGTTACAAAGTGCTGCAACAGGGTATTTCCATAATGTAGACCAGACCTAGATGAGCAAAAATATATATCAACAACTAAAAGAACAAAGCTGATGTCCTTTGGGCTTAGGCAATGTACACCTGCTTGACTGACAGTCAAAATCTGCCCGATTGCTCTTAAGCTGCTTTGACCCTCTACATGTTGTTCTGGGCTTCATCTTGCAATGAGGAAGCCTTATCTGAAAGAGTCCAACTTTGGTCAGAAGATAATCTGCATAGCTTGGCCAGTTTCTTCCACCCTTCTGTTGGCTTTCTAGAACAAGCAGGAAGATGCATTATGCCCTGATTGTAATGGATCATATATGAACAATTCTTGTGCTTTGGTAGGCCTTGGCTTCTTGATGGAGACTCCAAAGCAAGATAAATTATGACCAGTGGTTATAGTCCTTTTAGTATTCTGAAGGAGACTTTCTGCCCCTACTTAGACATTTGCCTGAGACATTATGCATCTGATTGCTGTTTCCTTCAAGAACCAGCACAGACCCAGACTTCTGGAGAATCAATGCAGCTGTGACCATCCTTGGAAGTTGTACTGCCAAGTGTTTGGAAAGGGGAAGGCCACTGACCAGAAGACCAAAGGCATGGTCCCACTGATTGAAGCCTTTTTAAAGGCTATCTTCAGAGAGCGAACTGCCTACGAGCCATGAGGACCTAGTGGTCCAGCTGGCTTGGGCTGACCCTGCATGGATTGCAGTGACCCGCGGCTGATGGCCTGCAGAGTAGCATTCCACTAAATGACCTTGGGTCATAGCTGGCCTATCTGCTGACATTTCTGACTTTGGGGTGCATGTTTCTTCCCCTTTTCATCCATACAGGTGCACAAAGGTTTTTGTCTGCTCATCCTAAGTCATTGTGTAGTGTTAATTTGTCTGCTGTCAGTAACCCTTGCTCAAAAACTAGTGGACTTTTCTAGTTAGATATTATAGTTCCCAATATATCAGCAGTTGCAGATGCATCCTAAATGTATGCTACTGTCGCTCAATGGCAACTGGTGAGCCTTTGTAGCCAGTGGGTGCAACCAGTGTCAGGAGAGCATCCGCCATTCAAAAATCTTGCCTGTGAATGGCCAGTTTTTACATATGCGCCCTTACAGTTTGGTTCTTATGGAGACCTACGTTGGGTCCTAGCCTCACTCTAGTACAGGGATCTCCAGCCTTTTCTGTAAGAAGAGCTACCTAACATAGACGTCGATTAGGATGGCGGACGGACTTGCGTCCGTCCGCCACCCCCGAGGTGGAGGAACCGTCCGCAGGGGCAGCGGCGTTCCCTCCATCGGAATTAGGATGTGACCGCCACCCTGGCGGTCACATCCCGTATAGTTAACTTTGCGGTGGGTGCTGCTTTAGGCAGCACCCACCGCAATGTTAAATATGCATGCTTTGCATTTTCATGCACAATGCGGCAGGCACCGCGCGGGGCCTGCCGCTTTGTGCATGCAAATGCAGGCGGGTACCATAGGTACCCCCATGTCCACCCCCGACACCCTGGGGGCCCGAAAGGGCCCCTCAGAACAAATCTCCACATGCTTTTCCACGGCGGAAAATCCGCCGCGGAAAAGCATGTTTGCACACACATCGTAATTTGGCTGGCGGTGTCTTGCAGACACCGCCACCAAATTGCCGTCAACACCCCGCGGATCAGCGGCGGATGGATCTGCGGTCCGCCGCTGATCCCACCTCCATCATGATCTGGCGGGGGGTGTTTTCAGGGTCCGCGGCGGTGAATCCGCATCCTCCGGGCCGGCGGTGGCTTCCACCGGCCCGGAGGATGCAGATTCACTGCAATCATAATCGACCCCTTAGGTTCAATGGAAATCATCACAAGCGTTTATAATAGTGTTCAATAATGGCCATTAAAGACAAGATTACATTAGTGGCCTTCCTATACAATATTACTAACAGTGATCACCTCAGTTCATCAGAAACTGTTGCCAGTGCTAAAGGAAACAAGCATTGTTAAACGGATTAGGTTTCGCCTTTGTGATTAATAATAAGCTGTTTTTTGTTGTAAGTTGTAGCTTGCTGAGTAGTTGTAAAATATAAGTTACAGAAAGTCTGTTATAGTGCTATGACTTGTTTGTACAAAAAGGTGATATATTGTGCTGTTACTAGAGGTATAGTATGAGTACTTACTAGCAAACAAAATTTCGAAAAATGAAATGGAAGAGGGAATTAATTGAATTAATTGATCGAATAGCAATATTATGTGTTTAGATGAGTTCTGATAACTTTTGGGTCCAGTGCCACTGCACCTTTTGCACCATTCAAATCATGCCCCTAGTACCTATGAGATAGCTGCATTTGTGACTGCCTTTTCAGTATTAAAATCTAGTAATATTTGCTGTTAGAGGAGTTGTGACAACTTTTGGCCCCGGGGCCACTGCATATGCAGCACCATTCCAATCATGACCCCATTGCCTGTAAGGTAACTGCACTTGCGACTGCCTGTTTATTAGTAAAATATAGAAATTTTAGGTGGTTACTAGGGAGTCTAGAGCAATTGGTCCTGGTGTCACTGGACCTGCTTCACCATTGAAATCATGACACTGTTGTCTGCAAGGTAACTGCACTTGTGACTGTCTATTGTAGTTTTACATTTTAGCAATAAACAAAGTTTAGTGGGGTTCCAGGAACTTTTGGCCCCAGTGCCTCTCCACCTGCTGCACCATTCAAATCAAGTCGCTTTTAACTGCAAGGTAACTGCAAGTGTGACTGCCTGTTTAGTAGTCAAATATAAGAACATTATGTGTTTAGAGGAGTTCTAACAACTTTTGGGCCCGGTGCTAATGCACCTGCTGCACCATTCAAATCAAGACCCTGTTGTCTGCAAGGTAACTGCACTTGTGGCTGCCTGTTTAGTAGTAAAATATAGCATAGCTCTTGTATAATACCTTTATTTTTAATGTGCAATGTTTATCACAACATTTAGAAATGGATCATAATGACCAAATAGATTACGCTGAAAGAATCAATCCAATAATGCCTACAAAGTGCAAAGAAAGGTACTGAGGCATGAATAGGAAATGCCACAAACGTTCTAAGGCTAAAGAATCTGCTTTACACAACTAAGTAATAAAAAGCAAGCAATCTAGCATACTGTTAGAAGCTGTCTGCCACAGCTTATCTTGACAGTGAATGTTGGCTTGAACACTGAGAACAGCTTTTGTAGTATCATAAATGCTTGAAGCCATGGGAAGTTAAACAAAAACAAAAGTTCCACACGAAAGCAAATGAACACAGTAATTCAAGGACGGAAAATAATAAGAGAGCCTTTTTAAGTGTATTAAACACAAGAGATTTCACAAGCACAGTGCTGTGTAGGTGAAACCTTAAAAGGTGTTTTCAATTTGAAATGCCTCTGCATGGGTAATACATGATTAACATAGCTGCAATGAATCATTCAATTCATAGTTTTAAATATATTTTGGAAATTAAACAATTTTTCTCCAAACATTATTTTATAAGCTGAAAAGCTGAAAATTATTTTATAGGCTTATAAGCTGAAAATACACACATTTACATCTCAAATATACAATTTTAAATGTTTGCATAGGTATATTAATGCAACCAAGCAAACACCTCTAATAGGTGTCAGTTTGGCTGAACATAGGAGAGCTACTTATGGGTAGCTGGAAAGCTACCAGTAACTAGAAGTCTGCACTAGGAGAAGTAGTCCACTGTGCTTGAGCTATGATCAAGAGATTCATTTATGACCATGACTTGGTTCAACCATTTATTGTGTCTGGTGTACATACTCGCTACCGACCAATGCTAGACTTTTCATTTGGATACCAACATATTTGTCAACTAACTCTATTCCACCCTAAAATTTGGTATTGGGCTTTGACTCATCCTCTTTGGGTGGTAGGGTTCTGAGTTACTTTAAATTTTGGCAAATTTTTCTGGATTCCCAACCACCTAGGCTCACATTTGCTTAGTGGTCCAGTCTAGAAGGGGGGCAGAGTACAGGTGTAGATAGACACGTTGGTGTTGTTGTTGTAATGTAGCATTCTGTGTAGCCCCTACCCTGATTGACTGCAGTAAATCTAGCGTGTAGCAGACCCAATAGTTCAGACAGTTGCCCAATAAAGCCTGAATCATTTTAAAGCATATTATTGTCCATACAGCCCCATATAATTTGTAGAGTCGCGCATTACAACAGGAGCACTGTAATGAGTTTTGGATTACACTTCAGCCACTACAGGGGCTAGACTGTTCTGTTTATGTTGTTCTTATTTTTAAGCACCCTACTATCCTACCTGCAAATTAAGAACTATTGATAAACCTCTGACCATTTATTGAGGTCATTGAGTGTAATTACCCAGGACCTGATTATGATTATGGTGGTCCGATGGACCACTATAGCCAAGGTGGTGGTGTGGGCACTGCCGCACCGGCGGTCCGTTTGCCTTATTATGAGTTGGGCGGTTGGATCACCATAGGACCGCTGCTACTGCCAGAGATCCACGATCCCTGGTGGTCTTGCAGTGGTCTGAGGCATGCAATATGCTAGCAGTGCCTCTTCGGCACCACCAAGCATATTATGAGATTCCACACCGCAACAGTTTTCATGGTGCAATGAAAACTGTTGCAGTGAGGAAACTAAGGGGGCCCTAAGCCTCAGTGCCATGGGGATGCATGCAGGGGATCATGGTGAGCCCCCCTGCCTGCATACATGCCCAGTTCCTGCAAAGTAGGGAATAAGTAGTCCATGTAGTGCAGGAACTTACTTTGGTGTTCCCATTGTTGTGCCTTTCTAAGGCTCACCACCTGGGACTGCCAAAGCACTGCCCGCCAGACCAGAAGTAAACTCCTAAACTGGTGGGTGGTGTCAGTATGGCTTTGGGGGTGTGGCAGCGGGGTGCTGGCGTGGTGGCCCGCTGCCACACCGCCAAAGACGAAATCAGGCCATTAGTGTACATCACTTCTAGACCTCCTACATCATCCTGCCGTAAGCTCCGATTGCTCAATGCATTATGCTTTTGAAGCAAAGAGTACCTAAAGGAATTATTTGGTTATTCGGATGGAGTGCAATTCTACCCGAGGCACTGAGGCACCAATGCTAAAAGTAGTGCTTAATTTGAGTGGGTGGGTTCCACTACCACTCATGTTTGGGGTTTGGCACTTATTTTTTCTCATCGGACCTTGACCCAGACCAAGAGAGAGCAAAACACACAGAGGAAAAGAAGAGTAAGATGGAAAACCTGACAAAGGAAGAAAGCAGGGATGAAAAAGACACTGATAGAATTGAAATAAAGGGGCAGAGAGATTCTTGTGGTGGATAAAAGGGCATGACGCAGAATTAAGGCTATGGAGCCCTGGTTTTTGGTATGCCGACATTCACTGGTGATGGTTGCGGGCTTCTGAGCAAAACGTACAGCCTGGCACTTATTCTTTTACATATTGTGCACTCGCTAAAAGGCAGTACTCAGTACTCAGACTTGCAGAACATTTCTCACTCTCATGGAGGACTTTGGTGACAAAGTCTTTCAAGCACACTGGAGTCCCTGAGGAGGTTGGTGGTGTGTCCATTTTTTATAGCAGTTTGTGTGTAAGTTCGTTGAAGGTCGAAGACCAATACATATGGTCATCCCATTTCTTAGGTATGATGGTAGAGTGTTTCCTGTCTGTATTTATTTTGAACATTTAAAAAAAAAAAAAAATTCAAATTGTTTTAAAATTTTAAAAATAGAAAAATACAGAAAAGTTACCTTTTTTGAGTGACTTTCCATACTGTCTCTCATCAGTTCCACATCAACCGCTGTGCATATAGATGGCATGGAGAGTTAAAAACAACAAGAGATTTCCCTAAATAACAGCATGTCAACATCAATATGTAATACAATGGTAATATTAATCGGGGTAGGGGGGGTGTATTGCTATGTTAGATCTAGCTGCTTAATTTGCTAAAAGATGACAGGAGTCAAAATATGATTGCACATTTATGAGTTAAATAATTATAAAAATTCCTATTTTTAAAGTGTGAAGATATCACACTTAAGGGGGCAGATTTATGAAGGCCTTTCGCCGCCGGTGCGTCACTTTTTCCCATGTTAAAAATGACGCACCGGCGGCGCAAGGCCTTCATAAATCTGCCCCAAGGGTTTCAAGGCGCTGGGGGCCGTCGGGAAGATTAAATGAGCTATTGCCCAAAGTCACATGATCCTGAGCTGACGCCGGCGATCGAACCGTGAGCCCCGTGCTCCGGGGTCAGCTGTTTTAGTAGCTGCACCACACCTCTCACTATAAATGTGGAAATATACCATTGTACACCTTTATTTATTCATAGAAACCAAAATAAATATGAATAAATACAGATAAGATGGGCTCAAAATAAATATGGATAAATACAGACGAAACATTAAAAAAAATAAACACCAAAAACTGGGAGCCCTAATTATAATGCTCACCCAGGAAGGGGCTCTGTTTGTTTCAGTACAACCCTGCATCCAGAGTGCAACTTTAATGTTTTATCATAGTACTTCTGTTAAATATTTCCAGGAAATCTAAAGTTTCACAAAAATGAATACTAATCTATTTACTTCACGGAATGCTCATTAATTAACTACACAGAAGCAATTTACTACCCACGACGAAATACTAATCACCATTACAATGATATTAGCATTGAATACGGGCGCCATTAACATTGACAGTCCAGCCCGCCCATCGTAGGATTGCTGTTACTAGCAGATAATCACTTCAGAGGACGTTGGACGCATAATCCTTTCCCTAAATTGTAATGTGGGCGGTGTGTGTGTTTTTTAAATTAAATCCTGCTATCTGGGCTGGCTCTGTTACATTGTGGCAAGCGCTGCAAAAGAGCTAATGAACTTTCTGGGCAGTGAGGAAACACAGAGGTGAAACACTGACACCTGATGGACTGTCATGGTAGTACATGAACTAAGACCACACTGCGAACCGGGCAGGGGCGTAGCTTCCATTGGTGACACCGGGTCTAAGAACTGAACCCTGATTATTTCAGTATTTTACAGTTCAAACAGTGTAGCATTTGGCTGATTGCTTACTGGCGTGGACGCAGCTATGCAGAAGTGACACCTATCAGCTTATCAGAGTATGATGCGAGTAGAAGTCTTGGCTGTATCAGTCGGAATGGCACAAACTCCCTCCGTTACCTGGCAAATAAAATGAACGTGTCTGGAGGCTCAAGACCTTCTCGGAATACGGAAAAGTTTCTGCTGGAGCCCCCTCCTTCAATAGGGAAAGAGCGATGGCTCAATTGTTCTCAGGTAATGCAGTGAGAATCTGGAACTCGCTTCCCCCATTGCTCCGTGCCACCACCTCTATCCGGATCTTCAAAGCTGACCTCAAATCTCTTCTCTTCCGAAGCAGTGGTCGAAGTGGGGAATAAAAAGTAGGGAAACTGTGGGTGGAGAATCAGGGGGCGGGAATAACCGAAGATTGGATCAGTGGGTGGAGTCAGGGGTGTGGCTAGAATTACAGCTTATAACGTTATTTAATTCAAACAATGGATAAACATGTTTATTTGAGGATTAATTCAGGAAAAAGCAAATGCTCATAGGGAATAAAGGTTTATGTAAAGCGTGCGAAATATAAGCAGGAACAATGGCATGGGCGCAAAGTCAGGATGTTGAGAGTAAAAATTCAATACAAGGGGTCAAAATTCAGGACAAAAATTCAGGACAGGAGGTCAAAATTCAGGACAAAAATTCGGGGCAACAGGTATGCTTTGCAGACACATCAGTGGATGTCATGCAATAGTATATAAATAAATAGGCAATGAACATAAGTACAAGTCACTTCTCCTATCCCATCGCCGCTCCTTCCCTGTCATTTCCCCTCTCCCGTCACCATTCCTGCCCGTCACCGCTCCTGCCCATTCACCGCTCCTGCCCGTTCACCGCTCCTGCTCATGCCTAATCACTGCTCCTGCCCAATCACTGCTCCCGCCCAGTCACTTCTCCTGCCTTGTCACTTCTCCTGCCCCATCACTTTTCCTGCCCCTTCACTTCTCCTGCCCGTCACTGCTCCTGCCCATCCACTGCTCCTGCCCATCCACTGATCCTGCCCTGTACACTGCTCCTGCCCCGTCCACTGCTCCTGCCCCGTCCACTGCTCCTGCCCATTCACTGCTCCTGCCCCGTTCACCGCTCCTGTCCTTTCACCGCTTCCACCCGGTTACCGCTCCTGCTCATGCCTAATCACCACTCCTGCCCTGTCACTTCTCCTGCCCCGTCACCTCTCCTGCCCCGTCACCTCTCCTGCCCGTCTCTTCTCCTGCTACGTCACCACTCCTGCCCCGTCACGTCTTTTGCACCGTCACCTCTCCTGCCTAGTCACCTCTCCTGCCCAGTCACCTCTCCTTTCCTGTTGCCTCTCTTGCCCCGTAACTGCTCCCGTCACTGCTCCTGCCCCGTAACCGCTCCTGCCCGTTCACTGCTCCTGCCGTTCACTGCGCCTGTCCGGTGAGCACTCCTGCCCGATCACCGCTCCTGTCCCGTTCACCACTCCTTGCCCGTTCACTGCTCCTGCCCCATTCACTGCTCCTGCCCCATTCTCTGCTCCTGCCCCATTCACATCTCCTGCACCGTTCACCGCTCCTGTCCTTTCATTGCTCCCGCCCGGTTACTGCTCCTGCTCATGCCTAATCACCACTCTTGCCCCATCACCTCTACTGCCCCATCACCTCTCCTGCCCCGTCACTTCTCCTGCCCCGCCACCACTCCTGCCCGGTCACCACTCCTGCCCGGTCACCACTCCTCCCCGGTCACCACTCCTGTCCGTTCACTGCTCCTGCCGTTCACTGCTCCTGTCCAGTCAGCACTCCTGCCCGTTCACTGCTCCTGCCTTTCACTGCTCCTGTCCAGTCAGCACTCCTGCCCGATCATCGCTCCTGCCCCATCACTTCTCCTGTCCCATCACTTCTCCTGTCCCATCACTTCTCCTGTCTCATCACTTCTCCTGCCCCGTTCACTGCCCCTATCCATTCACTGCCCCTATCCGTTCACTGCTCCTGTCCGTTAACCGCTCCTGCCTGGTTACCGCTCCTGCACATGCCTAATCACCACTCCTGCCCGTCACTTCTCCTGCCCCATCACTTCTCTTGCCCCATCACTGCTCCTTTCCTGTCACCTCTCCTGTCCCGTCACTGCTCCTGACCCGTCACCTCTCCTGCCCCGTCACTTTTCCTGCCCGGTACTTCTCCTGCCCGGTCCCCTCTCCTGCCTGTCACCTCTCCTGCCCCGTCATCTCTCCATCCCTGTTGCCTCTCCTTCCCTGTCACTTCTACCTGCCCCTTCACTTCTTCTGCCCTGTCACTTCTTCTGCCCTGTCACTTCTCCTGCCCTGTCACTTCTCCTGCCCCGTCACTTCTCCTGCCCCTTACTTCTCCTGCCCGGTCACCTCTCCCGTTCCATCACCTCTACTTTCCTGTCTCCTCTTCTGTCCCTTCATTGCTCTTGCCCAGTTGACTCTGTGTATAACATTGACAAATTTCACATGGTGGCAAGTTCCCCACAGTACTCTGTCTGGGGAACAGCTCCTCTGTAATCACCAACTCAGCATGATATGCTAAAGGCAGAAGGCGGCGCACTGTCATTCGAAAGGGGATAATCAGCCTCAATCGGAATGACAATGGGCCTGCACTCAGTCTGTGAGAGCTCATGGAAGGGCAGCTGCAGCCTCTGGAGTTCAACTGAGAAGTGCGAGCCGCCCCTAGAAGCTGTAAGAAAAAGTTTTAGTTTTTAAATTGGACTATTCTTGCCGTCCCGGGATGATTTCTTCAAAGAAAGAAGTAGGGGAACGGACTGAAATAATTTTTTTAAGTAAGGGCACGCCATGCCCTTCGGATCCCGCCCACTTCTACCACTGTTCCGAAGACACATCCAGAACTAATACCTTCATTTTTAGACCCCTCTAGGAAGTTCGTTCATCATTGTAAATTTGTGATATTTTCTTGTACATTCCTCACCCTTGCTTGATGTGTTTGATATTGTGTTCTTACCTACCTCTTCTAGTCTCCTGTTTATTTTTGTAACGTTCTATTTTGGAACATTTCTCTCATGTAACGTAACTGGTTCTATTGTACAGCGCTCTGACACCTTCGGGTAAAGTCCGTGCTATATAAAATGCATTATATAAATAAATAAACTAATATCCAGTCACGCTATAGCAATATAGACAAACATCGATAAAATAGCAACACCTTGTGGCTGGTCGGAGAAAGGCACAGAATGCGGAGGGGAAGCTCTCCGTGCAATGCCTGCAATTAGGGTGCCTAGTATTATGCTGCAGTGCAGGATTAATTTATGTCTCAGGATTAAATATGCTTCATAGATAAGGCAAGTTATGCAATGAAGGGGACACAATTTATCGTATTATGTTTTAGCTGTTTTGGCATTCTTTTTTAACACATATATGTATTTTAACACAATGAATTGCAATGTTTTATAAAACTTTACCTATTCTGCAGATACTATTTAGGGTGGCATTCGCCAAAAGGTAAGGATCTTTCCCTGCACAGTAGCACATGTACTCCATTACAGGTAAAACTGTGCTCTCTCCCCCTTCCGGAGTATAAAAAAAGACTCCTTTTAACCCCTCCTATGCTGGTGACGGAACCGCTCCATCACCAGCCTTGGTCGCGCTGTGCTGGTGACGGAGCGGTTCCATCACGGCCCGCTCGGCGCGCCTGCGCGGCGCTGATTTCGCGCCTGCGTGGCGCATTCCATTGAACGGGCGGGGCCGTGGCGGATCCGCTCCGCCACAAGCACAGCGCGCCCGAGGCTTGTGACGGAGCGGTTCCTCACGAGCATGGGAGCGCCGCGCGGCCTCCTCTCCCCCCTAGCGCTGCGGCGGAATTGCCGCCGCAGCCAAGGGGTTAAAATAAGGTGTGCCTCTTTTATTTTATGACTGCCAGCTTTGTTTCAGCCTTGTCTGAGAATGTATTTTCACATTGTGGATCTCCTGGCCTCATCGCTTTCTAGTAAGAAAAAGCCATTCACCTCAGTATTTCATATTCCACATATATTATGGAAGAACCTCACTTGGACCCACTTTCAATTACAAAACATTAATCATTAAAAATTAGAGAACGTTTGAGTCTCTTCTACATTTTAAGTAACACATTGAATTAACTGGTCTGTTAAGAAGGCTCTTTCCTGCCTCTATCTTTTTCAACGTTCTTGCTGTGAAAGAGGAACAAATGGATGTACTTTGTAGGGGTACTCTGAAAGAAGGCACCTGTTTAACGTTACCCAGTCTTGTAGAGTCCAGTTCTCTCAGATCGGCCAGTATCCTTGGCTTTACATCTATCTCTCCTAAGGAGAAATACATTTCCTCTCTGAGACACTTGTGATCTTGGGTGTGTAGGTTTGGAATTTTAACGCAACTGCATGTGGCTAAGGTACACAGGGACATTCTAAGGATTTTGGGCCCCCGGGCCAAACATAATTTGGGGCCTCCTGCTCAGAGCAACTCTGAATTTATTATCCATTTTAAGCTCATTCCTACCCTCAGCAACTATGGTTGATCATGGACAACCCTCTTTTTGCCTCCCAAACCTTTAAGGGAAAACCAGTCCTACAGGGACTCCCATGCATTGCAAAGCCTTTGAATATTTATGAGATATTGGAGAACTGTGACCTCTTTTTCATATTGTGCAGGGGGAGCATCATTTCTGTGTTATGCTGCTGTCTGGGACTGTCCTGAAAGCTTAATGATGTGGCCCCAAGAAAGGAAGGTGCCTGGGTCCAGAGGAAACTTTGCCCATGCCTTAAAACGTCTCTGTAAAAACACCTGGCATCTGAACACGTATGCAATAATGTCACTAGTCACCTGTAAAAAAGATATTACAGGCAGGGCACATGTCCTAAAAAAAAAGAACTGGGGGGACTAACCAAGTTAAGCAGGATACAAGTGACATCATGGCACGTGACATCACACTGCATGATATCATGGAGTATGACATTGCACATGAAATCAAAACCCATGACCTCCCATTTAAGTTACATCACAAGAAGTGACATCAGATTTTAAGATCTCACACATATGTTAAGCAGGACTATCATGAGTACATTTGAGAGCATTACAATATTTAATAAATGAGATTTTGCATCAGAGTTGTGCCCAAAAAGAAACACAACCCGACTCAAAATCTGGGCCTCAATTTGTACATTTATTTTTTCACACTCTACCAAAAAGAAATTGGCAACAAGGAGAAAGGTGGAAGTAAACCTGTTCTGCTTAGTTGGTTGCACATTCGGCATTTTAAAATATCTTATGGGGTTAAGGCACGTGCTGCATAGCTTTGTGTGTACCCAAGGAAAATCTCAGGTAATCATTTTATTGATAAGATAACTCTGGAGGTTAAAGCACTTGCTGCAGAGATCTGTGTTTTATCTAGTCTCAGTCTTGAATCACAGTAGCTTATAGGGTTAATATGTCTTCTGCAAAGCCCATCATGTAACACGCAGGTAACAGATTTTTATTTTATGTAGATGGGTACCAGGTTTACTGCTTTTAACACAGATCTTTTTGTTACTTGCAGTTCATGATTACAGGTGACTTGTGACATTGACGACTGTTAGTGACTACGTTGTGGTGCCTTGCAAGGACTTTGAGCTAAGGGGGGAACGCCTCGCGCTGTACCTCTCACACCTCATCATCCTCTGGCAGTCTTGACAATGGGACATAATGTGTTGGACATCTTCTATTTAGTCAAATGGATGACTGAAAGCAACGGGTGCCAGGTCTCACACTGCACAGGGCCATGACAGATCAAACAATGTGAAAGGAGTCATTGTAAAACCAAGCTACAAGTATCGGAAGGCAAATTAAAACTTGGATTGGACTGGTATTCACTCATGAACCTGAAAACACGTGAGCACTGTTCCAGCCTCAATTCTATTGTACTGAAAGACACAAACCAGGACATGAGCATCCTAATCCTATGGTTAGCATTCACTAAACTCTCCATAATCCATGCATTATAAGGAATAAAGGACCCCCCATCTGTGAATAAAATATATTTTACCGTTTAGATGTGATGCAACTGTGATTTCACTAGTCACATGCAATAGGAAAATATGGGTGCTGATCAACATCAGCTGCAATACATTATTACAGCGGAGTTGTGATGGAGCAGTAACTGCTGTCTCTGCCACTAGACAGTGGGAAGAGTAGGCCAAGTAGCAGAATTACTACTGCTATTGAAATTGTCAAAATAAGAACACTCTTCTAAAACATTTTCTCAAAATTAACAGTCATTAGCAGAAATAATTCACTTATGGCTGCACGTTGTTTATTTTTTTCACAACTATAGTTCATTATATGAACACTTGAATCTCTCTGCAAGCCACCACACATTATGAACTACAACTGTTTTTAAAGTGACATTGAACTGCATGCAACATGTTTTTGTAACAAAGTTCTAGCTGTATATCGGTGTGTTTAATTTCACATTATGTGTACTTAAAATATTTGCCACTATATTTGCTTATATAAAAAATTAAACATCCCAGGATTTAGACTTTTTGAAGCAGTATCACTACCTCTTGCACAAACCATCCTCGTACAATTTGGTACTCACGTTTGCATACAGTGACTGCTGCAAAACAAAATTTTGCATTGGTTGTTTCAAATGTTGCTACAAATGTCATTTCTGAATCGCCCCAGTGAAAACTACCGAGTCCAGAAATATGTGGTGCCAACTGCACCAGAACTGGCGCAATCTATGCATTCTGGCACCTGGTGGCCCAAAAATATTTGCTCCACTGGGTGGGTCGAGCCAAGCCCATTTTGGATTTTTCAGATTTTTGACTATGTTAGAGGTCATCTGTCATCACCTATTAAAGGCGAGGCCTATTGGCTTTGTCAATGCTCGTTTAGTTATTGCATAATGGCGCTGTAGTGGCCCAACTAAACTATTCACCAAAACAAAGACAAGGCCTGCTTATTTGCAATCCCTCTATTTAAGCTTTCAAGAAAAGCTCATTTGCTACTTACTAGGGTTGTAAGAGAGGCTAAAATTCACCTTTCTTATTATGTATTTCTGGTCCAAACCCTATGTTTAGTAGTAGATGTTCTTACCAATTTACTTTCTATTTCAAATGTATTTAATGTATTATTTATGAATGAGAACGAATTGTTGAGTTATTATTGCTAAGTATGAATATTTGCTTTTATATGTCTCTGCTTTGCCTGAAGACCCACAAGGGATGTTTCCATTTTAATAACAATTTTAAAATAAACACAAAATAAAATGTAGACAGTAACCCACTCTAAGGGGGCCTCACAAGTCCAGAGGGCTTCATTTATGCAAATAGCTTCATTCTGCATACAAATGATTTCCTTCGCTTGGCGATAAGAGCGACAACAATAGGAAACACTCATTACATCCGTTTTTTCCTTAATCTTACTGCAAAACATCTGGCAGACAAAGACCGTGATTGCTTTCTCTAATATCCGTACACTTTCATTGGGGATGTAGGGGATTAACGAGCATATGTCTTTTTCCCGCTTCTGTTTACATAGTGTAATGCAGGATTTGATGGATGCAGAAAGGCACACGTAGGATGGACAGATAGGACCACCATCTCCATCCATTCTTTTCATCTCGTATCAGTGGCATCAGCATGGATGCGACTTAATCTTTAGCTTCCGCTTTGCTGCTAAACAATGATTGCTCTGCTGTGCCTGGCCGAGCCTTTTTAGGTCTTGCCTGAAGACAGCTTTGGCTATCTGTGGTCGAGGACCTGCTATCTACAGAATAATAATACACAGAGTGAACTTTAGGCTAGCCCCTTGATGGCTTAATTGTCTGTTTCAGTTTCATGCCCCTGACTCAATGGATTTCCTCTCTATTCTTGTTGTTGCCCCGACCCTCGAGCCATTTTACCATCATTTTTTATTAATGTATGAGTTATTACCTTCCATTGTGGGCATCAAGAAACTATTTTTTCGTTTGTCTTTTAGCACTCAATGAAAGCATATGGCTTTCTTTACTCTCACCCTTGTCCACTCGCCAACCCGTAGCTCCCCTGCTCAGGCTTCACTGGGTTTTATAAACAAGCTTTGGCAACACCAATAGGTCTCGCCTATGCAAGAGCTATTGGTTTTGCGAATGTGTTTTAGTCGCGTTGTACACCGATGTGGCTGCTGTCCACAAAGGCTAAAAGTTTGTGGCATTTAGGAGAGTTGTGTGGAGTGTCGAACAGTGGAATGGCACAGAGTAGAGTACTGTGTTGTAGAGTGGAGTGACAGAGAGTGTTGTGTATTGGAGTGGCACAGTGTGGAGTCGCTTAGAGTGGGCTGCTGTAGAGTTCATTGGTGTAGAGCGTTACAGAGTATAGTGGCGCAGAGTGCAGTGGCATCGAATTCAGCAGCATACAATGCAGCATCATGGAATGCAGTGGCACAGATTAGAGTGGTACATAGTAGAGTGCAGTGGCTCTGAGTGCAGTGTCTCAGAGTAGAGTGGCACAGAGTAGAGTGGCGCAGAATAGAGTATCGCAGAGTGCAGTGGCATAGAGTAGAGTGGAGCAGAGTAGAGTGGAGCAGAGTAAAGTGGTGCAGAGTGCAGTGGCGCAAAGTGGAGAGTAGAGAAAGTTGAAGTCCTTAATGGACCCAGCCATTAATACCTATTATGCCGTTTGATTGCCAGTAGCTCTTTTAAAGCTTGCGTTAGTTACCCATGGCAATGACAAAAGTTGACACTCGTGGAAAAATGTATATGAATACTATTAGATCAAAATCAAATATAAAGAGAGATTCTACCTGCAGAATTGATTGGACACCATTAAACATAATAGGCATTAGCCATGTGGCAAGAAGGCAAGAATATATGGTTTCATATAAGAAGGGAGAAAATACCTAACTTGATGAGAAATCTTGAGGCCAAAAAATACTGTCTACATTCTTAATATTTACACAGATAAACAACACATAGAACTGTATTTCTAGAGAAAGTTGAGAATACATATTTATGTGTGTGTCAGAGTGAAATTGCTAATCTCCAGAACATTAGAGAGGGTGAAGAAAATGTTTTGTCGGTTTCAGTAAACAAATCCTAAAACTGCATGTTATAAGTTAAAGATTCACAGTGAGGAGAGTGTGTCCCGTAACTTGGAGGACTATTTTGTAGGTTTTGGAATCCATGAGGCACAATTGTGGGTCCTGCAGACAGGAACTGAAATGCTGTATAGACAAAGCCAAGATGTCATGGATATTTCTACCTTTTAATGACAACAACGCTGTGTTGGAATTTTGTAAGGCTGTGAGACATGCATTTGGTGAGGTCAAGGAAAAAGAGAAATTGACCATAACAATCTTTGGTTGACAACAATGTGGCAATACCCACATTTAATGATACTAGATAAGAGCACCATCTAGAAGGATGGTCTCATCCATGGTATTTTAAATTTAAGTCAAACATTATCTAAATTTAGTTTGGCTGCATTGTTATCTTATATTAGTTCAGGGTTTTTTAAAGTGCAACATGCGCATTCTGGACTAGGTCTCTTGGCACAGGTCAAGATACAAATGTACTGGTACTAAAAAAGCAAAAGAAAAGATCAATGATGTAAAAAGCCATGTTATTAGTAGTTCATGAAATTTAAGAACACATGATGCCAGATATACTAACCTCCTGGTCACAAAAAGTGGTCAAAAATGTATCACCCAGTTTGTACAACCAGTCTATTATTTTGTGAACAGACTTGTGTACAAATAGGTTTGTTCTTAAAATAAGGAATCACAGGTGTTGCAGGAGGACCTGGCTTATCAATATTTATTGGTTGGGTCGCAATTTGTGAGCCCCTGCAATTGGCAACAATCACACGGATGGTTACTTGTAAGGCACTGCAGACCCCAATCCCTGTTAATTGTTTTTATCAAGTGGTCCAAATTCCTAAAAGGAACTAAGGCAGCTTTACAAGAAAATCTTTTCTGTTTTGTAAAACTTCAGTGAGCGCAGCAAGTGGCTCCGGGATCACAGCCTACTCCTCATGAAGCTACCACATAATTTCCTAAAGGAGAAGGGGCCCAAACCAGATGCCTTCCCCTTTTTAGGTAGAGCCTAGTGCAGCGTGCATGCGCTGCTCTAAGAGATGACCTTTAGAAATCGGTCTGCACTTTTCCTTACACCCGTGCTTGTGGTGGCATCCACCTTGCAGGAGAGAGCAGCAGCGCGCGCAGGGGCCATCTGTGTTTTCTAATATGCTTTCACTTTAACTTTCTTGCTTGTGCTTTTTCGAGCAGCGCCGCACGCAGGGGCCATCTGTTTTTTTCTAATTAGCTTTAGCTTCACACGTCCGTGCCAATGCAGGGTCCATGCCCCCAGCTCCCTCCCCGTCGGAGCCCATGGTGCATCTGGCCTCCCGGGGTGAAGTCTAGCTGCTGCCTCCATAAAGGCTTTCACCCCCCCACAGCACCCTGGCGCTGTCTATAAACACCCGCACGCTTCTCCCAGGGTTATCAAACAAACCTTCAACATGTGCCTTCCTAATCCATAGGAGCAACAGGTCCGGCACCAGGGTCTCTTATCAGTTCTCGGGCTACCGGCAGGGGGAGTTCAGCGACCTTTGTTCTCTCTACAGGCCCACGATTACTCTACATCACCCGCATCACATCCGCCTCCTACGGATAGACAACCAGCAAGCGGGAGTGCGAATTCTGTTATAAATCAACCCTGGATTGTGCTGCAGAAGCAAGATTCTAAGAGAGTGCTTTCACTTTCGTGCTTTTTCGAGCAGCGGCGCGCGCATGGGGCATCTGTTTTTTTAATTCTAATTAGCTTTAGCTTCACACGTCAGTGCCGATGCAGGGTCCGCACACCCAGCCTCCTCCCCTCATCAACCCTGGATTGTGCAGCAGAAGCAAGATGCTAAGAGAGTGCGAGCAACCTGCTGGGCAGAGTGAAGCCTATTTGCATTTTGCTCTACACCCTGTAACACATCCCGCTCTGCATCTAACATCACATCATGCTCTGCACCCCGTACCACATCCCGCTCTGCACCCCACACCACATCCTGCTCTGCACCCCAAACCTCATCCCACTCTGCATCCAACACCACATCCTGCTCTACACCCTGTACCACATCCCGCTCTGCCCCCTACACCACAACCCACTCTGCATCCAACACCAAATCCCACTGTGCACCCCATTTTGATATATTGGCCTGTGAAGTTTGATACCCACAGGCAGCCTCTGTGTTGACGGTACTACTTCTCATGCACCTTGTCCAGAAAGATCAGCTTGCTCTTTCACTGGTCTCATCACTGTGCTATATCTCTCAGTCACAGACTACCAGACATTCAGTGGGCCACTACATCAGACATACAACTTTAAAGAACTGGACTTAAAACCCTAAAACCCCACACAGCATAACAAAGTCCAAACATATATCCTACTGGAGACCCCAGGGTGGCACCTCTGCCCCATTGACTGAACCTTTGTAAACAACCCTTGATAAAACCTCTGAGCCTCAAGCCGCTACCTTTAGTGAACCCAACTAGGATGATTGCTCATCTATTTGATAACATAGGCCATGAGGTTCCATGTTATTTTTTTTTCCAACTTAGTACTTAACTGCTGTGATAACACTTGGACTTTGGTCATTTGCCTGGGGGTCCTGGCATTTTATTGGTTTCTACTTTTGCCCTATTTCAACAACCCTATTTTCATTACCTTTAAGCTTAAGTCTGCTCTTCTATGACGTTATTGCTCTGACTAAGCGAGCACAAGGTGATGATGGATGGAGCGCAGAAACTTTTCAGACACTCATTCCCTGTCACAGATCTGGGCTGAATCCATCATCGTTTTTTAGCTCACTTTGCCACGCCAGTTCAGACCCAGCCATATGCAAATCAGTCTCGGCCCTGTGCCTCATGGAAACAGTCCTGCCCAAACTACAGAGCCAGATCTTCCCTGGACCGGAAACAAACATCCTGGGTCCGGTTTCGGGGTAACATCCCTCAGTAGCCAGGCTAGCTTGAATCCAGTGGCTCTAACTAACATTCAGTTTAATGTGAGATATTTACAGTGGCATTTGAGCGGTGAATTTTATTTTATCACTTCAAATGTTTACACTGAACTTGGTTGGATAGGAACACCTTTGTTTATTAGGTGGTACCTTAGGTATATATAACAAGCATTGGCATAGCCAATAGGTCTCGCCTTTGGGACCTTATAAGTGTTTAGCCATGAAACTGTTGATGTTGTTGCACCAAGGATATTGTGCTGCATCACTAAATACTTATAAGGTCCCAAAAGCGAGACCTATTGGCTATGCCTATGCTTGTTGAATCAATTACCACCCCAATTTGGGAGCTGATACCTGATTACTGGTTTGTGACCGGAATTGTGGTCCTAAATCATTCATCCATATCATACTCACACTCAAAAACACTACTAAATTGCGATTGGCTAAGGGTCAGAAAACCTATTTTGTGATCTACATAAATCAAATTTCAAAATAGTGTTAGTACATAAGAAAAAGGGATTTTGCGGTTGCAATGCCTGTAACTATGCAAATTGCTGTGTTTGTGATCACACACACCCTAAATACACCTGCCCCATTTTATTCCATTTCCAAGTAAAAGGGCTGGACTGGCCGTATCAGGCATCAGGCGTTTCCCTGGGAGGCTGGTGGCCAGATTTGTTACTCGGGCCAGTTTTGCAGTGGTGCTGCACTATCGGCCCCCAGTAACAAAATCAGCAATGCTTCACACTTGCGCCCCACTGCAACCCTAGGGGCTGGTCTGACAAAATTGCCAGGGCTGCTTTGAGTTCTGTCCGGTCCTGCCAAGTACCGGGAGGATTAAGACCCTTTAGGCATACCAAAACAGATACAATAAACCAATTTAAGTACACAAACACTATTGTGAACGTTGCGGAAACAGGCACAGCCACAACTTAAATATGGCGGGAGGGTTCATATGCGCCCACCGACACCTACATGGCAAACATCACATGCGTGTGGGGGGGGGGTTAACTTACGAACAGTCCCTTGACCCTGCGCCCACAGCAAGGCAAAAATGGTGTGCCACGAACGTAGCAACGAATGGTGCTCCCCCCGTTGACAAGGCTGCCCACCATGCAGCGGTGCTTCTCTCTTGTCCGCTCTCGTTTCCAAGGCTCCTCCGCCACTCCCCGCTGCCGAGACCAGTTGCCGGCTCCCCATCTCACGGCGGAAAACCTGCAGAGGAAACAAAATAGAGAGAAAAGAGATTACGGGCCGCTGGGGGCCCGGGTGCTGCATCCGTGGGGAGCGTAGCAACAAGAGAACGTTCCGCTCCCCACACCCCCTTTTAACAGGGGGGCACTGGCCAGTGCCCATGCGAACCGGAAGCACTAAAGTGCTTCCGGTTCACCCCGCCGTAGCAGCCCACTGTAGGCAAATGAGGGAGGGGGTACTCCCCCCTCCTCCCTTCACCCGGGGACGGGCTCGACCGCCATAAGGGCGGCGCGCACTATTCTAGTGCTTCGCCTGCTCACACTTGCGCCCCACTGCAACCCTAGGGGCTGGTCTGACAAAATTGCCAGGGCTGCTTTGAGTTCTGTCCGGTCCTGCCAAGTACCTTGCACTCAAAAGCATTTGCATTCAAGACCTTGAAAGAAATCTATTTTTCCCAACATTAACATTGTGAAATTCTATAACTTTGAGCCAACGCCTGGCTGCAAAAATAAATACACTGCTGAACGATTACTAAAGGAGAAATCCTGCATCAGTGCCTCCACAAGTTTAAAAGGTGTCAAATGATTCAAGGATGGTTTCTGCATCAACAATTTAAAAGTTGATAATCCCAAACGTGTATGCAAATGAGGAAGGACCAGGAAATCAAACTGAATGTACATTAATCTAATTATAAGCAGCAGAATATGTACCTGTTTAAAGTACAATTAACTGTAATACACTCATTTTATGTTATGTTACTGTCAATTTCTAAAGCGCACGTTCACCTGAAGGTTTCTTGGCACTAGGTAGCTGATGTGGCCTTTATTCACAATTACTGGTAAGCCTGTTTGAAAAGCCATGTCTTCCGAAGTTGTCTAAATCTAGTGTAGCTAGGAGTAGCCCTAAGCTCCAAGGGTAGTGTATTCCATGCTCGGGGCAGTGACGGAAAACCTACACCCTCCAGTCTTTTTTTTTTTTTATGAGAGGGGATGACTAGGCGGAGTAGGTGACTGGATCTCAGTTCTCTGGTAGGTCCGAAATCCCACCTGACAGGGGTCTAGAAACTATATATACACACAAAACAATATATTAAACATGGTCAAAGTATTTTTATAAGAAATAAAATATATTGTTTTGTAAATGGGAGTTGTGGAATCAGAATCCAGTTGTTCAAGATGATAACATTCTTAAACAATGACTGGTTAAGGGGTGAGATTCATTTCTCAACAAACTCTAGATATTGATGGATCCTATGATAGCAGCTTACAAGGAGAAAAGGGCTGCCCCATAAGCGCCTGGCTAGGCGCCATCCAGACCAATCACAAGGCTGCCATTGCAGCGTTGTGATTGTTTCAGGTGAGTGGAGGGAGGCTGCCTGCCTCCTGTTTCTGCCAGAGGCAGGAGAACAGAAGCAGGAGCAGAGAAAATTATGGGTCCCGGCCGGCCGGCGGACAGGTAAGTTTTCTGAATGTATTATTTTACCACCACCCCACCCACCCCGCGTGACCCCCTCGCCCCAATGACAGTTAATGTCAGCCGCGACTGAAAGATACGGTGTTAGGTGGGCCATATATCTATATATACGATAGATTTGAAATATTTGACAAAATTGTTGCATTTTTAAAGTATCCAGTGCATTTTCTTTTGAAGATGTTTTTAGAAAATGTGCGACATACAGTGCATAGTGAAGTTAATGCCAGGAATAGATGCTAATCAAGGGTGCTGGACACACACAATATAAGCTCTCCAGACCTCACAGACCATCTCATTGCCCGCCAAAAATATTCTGTTCTTTGGTCGCTCTGTCTTTCTCTGTATTCTCCCCATTTATTTCTTCATCACCATAACCCTCTCCGTAATGCCTTCCCCAGTGGTTAATTTGCAAAAAATAAGTACTGGGGCTCTCATCAGGAGCAGGGCCGGCTCTTGGCTCATGGTGGCCCTGTGCAGGGAGCGTAGGTGGGGGCCCCGGAAGAGGGGGTCCGGACGGGGCGGAACTCAGGAAGGTGTTTTAATAATACGTCCAGAAAAGTCGTTAGATGACCAGTACCTGCGGCTGCTCCTACCCTTCCGAATTCGTCTCAGAACGATACAATTTAGGAGGAGGAGGACATTGTGACACACGACATGAGGGACTGGGCGCACAGAAAGCTGCAGTGCCAGGGCCATGACAGGGGCACCGGACCCCCACAACCACCCACAGAGAAATAATCGGTGGCTCTTTGCCCGGAAACAGTAATATCAATGCCATATCGAATATGGTGTCTTACGCTTGGCGGATGGCCACGTCCGTTGCAGACACTGTATAGCCACCTCGTGACACAACAAGCGTTTAACTTTTGTCGAAATTTGCTCACATGTGTCTACCGGACGCCCCAGCTGAGGAGTGAGGTTCTCTGGCAGAGCTGGGTGAGTCCCAGTAACAGACAGCAGGACTGCTAGAGAGAGAGATAGCAGCGAGTTCCTTTCCCTGGAGTAACCATAGGTGCTCTCCGCGCTCCACCGGGGCCCGTGCCTGGCTGTGTGAAACTGAAAGCGCTTGGGTTGGCCCGGTCGCTCCCCTGCCCCCCGAGCTCTAGGGGCCCCCAGGAGTCGCTGGGACTTGGAGCCATATTTCAACTGTCTGCCGCTTAATAGTGCAGAAATACCCTTTCTCTCCACCTTTATTGGCACAGGCGGAGCAGGGGGCCTAAAGAAATCAATCACCACCAGTTTACATGGGAGGCCGCGCCCGCTGCCACTGACTGGAAGACAGACAGCGGCCTACGAGTCGATGGATGCGGCACCAGCAAATTGAATGCGGCGGGCCCCCCTCGGAGAAAGTGTCAGTGATTCCGAAATGTAATACTCGGCAATGATTAGGCCTTCCGCTCACTGGCTGGGAGCCATATACTGCCGCTTAATTTAATGCAAAATAGTACAGCCCCCGACTCCACCTTTATTATAGGCCCTGCAGGCACAGGCGGAGAGGGACCTAAAGGAAATCAGTGGCCGGCGGCGCTGCCACTGGAAGTCAGACAGCGGGCGGCCTACCTCGATGCGGCAAAACTCCCGGCTGCAGTAAATTCGCCCCTCCGACCTCAAGCATTAACAGCTACACTCACGCCCGGCTACCTATCTTCATATGACTCGCTTGCTTGCCATGACGCATCGCGATAGTCAGTCAGTGCCACAAACAGTGTGCAGAAATATCATTATCAATCATCTGAGAGAATGGATCTATTCTGCCCTTACCCGGCAGGTGCGTTCACACTTCTTCACTTTATTCTCAGTCTGAGCTCAGGGGCCGCTCAGCTTTTGTCCGACTCCGACGTCGACGACCACCAAATGGCTGGGCTGTGCAGAGAGAGTCATACGCCACCAGTCCCACAAGTTAGTTACGCATGCGGGGAAGTCAAGCAGCAGGTTAGGTTGAGTCTGCGTGCTGCCGCAGATCACTCTATCCTGGCTTTTAGGTGCTACTTTTAGTCCTGGTTATGTACTCACATGAATCCATATGTTTTCCAGCAGTCTCCCTCCTTACTCCTCACACCGCTCTGCCATGGTCTTGTTGCTCTTTGTCCACCCTTGTGGATCAGCCCATCCTGTGATACACTCGCCTTTCTAGACACTATAACTAAAATAATTAAGAGGGACGATACATAGAATCAGGACTATCCCAGTTTTAAAGGCTGAGTGAAAGTCAAGGTAACTAAGATTACTCAAGACAGAGATTCAAGTTAAACTTTATAGGTTTATCCAACATTAAGATCATTTCAGAAGGCAAAAAGTGGCTAATCAAAAGCAGTCAGTGCCTCAATAGTAAATCAAAATCAAGTAATTTGAGAAGATCACTTAAGGATATCCTCCAATGAAAGCAAGCCGCCAGAACTAAGCATAGTTCATCAAGAGGACTGACATAGTCTTCCTCCAAATAAAAGCCGAGAAAGACTGGCCAGATCCCAAAAACAATCTTTTTTAGGGTTTCTGACAGAAAAGCCTGGCATATTTAGTGGTGAGATCTGATGTAATAGGATTGAAATAGAAATGTATCATTCTAGTAAACCGATGAACATTCTGATACATAAGTTACATTGAATAAAATACATCTAGAAATATCTACTACTACCACATAGTAATGAATGAGGAGTACATATGAAATGAAGGAAATTACATGACGCTTATGTAATAGAGAAATACAACGGACAGTTGCATGGTGCTTTGGAAAGGCTCTATCAAAGGACCTTGAAAGTTACAAGGACAGGAACATCAGGAACAACCGTAACATGGCTTCCTGGGGAGAGCTGTACAAATTGATACATTTTATTTATACAGAGGCAATGGATTAGGCTTGTATAGTTTGCTCATTTTCTTAAATGGAAAAGCACTCGTGCACAAGCTTGTTTGCATAAAATAAATGCACATTTATTTCTGCAAGTATGAATAGGTGTCCGTGCAAGCTGGCTACAGCCTAGATATGCTAACTTAAGTTTATCTGACTTAGGAAATATTGTCCTAATTAACAATAACACCCTAATGTGCTTCCCCCCTGCATTGCGTTCTCATCCCTGGGCTTCTCCTCCGCGCTTCACGTTACAGTCTCTCTCTCTCTCATCCGTTTGCTTTCCTCGCTGCTCTCTCCCCCAGTTGGTTCTTTTCTTGCGCCCTCTGTGTCGCTTCCCTCCACTCGCTCTACCCATGTTGCTTCCCATGTCCTCCTCTGCATTGGGGATGCTGGGACCCTTTTCTAAAACCAGCTGCATTTTGTTTATAGTCGGAGATAGGCAAGGAAGAAATAACAGACCTCCGATGTATGTAGTAGAAATACAGAGATTTACTGTAAAGTTAATGATCCGATCCTCGTCGTGGCGGCCCCTGGGGTTTGGCGGCCCTGTGCAGGTGCACACTTTGCACATGCCTAAGGCCGGCCCTGTCAGGAGGCAGCTTGCACCAGCCCATTTCTCCCGTTAGCGCTGCCTACAACAGAACTAACTACTAGCTATGAAAGTGGGGAGCGGATAGCGTAATGGCCAGAACAGACAACTTCAGACGTAGAGAAGGTTTTAGTCTCGGCGTGCCCCCAACATCCTGTGATTCTGGTCAAATTCCTTAATCTCCCCGTGCCTGTCATAAATGTACGAGTCCTTAACTGGTGCTCATGAAAAGGGCTGGTGTTGATGATTAAGTGTCAGTGCTGAGCACCGGAAACACTGGCTCAAATTAGCACTGGCCCTTCCTCCATCGTTTTCTCCTATCCACCAGTAGTATATATACAGGGAGTGGTTGCTGCTACTTTACGGATAGGGGGGAATGACAAAAAAAATCACTTATCTGCAGGCCAGTCGCTGCCTCTCGGTCCTCTTTGGTCCTCATCAGACAACTGACTCGAAAAGCAGGAAGCACAAAGGCTCCCAGACTCCCGTAGCCAATCATGACGCTGCTATCACCTGCATGACAGCAGCATCGTGATTGGTCTGAGCGCTGTGGTTCGGTGCTCAAACATGGACTGGGAGCCTGTGCATGTTCTCCACCCAGGCTGTGCAATACAGCTGGTTGAAAAACATGCTACGTGCACATGACGGTTTGGCTGGCCCAAGACAGCCGCAACACCGTCATGCTCACTTGAGAGAGTGCCCAGCCCTGCCCCGCCTGCACCGAGAACTCAGCCAGTAGGGAATAAAATAAAATGATTACAACATTGCGTTATTATAATTGTATTTTTCCTTTTTGAACTGCTCAGAGAGCAGTGGGGTGATTCTCAGCCTCTTTAGCGGAGGAGCGCCGTGGTATACTAGTTAGCTTAGATATAGAATGTTGTGAGGTTATTTAGAAAGGTAAAATGTAGAGTGGCAAGGCTGTAAAACAGGAGGAGACTGGAGATCAGGTGATGTGGTTGGATGAGACCTTCTGAAAAGAATAAACCATCTTGTTATATTGAACAATCTGTCTTCTGAATGACTATGTCCTCACCTTGTTACACCTCCCCTTTATTCATAGCATCAAAAAACAATAGTATAGGTCACTGGAGTGTGTTAAACTAGTCAGCTTTGCTTTTGTATTTCAGATATGCCAGAGGTCTGTGCTAACACCCTTGTAGATGTAAATATTCATAGAGATTAAGGGGCATATTACTAACAACTAGCGATATTTATTGCGAAATGGGCTTAGCGAGTATTTTTTTAACGCCAAGCATCGCCGGATATTATTGCAGAGAAAACGTGCTATTAGCAATGTTTATCTCTAAAGTGATAAAATATCCTGCGTTAGTGGCGAAATGCGTGAATATTGCTGGTAATCCAGCGATATTCACGCAATATCGCTAATGAGGACTTAGCCATTATATCCAACTCCCATTGGATATAATGGCTAAGAACTGGTCTGAGCAGGCGTTCGTTTTTGGAGATATTCGCGCTTAGCGCGAATATTCCCATCGCTACGCCTGCCTTGCTAATAGGCGACAGCGACGTTAGCGACTGCTTTCAGTCGCTAACATGTTGGGTACACCCACTTTGCATGTCATTAGCGATAAATATCGCTGACATGCAAAGCGGGCCCCAAACCGCTCGCTATCGCCTAAAAGCTGTCGCTAACTGCTGTTAGCGACAGCTTGCTAATAGGGCGATAGAATTATCGCCGCATAGCGAGCGGCGATAATCTCATATCGCCCGTCTTTGTAATATGCCCCTCTATTTTTTTAATGTGATTTCCTGTTATTTGATAAAAAAGTGCAAAAGGAAGTCAAAAGACCCACACCATATTAATCGCCATGCCTTCATTTTCGGTCTGGCTTTGGTTAGCTTTAGCTTTAGCTGTATAGAATTTCAGAATTTACAAAAGAAAATACAGAGAGAGATTGAGTTTTGAGTCAGCTCCCTTCCTCCATTGACAGTAATGTGTTTTTCATGGTTTGTGATTGCTTTAATGGGCTGTGACGTTTAGACGAAGTTCCATTGTTTTATTTTTCCCAATTAGGTTTCAGTGATGGGTCATCAAGTAATCCTTATGCTAGAATGTATTTGTGACATGTAGCTTGAATAACTGTTTGTGGTTTTTGATGTATCTGATTTATTAAGTTTATAAGCAACACTTATTCACTGAGGTATTATTTATACATGTATCAAATCAGTTGAGCGACACTGTGTTTTTGTATGGGAATGTATAAATTACTCTTCACAATCATTATAATTGTTATTGTATCCAAAGAATTGCCATGAATGTATTGCTGCTTGTTTACTTTGATTGCATCTCTGTGCTTCTCCCTGCGCTGGAGCACACATTGCTGCCATGCGCCAGTGCAGGCACCCTTGCACCAGTGCAAGGATACCTGCATTATGGGTAGATTGTTTTGGGGCAGGAAGGGGCAACTTCCTACATAAAAACAGAAATTTGAGGTTATTTCCTCTTCCAATGTGTGCTGTAGAATGCAGCACGCATTGAAAGAGGAAAAAAACGAGGAGAAATGAAAACATTTCTCCTTGTTGCACCTTGCTACGTCACCCCTAGGGCGGCGTAGCATTCTGACGCATTTCCAGATTTACAATTCCTTGTAAATCTGGAAATGCATTAGCAGACACAGGTGTTGCGTCGGAACATGCACAGCAACACATGTCATGCCGTTAACACACAAAGTGTTACGTGAAAAGGGGCAAAATTTACAAGCACAGGTAAAGTCACGCAGGGTTGTAAATATCACTCAGCAGGTTGCGCCAACGGTGTGTCTTGCAACACGACGCACCAGCAGCTCAAAGGGCTTGTAAATCTGCCCCAAGGTATTTACTTTGTTCACTCAGCATTTTAACTGCTGATTTAGGGTTTTTGTTCTTTAGGAAGTGATTGCCCTTGCCTTAGCCTTTCATTGAAACACAGTGTTTGCTATTCACCATTTGCCCTTCACTTTGCTGTCATGAAAACATGTTGGGCCTACAGCTTTTTTTGTTCACCAAGTAAAGATGTGCACGCTGCAAGCTTTCTTACAGCTGCAATCAAAGTACTGATTTCTTTTCATGATATTCTTTTCAAGTCCGCTTACCTTTGCTAATGTAGTCTGTTCAACAAACGAGCCTGATTGCCCTGTTTATTGTTGTAGCCAAAGATTTTGCTTCATTGTTGGATTGTCTTTCTAGGGCAAATGGGGACAATTCACACAAAGTTGCCAAAGTATTAAAAAAACACTTTCCCTAACTAAAAGCCAGAGAGATAGGGGCATATTATCAAGTAAGGGCGTTACATTATCGCCGCTTTTATCGGCAGGAAACTGCAGATAAAGCGGCGATAATGGGCTTGATAATATGCTCTATGAATTCCAATCGAAGCCCATGTTAGATGTCTTCACATCTAACATGGGCTTCGATTGGAATTCATAGAGCATATTATCATGCCCATTATCGCCGCTTTATTGGCAGTTTCCTGCCGATAAAAGCGGCGATAATGTAACGCCCTTACTTGATAATATGCCCCATAGTCTTTCTTTGCCAGTGCTTGTAGAAGTGTATGCGTTTGTTGCTAAGCTTGCGTTTTTGTCTCTACTGCGCAAGAATACTAAAGCAAACCACAACGTCTTTCTGCAAGAAAAGGTCATGTTACAAATCCTGATAAATCTGCAGTGTGGCCCCCCCAAGAGACATAATCCTTGTAAAAACACAGTAGGTCCCATTTCAGCTCGATGAATGTGGTGCAGTAGGAACCACTCTGTCAGCACTCAATTTCCAAAGCACTTAGGAGTGATTCTATATGCTGACAATCACAACAGGCAAATATTGTCTACATGCCTTCTACAATGCCAATTAAGCAAAAATAATGACCACACTGTGGGGAGAGAAGAATGTGAATGTTGCTGGAGGGAGGGGGAGATGTATGCTTAGCCCTGTCCTTGACAGAGAGGGAAGACACTTTATTAACACATGAGGACTGGGGCACTAAAATTTCACGATCAAAGTTAATGACCCGTGAAAAGTAAAGATGCCTTTGACCAAGTCAACAGCTAATGCATAGTGAGGCTGTTAAACACTGAACTGGGCACTGCCTTCTGTCTTATGACTAACACATTAGCAGGGCACCCATCACAACCACAAGACAAAAAAAATGCTTCCTTGCACACTCATAACATTTATTTAGGGAAAAATGCATAGATAATAACCCAAAAAATTCTAAAACAATATTGCCAATTCAATTTTAATATCAAATCAAGAAAAATTAAACACACAAATATGGCAAACGCCAACCACTCACTTCACCACATGGACAACCGATATCACAAAATTACGTTATTTGTTGCTAAACTCAATATCCAGGAAACATGTTTCAGCCTTCCTTTAGTTCTCACAGTTTACCAAAATAATTCTCAGGATATGAAAACACTAGAATTGTTGACTCCTGACCATCAAAGCAGCACAACGAGCACAAACCATTCACAGAAGTTGACTTAGAGCATGCTCCTAGGCATTCTCTTGTGTCTTGTGACTGCTGTTTGGCCGAAAGATTGTTCACTCTTAGCCTATTTTTGAGCAGCACATTCTGAACACTAACTGGCTTCAGGGTGCTCACAGCTAGGGTAAAGGAACTGAAGCACAGAACAACAAAGTGATTTTGTGATATTGACTCTGCTTGATCAGGTAAGGGAAATAGAATTGTAATCACAGTTCTCTGATACTGAAGTTTGCAACTTTGCTGAGAAAAAATCTTTGTCCATGCAACCTATTTGCACACTGTCTTGATAAATCCAATGGCTAATAACTTGAGTATCTGACAGTCTACTGTAGCATTTCGTCGAAAAAGGCAAAATTTATTTTCAAAAGAAAAAGTGAGCAACTCACACTGCATCTGTAAAGTATGCACCTGGGGCTTAGAAATCGTTATTTTCTTATCCGCATACACATAGTGTATTTGAGGAATAAAATAACATGAAATATATACTATGAGGATAATACAAGTCACCTGAGAGTTGCACTCTGCTTCGTGCCTGTAGATGGTCACTGAGCTAAAGAACTGTCAAGATCCTGATTACGTACGGTGTGTGTGTTTTAAATTATCTTATACATTATTATAACTATTAAAAATGCTGTGGATACTGAATTAATTATGGTGGTCTCAGATAACCCAAAGAATCATGATCAGATGATGACTGCTGCACAAATGCTCAACATTTAACATATAGAAACTTGTTGTGCTTGAATGCCTAAATCTGAAGTAAAATGATACCTCGCTTGTGTGGGTGGGCCAAGGGCCTGCGACTGGGAAGGACCAAAAAACATAGAGATTGAGGGGATGGCATAGCGAGCTCTAAGCGCTATATTTGAATGTGAATCTTTTGCTAAATTTGAGGTTTACAGAGGATTCTGGGTAGGAAAACATAGGGGATCCACATAAGTCACACCTCCCTGGACTGGGTGTCTAGTTTTGAGAAATGTCTGGGTTTGGTAGGTTTCCCTAGATGGTCGCCTGGCCTGGGACCAAAAAAGCAGGGGCCCCCCTTGCAAAACCAGGTTGTTTTGTGAAAAATAATTTTGATGTCCCCACAATACGTTTTGGGCCCTTCCCTGTTGCGGGTACTTTGCCCACCCACACAAGTGAGCCACCATTTTTATTGGGAGACCTGGGGAAATGCTAGGTGGAAGGAATTTTGTGACGGCCTGGTGATTCCACAACCTTTCCACACAGAAATGGGAGAAAAAAGTGATTTCTGTAAGCTAAATTTGAGCTTTGCAGGGGATTCTGGGTAAGAACATTGGGGGATCCATGCAATCTACACCTCCCTGGACTTCCCCGGGTGTCTAGTTTTCCAAAATGTCTGGATTTCGAATATTACCCTAGATGGCCATCGAGCCCGGGATCAAAAGCGCAGGTAGTTTAGTGAAAAAATAATTTTGATGTCTCCACAGTAAGTTTTGGGCCATTTCCTCTTGTAGGCACTAGGTCTGCCCACACAAGTGAGGTAACATTGTTATCAGAAGACTTGGTGGAATGCACGATGGGTGGAAGTTTGTGCTTACCCACAGATTCCAGAACTTTCCATTACAGAAATGCAAGGAAAATGTTTTCTTTTGACAAAGTTTGAGGTTTGCAAGGGATTCTGGGTAACAGAACCTGGTGAGAGCCACACAAGTCACCCCATCCTGAAATCCCCTTGGTGTCTACTTTTCAAAAATATACAGGTTTGCTAGGTTTCCTTAGAGCTAGCGCCCAAAATAAACAGCTAGGCACATTTCAAAAAAGGGTCAGTTTTCACTGGAAAAATGTGATGTGTCCACGTTCCATTTTAGGTGGTTTCCTCTCACAAGCACGAAGCCTACCCATGCAAGTGAGGTACCATATTTATCAACAGACTTGGGGAAATGCTGGGTGGGTGGAAGTTTGTGGCTCCCTGCAGATTCCAGAATTGTCCACACAGAAATGTGAGGCAAATGTGTTAGTTTTACAAAGTTTGAGCATTGCAAGGGATTCTGGGTAGCGGACCTGGTAAGGAGCCATACAAGTCACCCCATCCTAGAATCCCCTGGGTGTCTAGTTTTCAAAAATGTACAGGTTTGATAGGTTTTCTAGGTGCCGGCTGAGCTAGGGTCCAAAATTCACAGCTAGTTACTTTGCAAAAAAAGGGTTAGTTTTCTGTGAAAAACGTGATGGGTCCCTGTTGTGTATTGGGCTGTTTCCTGTTGTGGGCACCTGGTCTACCTATACAAGTGGGGTACCATTTTCATCGGGAGACCTAGGGGAACAGAAAATAGTAGGACAAGTGTTATTACCAGTTGTCTTTCTGTGCATTTCTACCATCCAAATATAAGACAATGGGTAAAAAAGAAGAAAATTAAGAAAAATGCCCTCTAATTCAATACCAACAAATTCAGAGATATGCAAATAACCACTGCTTCTAAACTCCATATCCTGTTCCCATTTCAGAAATACATAGGTTTCCTTGGTGCCTATTTTACACTTTTTTACATTTTACCAAATGAATTGCTTTATACCAGGTACACAATGGAAAACCATTGCAAGGTGCAGATCAGTTATTGGCTCTGGGTACCTCGGGTACTTGGTGAACCTATAAGCCCTATGTATCCCTGCAACCAGAAGGGTCTCACGGACATAATGGAATATTGCTTCCAAAAATCTGAAATGGAAGTTATAGGTAAAAATGTAGGGACAAATGGCTGTTTTTTCAACTCAATTTCAATATTTTCTTTATTTCAACTGTTAGCATATGTAGGAAAACTTTGAAGGATCTACACAAATCCCTTGTTGAAATTCGAGTTTTATCTACTTTTCAGAAATGTATAGCTTTCCTGTATCCATTTTTGATTTCACACCCATTTCAACCGCTAACTGGAAGGAGGTTGAAAGCACAAAAAATAGGAAGAATGGGCTATGTCCCAGTAAAATCGAAAACTGTGTAGAAAATGTTAGTTTTCTGAAAAAAGTCTGCCTGTTACTAAACGCTGGGAAGATGGTGATCTTAGCATCCCAAAACCTTTGTAGATAGATGTTATACCTGCTGTTCAGCCAGTGTGACTGGGTTTGTGGAATGTTGGTGTGGTGATGCTGTGGAATGTTCGTTGAGTGTGGTGCCAGTTGGAGGATGGGCTGAGCAGCAGGAAGGCTGCTCCTGCTGCAGCTCTTTAAGATAACATCTAACTTAATAAATCAACTTAACATAACCTACTCTGGTACTGGACATCTTTCTATTACCACATATTTTGGCGATGATTCACAAAAGAAGAACCTGCGTGTCTAAACTGGAAGGAAGTAAAAACTATGGATACATAATCTACTTGAGTTTTGAAGCCTTAAGTAACTACATAAGGAAGAACCTTGACTTGGAACTAAGCCCCAACCCGGGTGTGCCAGAGCCTGGTGTGTCATCTTTGACTAGTAAGGAGTGGACTCGCAGTGAATTAAGCTGGATCTGTGGTGTCCGGCTCCACCTATGAGCTTTAGATCGGTATGCCTCAACCGCGGTGTGGGAGGACCTGACCGTGACATTTCTGAGCCAGTTTTGTATGTCCCTGATCGCCCACGTTTCCAGCACTGTGACAGAACATGTGCTGCTGTGTCGTTGCCAATGTACTGGCAGTGTTGGTGGTACTGCAGAGACTGATCATTAAACCTGAGGAAATGCGAGTGACAGTATGCGCTATTGCGGTCTGCTGAATACTCGGACGTGTGTTGAGGGGAGAAAAAAGGAATAGAAGTTTTCACCCCTTCAAGTTGTGTTTTGGTGTGGCACAACCTTTAGTTTCTGTGTTCGACTGCAGCACCTGTTATTACTGTAAATTTATTTAGAATTTATCACTCACCGGTCTTCAACAGTTATTGCTCATGCTCCTGGTCTCCTAGGTGGTTAGCGCGAGCCTAGACATTGGGAGCTCGCGGAGTAGTGAGGAGCACCGACGCAGTGCAACATGTGCGTGCCAGGAGCCACCAGGGACAGCACCTAGCTTACGTGTGCTGCTGTCCTGCCTATTGGTTGGGTTCTCGGATGTGTGTTGCACCCTGCAATTGCGCTTCCGTCTGAGCGACGCTCTCCTCAAGCGAGGGGCAGCAGTCATAGAAGCTTCGGAGTTGGTTTACCCGTTCCGCGTTGTCATATGTTCTCCGAAGTGTGTTGCACTCTGCAATTACGCTTCTGTCTAAGCGACACTCTCCTCAAGCGAGGGGTGGCAGTCGTAGAAGCTTCGGAGTTGGTTTATCCACTCAGTGTTGTTATGGAGACAACAACATGAATTATAAGGAAAATCAAGATAGTAACTGATATGAAGGAAGAATCTAAAGCAGCTCGTCCTCGTGAGAGAGAAAGTGCACTTGTGTCTGGTTTTTGACATGGTGGTTATGAAGCCTGTTTATGCATCTGGAGACTTTTGCTGACTATGACAAGGAAGGGTACAACAAGGATTTTCTTACTTGGCCAGGTTGTGAACACCGTGATCTAATCGATCTCCCTATGGTGTTCTGCTATTTGTTTGTGTTTGTGACTTGCATAATTCATTGGTAATGCATGTAAGGTATTCTAGAAATCACAATATAAGTGTTAGTAATTGAGCGTGTCAGTTATATGAGTTCTATTGTTATCTTGAACGTTACTGGGGACTAGTGATATATATATATATATATATATATATATATATATATATATATATATATATATATATATATATATATATATATATATATACATTTATGTTTATTCTGCATGGGTGCTTTTATGTTGAAAGGATATGTTGGTTCCCCATACATTATTTCTGCCACAGTGTTGCTGGGGCAATATATACACATATGTGGGCCAAGTGTGAGGGATCTTAATGAGGACCTATGGTCCTGATGTAAACTGTGTTCTGGTCATGAATGGTGATTCAAGTGTTCCACCCTTCCTACGGGGTAAGGGTGAAGGGCAGTGTTTAAGCTGGGTGTCTGGTGATAGAAGTTGTTCTTCCATCCTTCCTACGGGGAAAGGTGAAGGGTAAAGTTTATGCCAATTAATGTGTTTGAAGTTTGTTGTTCCACCCTTCCAACTGGGCCAGGGTGAGGGGCAGGGTTAAGCCTTACTCATGGTTGTTTTAAGATGGTTTTAGTGTGCCATACTTCCCACGGGGTAAGGGTGAAGGGCAGTACTTGAAGCCAAACCTTCTTGTTCCAACCTTACTATGGTCATGGGGAAAGG
This sequence comes from Lissotriton helveticus, assembly GCF_964261635.1. Classification (NCBI taxonomy): domain Eukaryota; kingdom Metazoa; phylum Chordata; class Amphibia; order Caudata; family Salamandridae; genus Lissotriton; species Lissotriton helveticus. Next base: position 1,193,575,654 of record NC_136070.1, on the reverse strand, counting down.
GCAGCGAATATGCCTACTCATGGGTGTTTGAAGTGTTTCCACTTTTCCTTCGGGGTAAGGGTGAAGGGCAGAGAGTAAGCCAAATTAGTGGTGATTGTAGTTTTTGTTCCACCCTTCCTATGGGGTAAGGGTGAGGGGCAGCTTTTAAGCCATATTTGACGGGTCTTTGGAGTGTTGTTCTACCATTACTTTGGGTTAGGATGAAGGGCATTATTTAGCCAAATGCTTTCTGTTAGAAGCGTTGTTCCACCCCTACTATGGGTCAGGGTGAGGGACAGTGTTAAGCCAAGGTTTTCCACCTTTCTTGATTTTTTTCTCAGTCGCTTTGGATGGTTCTCCGTTGCTCCTCCTGTGGTGGGTTCCCTGCGTGCTGTCTTTTATGTCAGCCTGGCCAGCTGGCATGCTTGTGGCATTAGGTGTTTGATAGAGGATTATGGGGTGGTGGAGTGTATGATGTTTTCTGGTTAGAATGGGAGAAGATTAATGTAATATGGAATGACAGTTATGCATAATGCATGCAATGTGTTCACCTGTTATTTCCATGCATCTTTGTGGTACCATGCATGATTCTTTGCAATTAATATGTAGAGAGGGAGAAGATGAGGGTATTCTTATTTTTTTCGTTGTAAGGAAGAGTGATGGGTTCTTATTGTTTGGTTAAATGTATTTTTCTTTATTCTCTGTGGCAATGTGCATGGTCTTATTCTATTAATATGTTATGACATGTTGCTTATTCATTTTTGCATCATGTGTGTAATGTTTTCCACCTTTATTTTCATGTACCTTTATTATGGCTTGTTTGACATAGGATAAAAATGCATGCAAGAGCTTCTATTGTTTGTAAACAAAGGATCTGTGTTATACCTGCTGCTCAGCCAGTGTAATTGGGTTTGTGGAATGATGGTGTAGTGATGCAGTGGAATGTTGGGTAAGTGTGGTGTCAGTTGAAGGATGGGCTGAGCAACAGGAAGGCTGCTCGTGGTGAGGCTCTTTATCATAACATCTAACTTAATAAATCAACTTACATAATCTACTCTAGAACTGAACTTCTTACTATTACAACAATACTATTAGCATGAAAAAAGAAGACACTTTCTTCTGCAGCACTTTTTTCCACCAAAACACCAAAATGTAGCTGTATTTTGCCTTTTTTTGGTCCCCTCCAGGGGAATGCACAAACCCCTGGTACCTTTAGAATCCTCAGGGTGTTGGAAGAAAAGGACGCTAATTTGGCATGAGGGCCTAAGCGCAAACTACCCCAAATAGTAAAAAATAGGGGGGGGGGCACGGGAGGGGGGAAGGCCTTGCAGGAAAGGGGTTAAAAAGCAATCACAGAGATGGTGGTCTGCTGACACTTCAGCAGTCCACTATCCCTGTGATGGTGGGGATTTCTAATGGATCCCAAACTGTGACCTACCTTATTAATATTCATGAGGTAGGTCAATTTGCGAGCCACAAGTAATCCCTAAATTAAACTCAATAGTTTCATACAATAGGAGTACTGGTTTCCTGATTGCGATTCAATCGCAATTAGTAAATTGGTATTCCTAATGTATGTACTACTTGCCCTTAATGTTATCGTGCTTATCAAACTCCTAATTTCCAAGTTTAGGAAAAAAATGAAGAGCAGAGCTTTCGAGTTTCTAGAGACCATGCATTAAAAGGTCATCCGGGCCAGGATTTTGATCTGAAATTTTGCATTTGAAGTATTGTTTATCCCATTATAAATCTAGGCTATTCATGCGAGGATGCAAATAAAAATCCTGGACTGGATGAGCTATTTAATCTTGGACCTGAGAAAGATGGCATGCTGCTCAGCACAGCTAATAAACTGGCTGGTTCCCATCTGAGGACAGGGAGTGGAGCAGAGAGAGGGAGTCAGAGAAAATACTTCAGACTACAGAGATTGGATCGTGGGTTTTGGGGTCGCAGTTTTATATCAATTCAATGGCCACTGATAATTTGAATAAAACATCCAGAGCTAGTGTAAAATGTGGATTGAGGTCCCTGGCGCCACTTAGCTGAGTTCAGACGAGGTGAAGTCTAACCTTCAGTAATACTAATAAGACTTGCTGTGTATTTTATTCCACTTAGATGTGGTCACTGAGTCGGAATAAAACTTAAGTTCTAACTTCATGTTAGCAGCATTATTTTTGCTTCACATGCCCAAGCCTCTAAAACCCAAGCGTAAGTATTCATTTGTAATATGACTTTTCTGTCTTTGTTTCCTTTAATTATTAGTCATGGATCATTAATGCAGCTCCAGAATTCATTTAAAGTGTTTTTTATTTATATTTGCTGTTTGAAGTATGCACAGATAAGTGCTGACAAATACGTGCTTTAGGTGATTTTGCTTATTTTTGTATCAGCGGAGATATCAAAATACTGAACTGGCAACCCTAATCACTAGATTAAAAGTTTGTTGTAGGATCAGCACATTATTTATTTTCTCACCCTCCATCCCTGATTGATGCCATAATAGTAATAGTTTAACTTTTATCTGAAATCATATGCCAGGCATCAATAACATCCTGTGTTACTTCATGTGTCTGAGAATGCATCCTGGATTCAGACAACTCACTCCTCATTCTCACTGGTCACCCTTCACTTTCACAGTCACCCTGCGCTCACAGTGATCACACTGCACTCACACTGCTAACCATGCACTCATGCCCCACCCTCCTCTTATCCTGCAATCATGCGAGCACACCGCTTACCCTGCAGGCACATGACACTCCACTTGCCTGTTACTTTCACTGCTGACCCTACAATCACAGTGATCACACTGCACTCACACCACTCACCATGCACTCTTGCAGTTCACCCTGTAACTCTGTAACTCATCCTGTAGTCACACAAGCACAATACTCACCTTGCACTCATGTGACACTTCACTCACCTGTCACTGTCACTCTCCAATCTCACTCAAACAAGCACATCACTAACCAAGCATTCATTCATCCCACTCTGCTCTTTCACCCGCACCCAAACTCATATGGTCACGTCATTCACTCTGCAGTCACTCCTCTCACCGTACTCTCACACCAGTCACTCACACTGCTCACCTTTCTCTCATATGGGCACAGCACTCACCCTTCACTCACACCATGCAAACAAGCACATCACTCACCCTGGAGTCAAACCACTCATCCTTCACTCCCTCATCTTACCTTGCACTCACATGGACAAACCTCTCAGCCTGCACTTATACAGGCACTCTGTTCATCCCACCTGCACATAGGGACGGATCACTGACATATTATCGAAAGACACATTATCGAGATACAAAAATATCGACACAAAAATATCGAAATCAAAAATATCGAAGTTATATCTACATAATGGTAAGTACAAAAATATGGAAAAAATAATATCGTAGTACAAAAATATCGAAATTAAAAATATCGTTATTTTAAATGTATTAATAATAATGTAAAATTAATTTTAAAATACATATAATTTTACAAATATTAACCCATGTTTTTACAACGCAGATACTTTTACAACGCATACCATTACAACGTAAGTATTGGTAAGTATATAATAATTTTTTATGTAAATTAATTATAAGTAATATAATATAATTTATTTTAATTTAATTTAATTTAATTAATTTAATTTAAATTTAATTTAACTTTAATTTTTACACTGTACCCCTGTACCCCAAAAACCCAAAACTGACCCTGAACCCTAAAAATACCCCTTTACCAAAAAACTAAAAACTGACCCTGAACCCTAAAAATACCCCTTTACCCAAAAACTAAAAACTGACCCTGAGCCCTAAAAATACCCCTTTACCCAAAAACTAAAAACTGACCCTGAACCCTAAAAATACCCCTTTACCCAAAAACCCAAAACTGACCCTGAACCCTAAAAATACCCCTTTACCCAAAAACTAAAAACTGACCCTGTGCCCTAAAAATACCCCTTTACCCAAAAACTAAAAACTGACCCTGAACCCTAAAAATACCCCTTTACCCAAAAACCCAAAACTGACCCTGAACCCTAAAAATACCCCTTTACCCAAAAACTAAAAACTGACCCTGTGCCCTAAAAATACCCCTTTACCCAAAAACTAAAAACTGACCCTGAACCCTAAAAATACCCCTTTACCCAAAAACTAAAAACTGACCCTGAACCCTAAAAATACCCCTTTACCCAAAAACCCAAAACTGACCCTGAACCTTAAAAATACCCCTTTACCCAAAAACTAAAAACTGACCCTGTGCCCTAAAAATACCCCTTTACCCAAAAACTAAAAACTGACCCTGAACCCTAAAAATACCCCTTTACCCAAAAACTAAAAACTGACCCTGAACCCTAAAAATACCCCTTTACCCAAAAACCCAAAACTGACCCTGAACCCTAAAAATACCCCTTTACCCAAAAACTAAAAACTGACCCTGAACCCTAAAAATACCCCTTGACCCAAAATTAATTACCAATTAATTATTAAATAACAATATCAAAAATTAATAAATTAAAAATATTAACACATTAACTCTAATTAATTTAATATACTACTTAATATTATTTCATTACAAATTAATTATTAATTAACAATAACACTAAATTAAATATATTAGCACAATAAATCTAATTAATGTAATTAACTAATTAACATTAATTAATTACCAATTAATTTTTAATTAACAATAACAATAAATTATATATCTTAGCACATTAAATCTAATTAATTTAATTAACTGATTAATATTAATTAATTACCAATTAATTATTAATTAACAATAAACAATAACACTAAATTAAATATATTACCACATTAAATCTAATTAATGTAATTAACTAATTAGTTTCAATTAATTACAAACTAATTATTAATTAAAAAATATTTAAAAATATATATTAATTATTTAATTATTATTAAATTACTTCCCACCCTATTCCTCTATAAACCCACAACCCGCTCTAATACTAAAACGCAAAATGTTAACATAATTACTAATTTTCAAACATACATTTCTAAACATATTTAGCAAACATATAAACAACATAATAAAATACATAACACTAAACAACAAATTTTCGATATTACTAACATACATACCTTAATCTCGATATTCTGTCTGTCGATATTATGGCACATCGATATACTATACCATCGATATTAAAACATCGATATTATTATATATCGATATTTTGATTTCGATATTTTGTCTGCCTACCCATAGGGACAATGGTCTGCCGGAACTCATGTGGACGCACCATCACCCTGCACTTACTCCTCTCACCATACACTCACCAGTCACTTTCACAGATCACCATTCACTCTCACCACTTACCCTGCACCACATACAGGTACACCACTCACCCTGCATTTACACCACTCACGCCACCCTGAACTCACGCCTCTCACTCTGCATGTGCTCCTCTCACCCAACATTCACATGGGTCCTCTACTCACATTGAATTCATGCAGCTCACCCGACACTCACATCGACACATTTTTCACCTTACACTCGCACCACTCACGCTGCATTAACTCACACTATTCACCATCACCCAGCACTTACATGAGCACACCTCTTGCTCTGCACACATAACAATTACACAACTCTCATGAATAAGCACATATTTCTACAAAGGCACCCTCAGAATACCTGCTCTTACTTTTAGTACTAGATGCCTACTTAATTCCATCTGCAACAACAGGGCTGGTGCAAGAGGGTAGAGTGGACTGAGAATGTGGGATGGCACGCAGAGGGAGATTAGGGCTGAGGCTTTGTGGTATGGTGCTGAATTAAGGATCGTGTGACACCGTCTTTCCATTCACCACAATACTTGATTCCGAGAATTTTTTATTTTTTACATTGTAAGTGGGGTCTGAAAATCCCAAAATGCAAACTGCTCTTGGATAAAATCCATGGTTTCCGAAGAAGTCCAGCATTTCATAAGATCCATTGGATGCTGAGATATTACATGTTAGAAAGTGGATTAGTTAATTTCCAATACTGTAACTGCATGTTCCATATGTGAAACCAAATATAAGTTATGTGCATCTATTTTAAAGAAGTGCACTTTTTATTCACATCATATTTGTTCAATCATTGAGAAGGCAATATATTATTATTTTTGATTAGTGTGTAGAGAATATATTTTTATTAAGCTTCACTAAAAGACAACACATGTATAGCAGAAGCAGCAGAGCAAGTTTTTAACCCAATAAAAGCAGATTGACTAATGGAAGTGTGAGTGGCAGTGTGTCTGAGTGTAAGTGTGACAGAGTACAAATGTGCGAAAAAGTGCAAGAGATATAGTGAGAATGAGTGTGTGAGAGAATGTGTGTGTGACTAATTGTTTGTGTGTGAGTGTATGTGTGTTAAGCATGCAAGGGTGCTGATGGTATAGCATACTGGAGATTAATCTTATTTTATGAACAAGGGCACTAATAGCATATGGATAGGAGTTGTTACCTATGGTAAACTGCAGGCCCTGACATGCTTCCCTTAATACACCATCATTGGCTGCGGAGACTCGAACTGTCTAATTGAGAAAGCTGTTAGCCCAGTCATACCCAGCAGTAGGGACACAGAACATGTGCTGTCACTCCTGGCCAAAGACCCTGACATGATGCAGGTAATTCTTAGCATATGCGGCGGATCCATAGCAAAATGTTGGAACTGATATTTGAGGTAATTCTTGTCATAAGATGTCCTGCACTCATTTTATAGGGGGTTTCAATGGCAAAATGCTGACTCTTCTACCGGAGGGAGTTTTTACAGGTACCCATGATTATGGCTGAAGTATCCATTGTAGATATCTGGCACTGTCATATATTATGTACTCCTTGGCATAAGGGACTTCAACCATGAAAAAATACTGACCCTGGTATAGTGGAAGAAATTTCTTACTTATGACGTTTGAAAAAAATGGGATCTACTCCTAGGAAATGACCGGTTTCCTTGGTGCAGCATGAAAGTACTGGAATGCTTAATAAACGCCCTATGGTCTGCAGCGTTTTAGCAAATTTGACCCCAAAAGTAAAAATACATTCTCAGGGAGAAGTCCACTCTCCCTTAAACAACCTATAAGATATCTGTTAACTCGTTTTGCTTGCTGGAATTTGGGAGAAGCATCACACCCCACCACTTACACAGATCTTTACCTTGCACTGGTGAGCAGAATTTGCGGGGTGTAGAGGGGACAGTTTATGAGTTGAGTGTGCACTGTCATTGCAGAACGGACAGGAGCAGAGATTTTGTAATGAAATAAAAGCATTGTCTGGTTGTCGATTGGATATAATTGCTTGCATTTAAAAAGTGGCTAAGCCTGTCACTCTCTTAAGCTACATGTACCTTTCCCTAATTTAAGATCAAAATTAAGCCCTGTAGTCCGTGCTTTCCCGAGTGAGAGGGCAGAGAGTGCAACTTACATAAAAGCAATAGAATTATTGGTGCTCTGTATAGTGTCTGTTCCTGTGCCTTCTTTTATGAACTTTGTTGCCATGGGTAGCTAGAGTGGGCTAGTGGTAGCAGAGGTGAAGTCAAGGCTAGTGGCTGCTCTCCCAGGCTCCTCTGGGTGAAATGCATGACTACAGTGCCCATGAAGTGTCTTCATATTCGGGCGAACTCCAGGACTGTAGACTTTGCAATTACAATGCTGAATCATTTGTACGTGTTTAATGCTGACGTACAGGGGTAAAGGCTGATAGACATAAACGTATAAAACTGAGGGCATATTTACAAGCCACTATCGCCAACACAATGTCACTTTTCATGAAGTTGTGGTGGCGATATTGGCTTCACCTTGTTTACGAGGCATCGTTAAGCCACTTAATGTGGCTTAACGCTGCCTTGTAAATATGGCACCCTTTTACGCTATACTTAGCGTGAAGGTGAGGGCAATTGGTGTTGCGGTGGATGTTCCACCACAACACCAATTAATTTTGACGCTGACCCATATTATTAACCTTTTCCGTGTGACCGCGTTTCCCCCTCCGGTGCTGGGCCCTAATAGAAACGGGCGTGGTCATGACGGAACGGTTCCGTCATGAGCACAGCTCAACCGACGCTCATGACGGAACCGCTCCGTCATGAGCACCGAAGGGGTTAAGAAAGATGGCATAAATATGGGGCAGCACCAAAATTAAAACCAGGGAAAACCTGGTCTTACCATGGCACAACAAGGATAAATGTTTAATTTCTCTTTGTTTTTGCTGTTTCCATGTGTGCTGTGTTGTGAAGCACACATAGAAACAGCAAAACACCATTGATTGTTTATGTGCAGGAAGGTATCGCTTCCTTCACATAAACAATCATTAAAAAATTTAAGTTTTGCAACTTCTATGTGTGCTGCATTAAGCAACACACATAGGAGTTACAAAACGCCACATAAACAACCTTCCCCTGCGTTGGCGCTAAGCACCTAAAGTTAGCGCCCGCACAGTTGGACACGCAGGGATGCACCCTATTGTTGTAAATATGGTGCAGCCCTGCCTTTCAGAAGTTGTGGAGCATGGCATTAAGCCATGAAGGCTAACTCTATTGTAAATAAGCCCCTAAATATTTCTACATCACGGAATTACCAAGTGCAATAAAGCTGCAAAATTGTGCCTGAATATAAAAGGCATTTTACAAGTGTTCACATTTTGCAAAATGTTTACAATTTTTTTATTACATTAGCCGCTGTTTCTATGGTTGTTTTTACATTGTGTAATAGTAATCATATAATACTACTAGATTGCCTTCACTCAAAGTTAATCTAATTGCCACTTCCCATCAGCGTTTATTGGATTTCAATCCATCTGGCCTTCTGGTCCTTAAGGTGGAAACTGGCATGGCAGATGGGTAGTCTGGCCAAGCTTTAGGTCAGTCAAACGACCTTCAGGTAGACCCACTTCATGCATCTCTCAAACTCCCAAAAAGCCACAGCTTCCCGATACATAATGGTGCCAGTTCCATGCCTCAGTTTGTGCAGTCTTCGAAATGTACTGTACTCAGCACACCAATTTTAGAACAAAGCAGTAACTAATATGACCTGACACCAGAGCAAAGGGTTCCATCATAAGTAGTGAACTGTTTTCTTTGCTAGACCCATGCATGTTAAACATTGAATTCCTGACCATGGGAAGGAAGCACAGCTAGTCCTGTCTTTAGAAAGACTCCTTTAAGATAACCACTGTCTTCTAGAAGCCCCCTTACCAAACCTGAGCCTCACAATCAGCCATTAGTCTCTGCCCACCAGCTGCTGTCTATGCCTTTTGGATACCACAGGGTTTTAACTTCATAAATATGCCAACCATAACCAAAGCAAGAGAATATCGGCTACCAAAAGTGTATCCTAGATATTGTTGGCAGAACTTGCTCCAACCAGGCTAGACCATTGAGCCCTAAATTGCATTGCTCAGTGTCCCTTTTCAAGGAGAGGGCCATCGTAAGGGCAGAGTATTTAGGGTGTTTGTCATGTGCCACTTTTTGACCCTACTGCGTCCGCACTCTCTTAAGCACACATACTACCAGGTAGGGGCATGTTTGGTGTGAGATAGGGAATCCACCCTCATGGAGCCACACTCCTCTTGGCATTAGTGTAGGCCTGCCAGGTAAGTATGGAAGCATCATCATCAATGTTTAAGACCTCCTAACCTACTGAATGGGTCCAGAGGTCACGCTGAAGGGGTATCGGAGGTCAACTGCTCTCTAGTATTGCCCGTGCATGGTTGAGGGTATGCTACACCTCGCCTGGGCAGCTCATTGGAGAGATAGTTCCACCAGCAATCATCACTCCAAATCACAGTTGTCATCATATTTGTATATGTTAGAAAGAAAATGGAACAGAATACTAGACTAGTTCTACATGTCAGGTGACCATCCTGAAATTAAGAGCACTCTTCATCAGCGAGGTAGTCCTCTCCGTTTCAGCTTAGTTTTTAGTCTGATTAGCTTTTTTCCCAATGGTTGACGGTTTCCCTTGACAATAAGTCTAGGCTTTGGAGGGCACATGTTTGCCCTGTGACTAAGGGATTGTGCTTGAGAGGGTTTCTATATTGAGAAGCTGCGTAACTTACCTTTTCTTAAGGAATTTTAGGGATTTCCCTCACGGTTCTATCAAAATCCTGAAGGGTGATGAAGAGGAATAAGAACCTCTCAAACCTGCTGTGCCTTGCCTGACAGGGCACCCTTTTCAGTAAAGGGCCTGTAGATCACCTGGCTTTAGATACAACTTATGTCACCAGCGCATGCTCATCTGCGTCTTCAGCATTACAGCCCGTATAAATGATCCTTTTCCTTAACTATGAGAAGGACTTCCAAAGGAGAACTCTAACACTGGACCCCAGTCTCACAGCACAGACACTATGTGGATCTTGAGCTGTCCAAGCTACCCTCTTTGGTCCTCCAACTAACTTTGCTACCTGCTTTCTCAGGTCTGTGGCTGAGGCTCCTTCACCATCTTCGAACAAACACAATGTGACAGCGCTAGCTTACATTCTTTCTGCTCTTCAGACTTGGCAGTCTGCTATGCCCGTCCATAATGCCTTTATCATTCATCTGCGACTATAGTTCGTCATATATGGGCTCTAATGTTAGTGCAACAATTGTAGGGGCAAGTGTCCATCCGGAGGTAAAAATGAGTGCACGGTGTGGGGCGGGTAAACATTGTAATGCCGTTGAACTAATATTGATGAGGTGGAACTAATATTGATGGAGTTGAACTCATATTGCTGAGTTTGCACTAATATGTAGTTCCTAATATGCTTTCTCTGCTGGAAGAGCAAATATGGTTTCAGAAAATCTGATAGTACTTGGGGTTATTGTTGAAAGCAGGAAAAAAGCTGGACAGTCTAACTCACAAAAGACAAGTGATAGGTGGGTTGGCGAAAAATCACTCAACAAATTAACTTTCATATGAAAAGCAAACCTTGACCAACATGTTTATACAGTCAGTTTTTACATGCCTCTGAAGAGATTTTAAGAATTTTCAAAGAGCCAGGTTTTGAAGGCCTTCCTGAAAGGAGTATGCAGCTTCATGCAGGTCAAATGGAGGGGGAGAGAATTCCAGAGTCTGGCAGCCACAACCGAAAAGGGTCTACCTCCCCATCTCTTTTTTGTAACTCTGGAAATAACAACTAAACTGTGGGCTGCTGAGTCAAGATGTCAGCTAGGGGAACACCTCTGGAAAATGGTTTTGATTCCACCCAGGCTGGTACTGTACAGTGCTTTATGAACAATGCACATAGCTTTAAAAGTGACATGCTTTTGTGCTGGAAGCCAGTAAGTAATCCTCTCTAGACTGATAGATGCATTGGGATAACTAATGTCAGCCTTGCCACTGCATTTTGTACAAGTTGCAGCCTGGCTAGAGTTGTCTTATTAGCACCAAGATAGAGTGCATTGCAATAGTCAATCCTGAAAGAGATTAGTGTCAAGGCTGTATGTTTTCGTGCATGGGAAGGAATAAATGGAAAAATCTTTGCAAGGTTCTGATCATCCAGAAACAGGTCCCCACCGTACAACTGACCTAGAGGTCCAGAGACAGATCATAATCCAGAAGAACTCCTTTTTTGCAGAGTTCTTTGGGGTGGGTCGTGCCCCCAGACTGTGGCCATCAGTTCAGATTCTTTACATGTTGATTCCCAAACATCAACACCGCAGTCTTTAGGCAATTCTTGCCCACTAACGTGGCGACCGCCTTCTTGCAGTTGTTGAAGTTGGTGGCAGTAGCATCCGTGTCTTTTGAGATGGACACGATGATCTGTGTGTCTTCGACATATGACACGGCCTGTAGCCTGAAGGAGGGAAGGAGTTTGACCACGGGGAAGACACATAGCTTAAACAGTGTAGGGCTCAGGGAAGATCCCTAAGGAACCCTACATAGCAAGGAGAAAGGATCAGATTTTAATTCATTTATGATTACCATCTGGGATCTGTCTGTAAGGAATGAAGTAAGAAGATTCAAAGCCATGTCTCCTATACCGAAAGCTGGAAGCATTCAGTGAGTGGGGTAGGGGAGATGGTGTCAAAGGCTGTGGACAGATCCAAAAGGATCATGGTTGCGGTCTGCCCTACATCAACTAGACGCCCAGTGCTGTCTGTTGCAGATACAAGGGAGGTGTCCATTCCATGATGGCATCTGAAGCCGAACTGTGAGATGTCCAACAATTCCTGTTCATCTACGTGTGCCATCAATTGGTGGTTAAGATGTTTTGCGAAGATCTTAGCCATGATTGGAAGGAGGGAGATGGGCGATCGTTCTTCATGTCATTAGGGTCAAGAGTAGGTTTCTTGCGTAGAGGCCTGACTGCTGCCTCTTTCCACACGAGTGGCTAGCACCAAGAACTAATCGCTCTGTTCATATTGGCGACTAAAGGTTTAACCATTGTGCTGGCTGACAGCTGGAGGATGTTAGGGAGGCAAGTTCCAACGGTGATCCCGATTTCAAGTTCAGCAATTGTGTCTCAGTTTGATCAATAATTAGAGGAGGGAACCAATATAAAGTTACGAGGTGTGTCTCCTCCAGCTCAGTGGTAGCTAAGAGGCTCAACTGCCCTGAGGCAGGAAGGCCATAATCTGTGTGCTCATCTTGAATAGAAGATGCAAATTCTTCATTGATGTTAGAATCGTTAGAGTGGAAGAATTCTGCCAACTTGTTCCAAAACTCTATTGAGCCCTCAATTTCGAAGGGAACTGGGGGAGACAGGAGCTGACGAATAGCTTTAAACAGTTCTTTAGAGGAGTTTGCAGACTCAATTTTATTAGTACACAAGAGAGGTTTTTCTTCACTAATGACTCTTTTGTATTCTAAAATGGCATTCTTATATACGATTTTCTCCTGCTTGTCATACTATTTCCTTCAGCCGCCTTCCTTGACATCAACAGGACTGCTTCAGTAGTCTTAACCTTTCGGTAAACCATGTTGCTGTAGGCAACTTCCTGCAAGTTCCAATTCCCCTAATGGGTGAAACCATATCTAAGGCTGAGCTCAGCCAAGCTGGAAATTCAGCAGCTCCCATGTCTGTGCCCTTGAACTCAGTGCAATGCTTGCTTCTAAGGGCACTGGAAAACGATTCCACCGAGATCCCCTTGCAGTTCCTTTTAAATGCCATGGTGGTGCCAGGAGTGTCTTTGGTCTCAGTACAAAAAATATCTCAAATAAAGGCTACTGCCTGGTGATCAGACCAATGTAGAGGTAAAACCTCTTGCACAGATAGTCGGGAATCATTAGAAAAAATCCTGTCTAGGGTGCGACCCGCTGTATGTGTGGAGGCCATAACCAGTTGTGGGTGAGCAAGACAGGCCATAGTATCAATCAATACTCTAGAATCACTACTCCATCACTACAGTCAATGCTGGTTGCGTTACAGTGCTTGTTCCCTTTACTTTAAGCAGTGTTGCACAGCAGCCCACTTCTGTGCAACAAATAAAAAAACATTGACAAAGCCAATAGATCTCCATAGGGGAAACCTATGGGCTTTGCCAATGTTTGTTAAGATGGTCTTTCTGAATTTGTTTACTTCAACTATAGTCGGGGATCATTAAAGCAGCTCTTGAATACATTTCAAAGTGATTTCTTTTAATATTTACTGTTTAAAATATGTAATGCCAGGTGGAAAAATACCAGCTTTAAGAGGTTTTCCTAATTTTCCTCTCTGTTCAGGGTATATATATCCCAACTTCCCGCAGCAAGTACATTCCCAGGAATATGACTCATCTGGTCCCTAGGGGATCCTTTAGACCCGAACGCAGCTCAGAGGCCAATACCATCTTTTCCAAGGGGGATTAGAGTGACTCTGCAACAATTGATTGTATTCTTCTGATGCCTATGGCTCAAATTCCTCAAACCAGAGGGATTAAATAGACATCTACATACCGTACATTTACTACTCCTGTCTACATGGTGCTTCTACAGAGACCCGCATAATCTGCCATTGTCAGCAAATTCTGTCAGGATGAACAATATATTACAAATATTTGCTCTCTGGCACCTCTTCCTCCAGTTACCCTACTATGCATAGCACCCTAAAAGATGAAGGCACTACTCTGTCACCAGTGGCGTAACACAAAAGGATGAGGCCCCCCTGAGAATGTGACGAGGAGCCCCACGTCACCCACATCTCACAGATATTCATTGGTCTTGGGCTCAATAGGGTCCCATTGACGGGTTGTGGCCCCTCCTATGCTGCAGGTGGCCTGCTTGGGAAAACGGTTGGGGCCCCCTATGCTGCAGGTGGCCTTCTCATCAAAGCAGAGTGACCTTCCCCAGTTTTTATCTGTTTCTAAGTCCATGACAGTGCACGCATTCTGCAAGACATGCAATGGCATGGCTTTGAGCGGTGGGGGCCTCCAAAACAAAGAACACCGCCTCCCCTGCATTGCGGGGGCCTCCATTACGCCCCTGCTGGTCACTCACACACAACACAAAAATACCTCCCAGGAGGCCACACTGCAATTCACAACACTCTTACAAACAAGCATTCATATAGCGTGCAAAACAAGTACCCCACAGGAGGTGGAATGATACACCCAATAGCCAGTAACAAAGAGGCTAGACAAATATTCCTCACTGTTGAAGCCAAAGCCCATTCTCTGCATAGTTCAAAGAATTGTTAACAAAAAGCTTGCTAGATAGCGAGAGCTGTCTGTAGTCAGTCCTAAAAAGGAACAGCAATTACCCAGCAATAACAAGTGGCGTGCGGAGAAGATAAATCACACGATATTTTTGAGTTTAATATTCAGATGTTTTAACATCTCCAGTTTATTAAACTAAAGGAGACAGATATGGGAGTTTGCTTATGAAAAACGATATTTTATTGTACTTAGAGCTGGAGGAAGCTGTGAAACATTCCACAAATAAACAGCAAGAGCTTGTTGCCAGAGCATTGTAATTGTTTATCTGTCTTGATGTAGAACCTTTTCATTCACGCTACTGTACATAAAAATGTTTCATGAATAAATTGAAATAAATCCATTAAGAGGCTGATTATGAGCTGCACGGTTAAAGGATGCTAACATTACATAGGCCAGAATCGATTTTTAGCAGGTAATTGCATCCCTTCACTGTACAATTATGAATCTTTGTCCCTGGGATGGGAAATGATCATATTCATATGAAATTGACAGGTCCTTCTCTGCATGGTTATCTGTGATTTTCATCACTCATACAACATCTCCTTTAAGCAAGAGACACATGGAAGCAGCAGGGGCCCTTGTGGATCGAGGGGCAAGGGGTAGGGTATTTGGCAAGGACCGGTGTATGCTGAGGCCAGGTTAAGGTGATTAGGGTAGGAATTGGGCAGGTGGTGGGGTGCAAGTTATATTTCCTTAGGGCATGAGTTATAGCTTCTTGAGATGAGTATAATTATAACTGCTGAATTTCTTTGGTTTTGTGTGTAAAATCTGAATCTAACTATAACGTCCCTGTAACCTTTGTTTTATTTGTGAAAATATGTATATGTATATTCACTGACAAAAACAAAGGTTACAGGGATGTTATAGTTAGGCTCAGATTTCACTCTTACACAACCAGTGAAATTCAGCAGTTATAGTTACCTGAGCAAACAATAATTTACGCCAGGTAATGCACTGCTTATGACCTCACATATTACATCACTAATGACATCACTGATTACATCACTGATGACATCATCCAGTGATTGTGAGTGTTTTATTAAAGTGTATGAGTGTTGAACATATATACTAAGGTTCTACAAATGTTAAATTAGTATTCTTTGTGTACTACTAATGAGTGGTACTATTTCTAACATATATTATGTAATTGGGTGTGTCCATGTGTGAGTGGGTCTGTGAGTTGCTGTTTGGGTGTGTGAGTGGTAGAAAGGGTGAATAAGTGGATGTGTGAAAAGCTGTATGGGTGAATAAGTGGGTGTGTGAGTAGCTGTATGGGTGAGTGAGTAGCTGTGTGGGTGAGTGGGTGCATGAGTAGCTATACTAGTGAGTGAGTGGGTGTGTGAGTGGCTGTATGGAAGAGTGAGTGGCGGTGTAGTGTAGTTCCTATTATCCCAATAGGCTCTGCGCATTGGAATAATACCTTCAATAGTATAGGCCTAGACCAGACGTTAACCAGGTCTTCTATTGTCGATATTAGACTTAAAGTTTTGGGTTTGCCAGCTAGCTCAGAGTTCACTAGAAACTTTCTCGAATAGGCAAGGAGGAGTTGAACCTCCCTGGATAGACAAGAAGGGATTTAGTTTCTGACAACCATAGAACATGACACCTTTGCTCTCCCCTAATCAAGAGTGTATCTCTAGAGTCGTGTGAAAACAAAAGACGACTTATTTTACTCAGTCAGTACGTGCATTCTTAGTCTCACCAGATTGTAGAGAAAAGGAAGAGACGGGCGTGTTCAATAAAAGATGGTATTTATTGATCAGTCTCTTTTCTCATACAAGAGAAATGGATCGATATTATTGCAATACTTATGGTTAAGTAAAGTGCATACATTAAAAGCAGAAGTATAAAATAATACTGTAAAAACATTGATATGGTTTCTAAGCCATATGATGGGTTAAAATGGATAAAATAGATACATACACATATACATTTGACTAATCGTACTCAACTGGTGTTTCTAACTACGCCTACCCCAGATGTACCTGACCTAAGCCTAATACGTGGGCGGGAATAGAAAGTAGCAGTTTAAGTTAAGTTTGTTTTGCCAAGTGACTGACTCAAGAATTCTCTGCAAGGGGTTATTCAGTTCTGTACCTGGAGTCTAGGATGAATGAGGGATGGTATCTCTCATCTCTGGTCTCGATATTCCAGGCTGCCTGTGAGGGCTACCCGGAAGCGCCGGAGCTGGATTTCTCGGTAGGAGAAAGCAGCGTCTCGTTCTCAGCGCGTCAGGAAGGCGGGGCTGCGCGAGCGGGGTCTGCTCTGCTCTGGGCTTCGGCAAGTCTGGCTGCTCCGATCTCGTCACCACCGCGTGTGTTTGCATAGGGCAATATCGGTAATATTTATACCTTTAAGGTGCCGAGATTGACGTAAGGATGGACATAGATACGTCAATAAGGATGTCATACGACCTGGTCGTTAGCACATTCTTTTGCTGAAGTTCTCGGTGAAATCAAAACAATGGCCGCAGGGTTTTTCCCAGGTTGTCATAGGTTTGATTTGTTTTGAGAACTCCGTATGCCTTATCAGGGGCTGAGGAATATCGCTTGTCTAATTAGATGGCAAGCGTTATGACCTAATCAGATAACACGTTCCTGTGCCGTAGTGTGGCTTAATCAGATAACGGTTCCTGCATCATGGGGGTTTTCTGCCTCATGGGATGGCTGCTAGTTAACTTGTTAACCAGAATAGGGTCAGGAATAGGGGGATCGATACAGAACCTATAGGAATACATCACACCCACTCCACGCTAACTATGGACATATTTACGAATCTATGCATAGTAAAACATACTGTAGGGTATCGTGTATACCTTACCACCCCAAAATACATAAATGCATTTTGAAATTATCAAATATACGGAAAAAAACAGTCACATGTAATATATGCACTCAAGCTGTAGAATAATGCTAAAGTAATCACGCATATCTATACATTATCACTAATTTGTATATGAGAATTTACACATGAAATGGCTCTTAATACAGAAAAAAAAATTTCGAGACCATTCCATCACAGAATAAAATAATTATGAACATACCAGCGGGCAGCTAATGTCTATAAACTATCTAAAATTAGAAGTTTTAGTTCTCTAAGAATAGTTCTTACTTTAAGCAGAAGATAAGTGTCCCGAAAAATATGTAAAAATATTTTGGGGCTGCTTAAAAAATCGCTGTCCGTGAACTGGAAGGAAAATTGTTCATGGTATTTTGCTATTCTAGTTGAAGGCCAAATTCAGGGAACGCCGTGTGCGAGCTTGCTCAAAAGTCTCTATTTCTGCTCTGGTGAGAACATCATATCATTTAGACTGTCGAAAAAGCTGTCAACAGCTTCCTGGGAGAGTTCCACTAACTCGGAAAAGGATGCAACCACGCATTCGTGCGCATGATTGTCTCCATTGACGTTTTGATTAGTATTGCTGACAGAAGGTCGTACCTGATCAATGCTGCTTTCATCTTGAACTTCACTACCCCTCAATCGTAGTGGTGAAGCTTCCACGAATGCCGTCATCAGGATTGGTAGCCGTTGAGGGCAGCACAAAGCATGAGCCTTTATTGGACTCAACAATGTTTCTGCATCCATTGGCGCATCTGATTGTAGCGTCAGACAGGTGTCTAACACGCATTCTTCTCCGCATAGCAAGCACCTTAATACAGGTAAAACACATCGTTGCCACATTGGTCGAAATGAAAGAAACCAAGTCATGTTCAGATCTCTAAGCCGGGATAGTCCCAGGATTTTTGATATCCGGTCCCGGTATCCAATGGCTAGGATTGTTCCTTCCCTTGTCGCAGGTGTTTTGTCTGTGACATGGTTTGCCATAACGAAATATAAGGACTAAGAATAGTATTCCTGCAATTAGTCCCAAAATGAGGGGAAGTCCGCCAAAAATCGAATGGACGAAATCTGGAAAAATACCCAGTATGGCTTTGACTGGTGTTAATGCCATCGAAAATACTGTCTTAAATACTTTTGAGACTCCACTGGTATCAGAAATATTTAAGATTTCATTCAGGATTTCTGCGAAATGTATGGGGGAATTAGTTGATAACAATGAGTGAATCTCTGCAGTCGTCCTTGCGACTAGGAGATCATACGTTTCTTTTGATGACGTGAGCCTGGTCGGCGTCTGAAGAAGCACTGTTTTCATTCTGCTTAAAGTATCTATTCGAATAGAAGTAATTTTCAAGTTGGGCCATGCCCTTGCCTCCCTGTCTGGAAGGGAGCTGGGGAACAATAAGCGTCCACAGCACTTGACCTTCGCAGTCGTAGTTACGAGATAAGGAGTCCCGGGCATAAGACTACAACATCTGCGGTCCACAATTAGAACGTAACTCCCATTATAGAGTCTTTGAAAGAATGGTTCTATCTCTGTTGCAGGTGCGCCTAGCTGGTGACATGAAAGGTTATTTGAGTTCCCTTCACAGGCTCCATGCAAACTAAATCCATTACACAGAAGTGTACCGCTCAGTGACATCGCACAATTATTGCCACTAAGAAACACTTTCTGTCCTTTATTACTGACACATGCATGTGAATAGGGCAAGATCCATGTTGTTTTAATGTACCCTTTTCCCAATTTTTCGTACATGCCAGCCTGTATATATTTTTGGCAGTATTGAAACCTGAAGGTTGATATTGGAATATTAATTATCCCATGTATTATCCATTCACTGACAGGTCGTTCTGACATTGTCACTGGTAATCTCTCGAGTTTCTCAATGCTCAGGATTGTATAATCAGCACCCTTTTGTGCCATACTGATTTGTTTATCAGTGAGGTTAAAGATATTGAATAGTGACGTTGTGTTGATTAAACGCCAAGGCACATAGCCTGAACGCAGATTTTGTAACGTCCAGCCAAGCTGTACAATAGAACGCAATTGGGACTGACCGTGTTGTAACAACAGTAAGTCTTGCGATAATATGTCGATTGCTGAAGACACAATGCTGTCCAGAGAAAAAATTCTGGAGGACAGAGTCATTAACCCATTGTCCACTACAGAAAGTGATTTTTCCAAATTAATACGGTCAATTTCCCGTATACTTTCTGCTGTCTCAATTTGAGTCACCTTCCAGGCCTCGTTGTATGCTGCATATACAGAGGCTGCTATGAAACGTTTCTGACGCTGTTTGCGCGGTCCCATAATGAAATCACGCAAGTCAGCACCATCAGTAAGTAAAGTTAGGTGTTGCTTAATTTCTGCCAGTGTGGAAGTTTGTAGCCACTGAAGGCATAATTTGCCCACACTGTAGGTGGTTATTATCCCTGGGTGTTGTATTTGGGAATATCTAGGGTCTGGCCTGGTCATTTTGAACCCCTGTGTTTTGTTCAGGAATCTGTCTTGACAGTTATTAGTATCTGTGGGCCAGATCAACCACTTTTTCCAATCAGGATGTGTTCTGTTTTGGTTTAATACATAATTTACGTCTATCTCTTCATCTGTAGAGCTATTGCTGTTCATTGTTGGTTTTGGAATAGACGGTTTATTTAAGTCTTTGATTTTGGCTAGGCCAAGACAGGTAGTTTGTTGAACAGTGTCATTTAAAAATATAATTTGTTCTGGGATCATGCAGGCTCTAAACAAAGATTCTATACCCTGTACTTGCCATTCTTTTGTACCCCAAACACTCTTTACTTCAACATTTTTGTCCCAATAA
The DNA here is from genome assembly GCF_964261635.1 of Lissotriton helveticus. Classification (NCBI taxonomy): domain Eukaryota; kingdom Metazoa; phylum Chordata; class Amphibia; order Caudata; family Salamandridae; genus Lissotriton; species Lissotriton helveticus. The sequence goes on along the minus strand of NC_136070.1, from coordinate 1,193,555,409 downwards.
TCAAAACCAAAAGTATTCATTTGTTCAAAGAATGAGTCTGAATATATCAATTTCGTGTTTGTTATCATGGTCTTTGTCCCTGTCTTATTTGACAATTTGAAATAAAATGTTTCAGCATTACTTGTGTTAAAACCTGAATAGTATGAATATTTGTCATAAACGGTTCTTGAGCTTCCTTTTGGAGGGGTTGCACAATGTTCCTATTGATTATAATTTAAAACATTTCTAGGTTGTGCAGATCTATGTAGAAAATGGTTACCATAGTGGTTATAACAGTACATACTATCATAATTTGTCGAACCCTGCAAATAATCATGTTTGGTAAATTTAGCAGACATCACTAAGTCAGACATCATATTATTTATACTTTCAAAGTCCCAATCATCAGCAAATGAGCTTGGTTTTACAAAGTCACTCAACGAGATCTTAATTTGGTGTGGATATTTCAGGATTTCAACCGGACCATAAATTTCGTAGTCAGTGTTGTCCCATGCTACCCCACCCGGTATAGGATTGGCTGTGAAGTTGACTGAAGAAAGTTCTCTTTTCTCGACGTGTGAAGATGTGTGTGGTTTGAGGATCAAGTTGATTTGCTGACTTGCTGTGTCCATTTTAGCATATTTTCCCTCAATGAAGCGTCCCAAAGTTAGTACCATGATGAGCCAAAGTATGAGGATAAATGCACCAAAACCCACCCAAAATTCAATCCATGGAGAAATCAGATATGTTTCTTTCAGTTGTTTCAAAAGTACTTTAACTTTATCTTTAAAGGTTTTTGTTGATGGCTGTGTTTTTGAGTCAGTGAAGCCTTCAGAGGAATCATCGAAGTTTATGAAGTAGCCGGATGCAGTTCTGTCAATTGTTCCAATTGCTTCAGGATTACTGTTTCTTGCATAGTCGTTTGTTACTTCATTATAGATTGGTGTGTCTCTGCTAAATGTTTTCATTTGGGTTTTCAGAGGTCTAAGTTCCATTGCATTGTTGCATAGTCCTTGTTGTAGTTCTGTAGGCGTTTCGAATGTGATTAGCCTCTTAGATTGAACCTCTGTGTTTGTAGCAAATCTTGGTGTTCTACTACTTATCGGGAGTCCACTTGGCCTACTATTTGTTATCGGCCACATGATTGTGGTTTTACCAGGTCGATGGATACAACTCGGTTCTCCTTTTTACCAGCAAGCGGCGGTAGTACAACTGATCTTGTCCCGTTGATGGACAAGACAGGAACTGCTTTTCTGTAAGAAGGCCCAAATTCCTTCTTTACCGCGATCTTTTCTCTGACTAGATCCCCGACTTTTGGAATCCAGACAGGTCTTGCTGGGACAGGTGGTGGTTCTTCAGTGGTTGTTGGCTGCTGTTTCAACTTTATGTTGCTCAGGTCTTTTCTTGTTTCGTTTAAGTCCTGCAAAATAGCCAAACGATCTTTGATATCAAAGCTTTTTTCCTTCACCACTGAAGTCTGACTGTCGAGGTCTAAGACTAACATCCTAGTTCCAAACAATAATTCGTACGGACTGAAACCCTTCAGAGAATTTCTTGGCAGGTTATTTAGACTAAGTTGGACACTTATTAGATGTTTGACCCACCCAGCTCCCGAACCTAATATCCTTTCTGTTATAGATAGCTTTATGCCTTGGTTTTTTCTTTACACCATCCCGTATCCCTCAGGAAGGAAGTGAGAAGAGTCCCGCTGTGCTATGCTCATTTGGCCATGTTTCCCCTCAGGCTGGAGGGCTAGAGTGAAAACAATGGTCAAACGTAGCATGCTTCTAGCGTATATGCCATTTAGACTCGCAAATCTTTGTATAACAGTCCAGACGTCAGCCGAGTGCTGGTGATCTACATTATAAGTGGAAACTAGCCTGTATATGTTAATCGGACGCTTTGCTTTTTACTGTTGATCTTTTCTGGAGTGAAACGACACGGTATTACACCGTTTCTCTCACCACTGCGATTTCTGTTACAGTTTGGGCAGTTCTTTACAAACATGGTATGATGCAGGCTCATGCCTGGCCACCAGTACCTTGATTGTAATTCTTCCAGAGAATCTTTTAGTTTGAGGTGTCTGAGACCCTCGCCCATATGTGCGTCTGCTATTAACAAGGTTCTCCTGTCCATGTTTGGAATCACTCTATCCCCCACTCCAGGGATTCGAGCAAAAGGGACGGAGTTTGCATCGATTATGTATGTATAATTGAGTGGATAGTTGATCGGTAGCGCTGAGCAGTCGCCTTTTGATGACGTTTTCACCGCCAGCACTGTTTCACCGTCAATATACTTCACTGTACGCTTTTTTCGAGCTACGGAAGCCGATTTAGTTGCTACCGCTGTGGCTGTTTCAGCCAATGAATTCCCTGCAACGTGAACGCCATCACGCTGATGACTCAGTGAGTGTGTCACGTGAGTCTTTGGTAGTTCTTTTTTTAAAAGAACTATTTGTTCCCAAAGCAGTTTTTGCTTTATTGTTGCACCTGTGTCATCTTTGTAACCGTTTTGAATCCATGTCTGCAAATCGTTGTTATATGATTTGACGCAGTAATATGAATTAAGTGTCGGGAATTCGCGATCCGCATTATCTAGCGCCATTTTCAATGCTATTATTTCAGTCTGTTGTTCTGAATTAGTTTCTACTGAGTGTGTTTTTGTTAATAGAGGTCTTAGATTACCTCCGCGCCACACTTCTTTTGTAATCTCACATGTGGGGTTGTGTGCTTGTTCTCCCCAAACGGAGGGTTGAGCATGTCCGTCTGTATAGATTACACAAGCGTATTGTCGTAAGGGCAGAATGTCGATAGGCAGAGGGAATGTTCTTTTAAATTCTAGATTTTTCAATTCCTTTAGTTCTGGATCAAAGTAGTAGTATACTTTGTCCGTTGTAATTGAATTCACCCATTGTATCCATTCCGGATTCAATGTTGTTGTTGGTAAATTACACGGTGTTGTTAACCCCTCAAAGGCTGATTCTGCTGTTCTGACTGTGATATGTCTACCGTCCGCTTGATCTTTTTCTCTAGCTATTGCGGTTTGAACTGCATGAACAATGTTTTCTTTAATGCTGAATTTCTTTTCAGCTTCTGTGTACAAGTGTGATTTGAATGCAATTGGTACCTTTTCTCCCTCATTAGAGGTCAGGTATGTGAATCCGCATCTTCCTGGGATGACTCGAAACACTAGATTGCGTGTGTTATCACGTGTTTCTAATTTTGTTTTAATTAACATGTCTGTTTGTAAGGATCTCAAAATTTCTGTGTGTATTTGAGTCCAATTGGTTCTTTTAAAATCTGGTTTTATTAGATCATAAAGGGGTCCCTTTCTGCGTAATTTGCAATGTATGTTCTTCCGAAATTTAGGAAGCCTAGAATTGACTGTAGGTTTTTTAGTGTTCTAGGTGCTTGGAGTACGGCACATTTCTCTAGGAAATTGTCAGCCAGGCTTTTGCCTTCACTTGATAATTCGTATCCTAAGAACAGGACTGTTAGATGGGCAATTCTAGATTTTTTAAAGTTGAATTTGTAACCCTCTGCTGCGAACCCAAGTATTATGGTGTTCACTCTCTTCAAGTGAGTATCCAAGTCATCATCTGTTAGGTATATGGCCTCGTCATCATATGTTTGTAGTAATTCTGTTACTCTCGCTGAGAATACCCCTGGGCTATTCTTGTACCCCTGGGCTAACCGACAGAATTGTTTTTGAGTGCCATTTATTGAGAACGCAGACAAATATCTGCTCTCTGGTGCTATGTTTTTACAAAAGAATCCTTTAGAGATGTCTAATGTTGTTTTGTATTTTTTGCGCACTATGTTATTCATTAGTGCAGCACTATGCGAGTTTTGTACTGCAAAAGTTTTGCAACATGAGTTAAGGTGTCGGTAATCCAAAACTAGACGATATGAATTGTCTGGTTTGGAGACCGGAAACAAAGGGTTGTTCATTTGTGAGGTGCAAGTTTCAATCACCCCCTGGTATTCTAATTGATCTAGGATTTCTTTTACCTGTTTTTTAGCTTCTTGCTTAATTGGGTACTGTCTTTGTGCAGTAGGTTGTGATTTTAACTGGATTTTGTGAGGAGGAGAGTCCTCATCCCATCCTACATGATTTTTATATAAAGCAGGAGCTTGAGCTACTGCCCACTTTCTGGCAAGTGTGTATTTTTTATGAATTGGGATATGATTTGAGAAGGCAGGCATAATTATTTCTTCGCTATGAGGGCACTCCCTGACAAACTCTGGTGGCCAGTCTTTTTCAGCTAGAAGGATGTCATAGCCCTTGGAGAGATTATCCCAAAATAGTCCCCTTATTTTTCTAGTCTTATCCCCTTCTATACGTAAAGTTATTTCATATATTTTGTGAGGTTTGCTAACTCTGGTGTCTGCAGTTTCCACTTGAAGATATTCATTCGTGTCCACTGTCTCCAGAAGATTCATAAGGACTTTGCGAGCTATGCTCACTTCTGCTGCGCTGTCTAGCATTGTCTGAGCCCATTCTCCGTTTTTCAGTTGTGTCCTCAGTATTCTCGGCATTGTTAACTACCTTGATACTGGCTACCTTCTTTTTTGGAAATTGTAGTTTCTTTTTTAGATGAGCAGATTCCTTGTCTTTGGACTTGGCGTGCTCTTCTCTTTGTTCTGATCGTCCTCTTCTTTCCGATTTCTGCGAGGAAGTCTGAAAAGATTGAGAGGGACGTGTATCAATGTCTTGATATCTATCAGGCTTCTTTATATTATCCCTATTTCTAAGGTTATATCTTTTCCCAGAGGGGTCACTTTGGGGTGACCTGTGTCTTTGGTTCGGAGATTTTTCTCTCCGCCGAGGAGACCTTCCTCTGGACTGGAATTTCTTTTCTTTAGGATTGGATTGTTTGTTTCCATCCCAGCTCTTTTTTTGTGATGTTGAATAATTATTAAAAAATATTTTTCCAGGACTTTCAATCAGTTGTGGTTTTACTGGTATTCCACCTAAACTATCTCTACCTAGTTCCTCATAGGATTTTTCTATAATTCTGGCAATTTCAGCTGGTTGGTCTGCTATATCTGTCTCCTTTAACCTCTGGCGGATCGCCACGTTTCCTGCTTCTCCCTTTATGTTGGCTAATAATATAGCCGAGACCTGCTTGAAGTCTTTTAGTAATTTCATACCAAGAGTTAAAGCGGGTTCTGGACCGTATTCGTCTTGAATTTGTTTTAGCACATCTGGTATTACCGAAATGGATGGAACACCGTGCGTTTTTGTGTAGATGGAAGCAAAGACTGTACCCCAAGTGTCACAGTCCTCCACGTGTGGTGCGATTCCCATTGGAAGACAGATAGTCAGAATCCTGTGTTTTTCTAACGGGGTGGTGTCTGGAAACACCGCCTCTATTTGGGTGATTTTTTGTGCTAACCAGAATGGTATTTGTTCCCGTTTAGCTGGTACTTTACCTAGGCAGGATTGTATGTTCTGTGGTGTAATTTTATTTGTGTTCCCCTGATGAGGGGTCAGCTGTGGAATTTTAAATGCTGGTTGAATTGTTGAAGTCCGCATCACATATTGGACTAATTGTCTATGTAATTTTATTAATTGTTTTAGCTGTGTTAAAAGCTCTGCTGCAGACATCCCATCGATGTCTGGATGTGGTGTGTATCCGGCTAGGACCGGCCACGTTGCTCCTGGTCTACCTAATGGACCGAGCCTGGTGATGTGATTATTATGTTTTAGGGCGCCATTAAATAAGAGCAGATGCTCTTGAAATTTAAGTGGTACTTCCACCTCCTCGAAAGGAGTGTACTCATTAGGAGGTTCCTCTGTTTTGTAATAGTGGAAGACCTTTGTTACAGCATTTGCTGCTGGAAAGTGTATCCATGAATAGAATACCTCTGTCTGCCGATATTCGTGTGCCTCAATTACGAATATGACTGTGCCACCTCTAGGTGTCAGTCCATTTTCTATAAGTTTTAAAGTTATAGATTTTCTTATGTTGACCGCGATGAGTATTATATCCGGGTCAGCGTCTTGCAGTGCATTATCAGCTGCTGCGAGTTCAGTTACTATTCTAACTGCCTCTCTTTCTCCTTCAGTGTCTGACATTGTACTGTCCAGAAGGTTATTTAGTTTGTTTTGCAGATCAGGTTCTTATGGAAACAAAGATTAGATGCACAATATTTTGGAACAGTGTATCCTTCAACGTTGACTAAACCAAGGACCATACATAGGAATTTCCTCCTGCGAGGTCTGGCGGATATTACCTTTCACCCACTCCAGACGTCTTTGGAGTATTATGGGAAAAAAGGGGTCTGAGTGAAAAAGCACGACTGAGTTACTCTAAATGTCTTACGTTAGTTTTATCGCCTATCCAAACACGTTGGGCGCCATGTAGTGTAGTTCCTATTATCCCAATAGGCTCTGCGCATTGGAATAATACCTTCAATAGTATAGGCCTAGACCAGACGTTAACTAGGTCTTCTATTGTCGATATTAGACTTAAAGTTTTGGGTTTGCCAGCTAGCTCAGAGTTCACTAGAAACTTTCTCGAATAGGCAAGGAGGAGTTGAACCTCCCTGGATAGACAAGAAGGGATTTAGTTTCTGACAACCATAGAACATGACAACTTTGCTCTCCCCTAATCAAGAGTGTATCTCTAGAGTCGTGTGAAAACAAAAGACGACTTATTTTACTCAGTCAGTACGTGCATTCTTAGTCTCACCAGATTGTAGAGAAAAGGAAGAGACGGGCGTGTTCAATAAAAGATGGTATTTATTGATCAGTCTCTTTTCTCATACAAGAGAAATGGATCGATATTATTGCAATACTTATGGTTAAGTAAAGTGCTTACATTAAAAGCAGAAGTATAAAATAATACTGTAAAAACATTGATATGGTTTCTAAGCCATATGATGGGTTAAAATGGATAAAATAGATACATACACATATACATTTGACTAATCGTACTCAACTGGTGTTTCTAACTACGCCTACCCCAGATGTACCTGACCTAAGCCTAATACGTGGGCGGGAATAGAAAGTAGCAGTTTAAGTTAAGTTTGTTTTGCCAAGTGACTGACTCAAGAATTCTCTGCAAGGGGTTATTCAGTTCTGTACCTGGAGTCTAGGATGAATGAGGGATGGTATCTCTCGTCTCTGGTCTCGATATTCCAGGCTGCCTGCGAGGGCTACCCGGAAGCGCCAGAGCTGGATTTCTCGGTAGGAGAAAGCAGCGTCTTGTTCTCAGCGCGTCAGGAAGGCGGGGCTGCGCCAGCGGGGTCTGCTCTGCTCTGGGCTTCGGCAAGTCTGGCTGCTCCGATCTCGTCACCACCGCGTGTGTTTGCATAGGGCAATATCGGTAATATTTATACCTTTAAGGTGCCGAGATTGACGTAAGGATGGACATAGATACGTCAATAAGGATGTCATACGACCTGGTCGTTAGCACATTCTTTTGCTGAAGTTCTCGGTGAAATCAAAACAATGGCCGCAGGGTTTTTCCCAGGTTGTCATAGGTTTGATTTGTTTTGAGAACTCCGTATGCCTTATCAGGGGCTGGAGGAATATCGCTTGTCTAATTAGATGGCAAGCGTTATGACCTAATCAGATAACACGTTCCTGTGCCGTAGTGTGGCTTAATCAGATAACGGTTCCTGCATCATGGGGGTTTTCTGCCTCATGGGATGGCTGCTAGTTAACTTGTTAACCAGAATAGGGTCAGGAATAGGGGGATCGATACAGAACCTATAGGAATACATCACAGCGGTGTGAGTGACTGTATGGGTGGGTGAGTGGCTGTTTGTTTAACTGAGTGGGTGTGGGAGTGACTGTATTGGAGAATGACTGTATGAGTGGTTGTAAGCATGAGTGAGTAGACATGTGAGTGCCTGTATGGATGTGTGAATGCGTATGTATGTCGTTGTGTGGGCGGAGTAACTCTATTTAGAGGCTGTATGGGTGAGTGACTGGGTGTTTGAGGAGCTATATTAGTGAGTGAGTGGATATGTGAGTGGCTGTATGGATGAGGTAGTGGCTATGTGAGCAGGTGTATGGCTGTGTGTGTGAGTGGCTTTGAGGATGAGTAAGTGGGTATGTGAATAGTTGTATGGGTGTGTCAATGGATGTATGAGAGGTTGTGTGGGGGTGTGAGTGGTCTTATGTATGATGTCATCAGTGGTATCATTTGAGATGTCATCAGTGATGTAATATGTGAAGTCCTAAGCAGTGCATTGTGGGGCATAAGTTATAGTTAGCTCAGTCTATAACTGCTGAATTTTACTGGTTTCGCACAAGTGAAATCTGAGCCTAACTATAATGTTCCTGTAACATTTGTTTTTTAGTGAAATTCTAAGGTTTTTTAAATTCTATTTCCTAACTATAACCTCCCTGTAACCTTTTTTTCAGCAAATATCAATATTTTAAAATGTTGTTTTGCCTGACTGTAACCTGTACCCTTTGAGAGTAGACGTGTGAGTGGCTGTATGGGTCTTTGAGTGGGTGTGTGAGAGGTTTTGTCAGTGTGTAAGTGGTTGTATGGGTCTGTGTGTGGGTGTATGAGTAACTGTATGATTGTACACATGTCTTCGAAGGTAGGTCTGTGCGTGGATGGATGAGTCTCTGAGTAGGTGAGTGAGTGGGTATGTGACTGTCCAAGTGGGCCTGTGAGTGGTTGTGCGAATCTCTGAGTGGGTCTGTGAATAGGTAAGTGAGTGTCTGAGTGGGTTAGTCAGTGGGTGCGTGAGTCTCTGAGTAGATATGTGAGTGGGTGCATGAATATCTGAGTGGATCTGTGAATCGATGTGTGAGTGTCTGAATCAGTCTGAGTGGTTTTGTCAGTGCGTGAGTGGTTGTATGGGTCTGTGTGTCGGTGTGTGAGTAACTGTATGGGTGTGCACATGTCTTTGAAGGTCTGTGAGTGGATGGATGAGTCTCGGAGTAGATGAGTGAGTGGGTGTGTGACTGTATGAGTGGGCCTGTGAGTTGTTGTGTGCATCTCTGAGTAGGTCTGTGAGTGGGTGAGTGAGTGTCTGAGTGAGTTAGTCAGTGGGTGCATGAGTCTCTGACTGGATCTGTGAGTGGGTGCATGAGTGTCTGTCTGGGTCTCTGAGTGGGTGCATGAATATCTGAGTGGGTCTGTGAGTTGGTGCATGAGTGTCTGATTCAGTCTGCGAGTGGATGCATGAATCTTTGAGTGGGTCTGTGGGTGCATGAATGAGTCTCTGAGTGGGTCTGTGAGTGGGTGTATGTCTCTCAGTGGGTCTGTGAGTGGGTGCATGAGTGCTTAAATGTGTCTGTAAGTGGGTGCACGAGTTTCTGAGTGTGTCTGACAGTGGGTGTGTGAGTCTCTGAGTGGGTCTGTAAGTGGGTGTGTAAGTGGATGAGTGGGACTGCCAGTGGGTGTGCAGTAAAAAAGAGTTTGGGGGCACATGGGAGCAGGTCCTCATTCCAGCTCCCCTCTGTCGGTCCTCCTGTTCAGCTTGCCTGCAGTCTGCTACCCTCTGGTGCCTTCGTTTTTTGCCTCCTCTGTTTGTTTTCTGCTCATTTTTCTGCCTATTCTCTGCTTGCTCTTACCCTCTATTTTGCCTCTTTCAGCTCACTCCTGATTTTTAGTCTGGCTCTTGCTGCTCATTTCTGACCTCTATTTTGTCCCTTGCTACTCATTTCTGACCTCTATTTTACCTCTTTCTGCTCGCTTCTGACCTTCAATCTGTCTCTTTTTGCTTGTTTCTAACCTTTCATTTGCCTCATTCTGCTAGTCTCTGGCCTTTATTCTGCCTCCTTCTGCTCGTTTCTCACCCTTATTCAGCCTTTTGCTGCTTACATTTATTTGGCTTCTTTTTGCTCATTTATCACCTTTATTCTGCCTCTTTCTGCTCGTTTCTCACCTTTATTTTGCCTCTTTCTGCTCATTTCTCACCTTTATTCAGAATTTTCTACTTGTTTCACACCTTTATTTTGCCTATTTCTGCTCGTTTCACACCTTTATTCTGCCTCTTTCTGCTCGTTTCGCACCTTTATTTTGCCTCTTTCTGCTCTTTGTTGACATTTATTCAGCATCTTTCAGCTCATGTCCGACCTTTATTCTGCCTCTTTCTGCTTTTTTCTGACCTTTATTCTGCCTCTAGCAGCTCGTTTCTCACCTTTATTTTGCCACTTTCTTCTCAGTGCTGGACTTTATTCTGCCTCTTTATGCTAGTTTGTCACCTTTATTCTGCCTCTTTCTGCTCAATTCTCATCTTTATTCTGCCAATTTCTGCTAATTTCTCCCCTTTATGGTGGTATCACTGATGTATTCTCAAATAACATCACTGATGCCAATATCCACAGAACCACTCACTCACCCACTTCTACTCTCACACAACCCCTCACATACCTATTCACAGACCTATATCAGTACTCATACAACCAATCCCTCGACCATAGAGACATTCACACAACCACTCATTCAAACTACCACTCACACACCCACTAACTTACCCATACAGCCACTCATGCACCCACTCACTCACTAATACAGCCACTCACACATCCAGTCATACAGACATACAGACAATTCTACACCCACCCATATATCCTTAGAGCCACTCACACACCCACTCAATCACCTATAAAGAAACTCAAACAACCACTCAGTCATCCATACAGGTACTCACACACCCACACACTCACCTGTACAGCCACCCACTCACCAATATAGCTACTGACACACCCACTCACATACCCATACAGCTACTGACACAGACACTCACTCATCCATACAACCACTCACACACCTAAGCATGGGCGGATCTAGCGGATCTCGCGTACGTGAATTTGCGTATTTACAGATTCGCAATCCGCAAGCGGATTTTTAAGTTTTTTGTGTTGGCGAGCGTTCGCGAGGATTTGTGGACCATTTCGCAATTGCGAACTTACTTTTCGGCTCGCAACGGCCGCGACTATGTTGTTTCTACATCTGGTTTATCATCACAGGTTCACAGTACCCTCTGTTTCACCACTGCCACCCTCTGGTACACCCATGCCACCCTCTGGTACATCCTCACTGCCACCCATTAGGTTTGTTTATCACTGTAGATTATGGGGATGAAAAAAAGCAAGCACACCTGCCCTGCTTCAACTGCCATGAATTCATTTGGGGTTGATTAATCACTTATTTTGAAACTTCCAGTCTGGCTGGCACCTGCTTCCTTCCTTATCTGTAATTTGCTTTCTGTTGCAGTGAAAGCAAGCACACCTGCCCTTCTTCAACTGCCATGATTTAATTAGGGGGTGATTAATGTGTCAGTAATTTTGAAACTTCCAGTCTGGCTGGCACCTGCTTCCTTCCTTATCTGTAATTTGCTTTCTGTTGCAGTGCAATTGTTTTTCACAGGACCTTTATGGTCTACTTGTAGCTATTCTATGAGCCTGCTGTTTGGGTCATAGCAGGGTCATGGAATAGTTGCAAATAGGCAACTGAACTCTGGAGGGGCCCCTCAGGAAGCACTAGAGTGAATGGTTACTAATGTTAAGTTTGAACTTTTGCACCTGCTGATTGCTTTCAGTTTAGCAAAAATCATTTTTCTGCAATTTCGCGCGATTTGCGGGGCGCGAATCCGTGCGAGATCGATTTCGGAAGCCGCGAATGCGTGCGAATACACTATTTTTTTTGGGGCGGCGTGTATGTTCGCGTGATTTTGTGCGTGTTCGCAAGGCGCTTGTAGCTATACGTTTGCGAAGTTACCCTAGCGGTCGTACACGGGCGCGGCCATCTTTTTTGCGTGACGTAATTCCGTTTCCGGCCGCTATGTGTAATCTCGCAAAGTGTGCTGCTCGCTAGTACAATTTTGCGCGTGATCGCGAGGAAAATCTCGAGCGAACTTACCCACGCGGTCGTGAATGGGCGCGGCCATCTTGTTTCTCATTCATTGCTATGGTTCTGGGCATGCTTTCTGTATCCTCTCTGAATCTCTGCCATCCTTTGCTTGTTTGAAGTTTATTTGATCTATTTTACTTATTATCTATCCCTCTATTTTTCTAGCTCTATATTTTTGTGTTTTCTGCTACTTTTTGTTAATTTTAAACTACTTTTTGAAACTCTTTTCTTTTCTTCTTCCCTATTCTATTTCTTCTTTATTATTGAACTCATTTCTGCCCAGACCATGGTAAAGGGAGCCGGGAAGCACCCTGAGAAGGGGAAGGGTCCCGCACCCCGTGCCCGGCTCCCGTGCGGGCGTTTGAGGGGGGAGCAAGTGATGCCACGGGAGATCTTTAGCGCGGAGGAGGTGGCCGCACTCATCTTCCACGTCCAGCGCCGCCTCCCCAAGACGATCCTGGGAGGCGGCAAGATCGCAAGCGGCTATGGCATCCGGTAGCGCCGGAAGCGGTGGGAGAAGGTGTGCCGGGCCATGTTTAAGCTCTCTGGGGTCCGGCGCACCTATAACCAGGCCACCCACCGCTGGACGGATGTCATGGACCGGGAACGGGACTTGCTGGACGCGCTCGGCGTAGAGGTCCCCGGGCTTGGTGAGTAGTAGTAGCTATTTCTAGCTATTTCATCACTAATCTGTTTTATCCGGCTCTGTTATTTGCAAATCTTTGTTCTTTACCAAGAGCAATAATGCTGCCGATTACATTGTAGGTAAATTATATTTCAAAATCTTCTATGCATTTCAGGTGCACTGCTCTCCTTCTCAGTAGCCTTGCTTGCTACTATGCTTATTTGTTTTGTATTTTGTGTTCATTTCATTGGCCTGAGAACTTATGTATGAGTGTAGTGTAAAGAACTGCGTAATGCTAGACACTAAGGGTCATATTTTCAATTACCGGCGCATCCCTGCAAAGTAGCAGGGATGCGGCAGTAATTGTGCGCCATGCCACCACCACCCATTGGCCCAAAACGTCACAGAAGCCTTACGCATCTGTGCCGTAAAGGCGGCGCATTGCTGGAGTTGCGTGCCAACGATGGCGCAGCTCCAGCAATGCTCTGGGGTGCCCTATCTCCCCAATGCTGCATCAAGCCGTACGTCGGCTTCAAGCAGGCGCAGGGTTTGAGTCACGCATCATTGTCCTAAAAGTGACTGATTGACATCTTGTAGATTTCCCTCAGCCACTTTTAGGATTCGTTCCTGCGCAGGAACGCCCTCCCTTGCGCCGGAACGCCCCCTGATGGCGCAGGGCTTTACAACGTGATGCATCTCCCATATGCGTTTTTTTTAAATATATACGCCGCACCATGGCGACTCTTTTGTTCTGCCGCTGCGTCACAAAAGTCACGCAACAATGGAGGAAAATGAGCCGCAAGGGACTTCTAAATCAGCCCCAACAGACTGAAGTCCAGTCCTTCCTTTAGACACATGGCTATAAGAAGAAATAGTGGTGGTGGTCGGTGGATTGATAGTTTGAGTATTCACTGATCTGCAAGCAGGATGGACTTTGTCTGTCACTTCGAGTGCTGCGGACTGCTGCCTGCCAGGCCTAGGCAAACCTTTTTAGTAGTCTGTTTATTGAGTTACATAGGAACTTTGAAAGTCAACGGTCTGCAAATCAGGCAATACGAATAACGTAGTATACCACATGAGATAGGTCAATATATCCCGTGGAATAGTTGTCTATCTATTTGCTATTTCTCCAAAATATTTTGTTATTGTTCTTTTGAAATGTTTGATTTGGTTGACAAATCTCATCCATGTTTTCTGGTCTTTCTTTCTTTCATGTTGTACATCAGCTCCCCCCAAGGGCAAGAGGACACAGGAGGAGGAGGAGGAGGGTGCTGTTCAGGAGGATGCAGGCCAGGATCGGGCAGGCGAGGGCTCCTTTGCTGGCCCCAGTAAGTTTTAATTTTAATAAAGAGTACCTATTTTTTCCTAGCGTTCCTCATTCGATTTTTTCAAAATCGTCTTTGATCTTGTTGTAGACTGGATCTAAATTCTTATTCTGCCTCGACTATGACTCCCTGTGGTATTACTAGATTATTCTTATTAGTCTGTGTGTGTAGCTAACTAAGATTGCACATTTGGCAATTCCATTGGACTCCCATTCTAGTCAGCAATAGCTCTATGCACTGAGTGCAGTCCTCTGGGATTGTCCATAATGTCTTTTCAAGTCTTCTAAATGTTTATGCTTTGACAATTGCCAACAATAAAAAGGTGAATGACCACCAAGAAAGAATAAGATACTACTTTACTTTTGGTTTGGATAGGAGGACAATCCATTCTACTACTGTTGCAGGGACAAATCTGCACAAACCGAACTATGAACACTAAATAGTGCATTGTTTATCAATTATAATAGGCGCATGTAGACTTTCTTTCCACATACCTCAGTGATATCAGACTTTAAAGAACCCCCAATCTCCTTACTGAATAGATAGTGTGGCAGAGTCATTTAGCTCCCTAAGTCACCGATGATTGATCCACAATGATCATTAGATTATCCTACGCAGGACAAGAGTACGGAGTCACAGTCAAGAAGTGTCAGAGGCACTCATGCTTGCAAAAATTCCAAAACCTTTAGCTCATCCACTCTAGTCTGGAGGACCAAAAACCACAGAGTCTATTTAAGTTTAAAAGCTTTATTAAAACTAAACACATTTATTAAAATCAACTTTGTCATAAAAGTAAACGTTTAACTGCAAATGGAAAAGTGCTTAGTGCTAACGATTAATTGGACACATTTCTTGTGGTCGAGCTGAGCTCTCACCTGGTTTGAACTTGAGCTTGACCCTGATCTTGTTCTTAGAAGTCAAGCTTCTGTTAGGAGAAAAAGTGTTGTGTGTTAAAAATAAAAAGCAAGCATTCATCAGTTGTGCCAAAAAGTGCAGCAAGACAACAGCCTTCCCTGGAAAAAGGGACATTTTTACTTTAGAGTAGACAGTTACAAATTATTACATGTATTTCGTTTTTTTAACATTTCTTTATTCCTCCTAGACCAAATATTATATAGTAGTGAGTGGTGTATTCTAACATTCTTAAATGTACTTTGTAGGTGGAACATCTGGTGGCGGGGCCAGCGCGGAGGTGGTGGTGTTGGGCGCGGACTCTGGGGAGGAGGCGGTGCAAGTGCCGGACGTTCCTGTGAGGGTTCGCACGGTGGTGGCGGGAAGAGGTAAGCTATATATTCCTTACTTATTGAGATTGAAGACTGCATAGTGTGCTTTCTGCACGGGTGTATTATAAATCAACCAGGTAGTAGCCTCCTCTAAATGTACTTCGACTTAGCTGTGATATATCCAGTTATTACGGTGGACACTCCGTACCTCTCTTAATAACTTTAGTTTAGTAGTAGTACGTCATTCATGTGTGGGTGTATCACTGTTCACTCAATATTAAGCAAAGCACCTAAAGTCATCCCATATGTCATCAAATACATCCCATGTGAAGTGATAGATAATGTAATTATTTAGCTTCTTCATTTTCCTTTTCTAGTACTCATTTGCACTGTAGGGTGAAAGGTAAATTAATTAAGCAGTAGCCCTTGTAACAGAGTATTCTCAGTGCCACCCGTAATAGAAAAGTAATAGCTTCACCACCTGCATGTACTGGACCGGTACAGTAACGCAAGTCTGTCTCACTCATCATGGTGTGCGTCTGTTTTTCTCGGGTGCAAGTTCACTGCGCTGGCATTCTGCCGGCTTGCATAAGATAACGTACCAATTTTCCTAAACAAGAGAGAAGAAGAAGAATAAGACTGGTGTACTGTCATAGTCGACTGTAATGGAAGTCCATAGTGGTCGTAGAATTTGTTCATTAAACTACCACTAATGTTAGAGCAAGGATGCAGAAGTGGGCGGTTAGATAGATACTTTCCTCAATACTTATGTACTGTGCTTTCAATTTGCTACTTGTACTGTGACACAACTTTCGGCTCAATCACTTTGTGTTATTAATGTTAAGGAGCATTGGTTACAGACTATGTCTTTCTTTCTTCATCTAGTTGCTCCTTCCAAATCGACATCACGGAGGGAGCAGGCTCGAATGGCCCGGCAACGGAGGCTGGATGCCACTGTAGCCGAATATCGGCGGCTGGTGGCCCTGGAGGAGGAGGAGGACACGCAGTCGACCGGTGCAACCACAACATCCTCGACTGGGACAGCTGCATCCTCCTCCGTGACCCCACGGGCTGCCAGCCAGCGCAGTGCTCCAGCGGTACGGAGCCGGGCTAACAAAGCCAACCGCCACCGCCAAGCAGCAAAAAGACCAGCTGCCCCCCACAGGAGCTGCAAAGCACGCCAGCGCCGCCTAGGAGTCAGAATATCCTACCTAGAGCAGGAGGTCCTTAGGTACAAGAACTTGGTGGAGGGCCTCCGCTTCGACCTTGCCACCCTCCGCAAGGAGTATGATGCCCTGGCCGCAAAATTCACCAGCACCCTCCAGTAGTGGAGTGTCCCTTGCCCTTTTTTTAGAGACTTTTGGGGGGTGGGATTTGGGAGTTGGGTTCTTTTTGGGACTTTTCAAAGACAATCGTTGGGGTTAGGGAGGGTCTTGAGGGAGATTATTTTGTTAGGGCTACATAAATATACTTTTTTAAACTTTATCTGACCATATCTGTTTTTTACTGCTTTTCAGTCTGGTGGGTGGGGGTGTAACAGTAAGTTTGTTTTCCTGAAGAGTCCTAGGACTTTAGTAGTACTACCGTCAATCTCTTGTCTAGTCCTAATACTCCATTATACTACCTCCCACCAAACGCTTATCTTACCTGTAATTTGTGTTAGAAATTAGGGCTAGGCCCAGGGCTGGCTCCACGTGAAATGGGGATTAAGGTTGGCAATCCTGGGCGGATGAAATTTCCTCATTGCGGTGGTACTAGTGGTTTTTACACAGTGGCAGTTGCATGCCTATGGAAAAAAAGAAAACGAAACCTGGTTTGTCCTTACTGTAGCATTACAACGGTTACGGTACGATCGAGAATATAGCAGGTGACAGTACACTAGAACAGTGCCACAATGTAGCCTAACAAATGGTAAAGTATTGCAAGTATAACTAGTACTTGCGTTGAATTTATTTGACATTGGCTCCTACTACTACAAGAAATAGTACTGAAGCTGAGTAAGTCTAGAATATATCCTCGTATTCCTTCACCAGCCTGTTGCTATGACCTTATCCTCCCCAGCAAGTGTGTGGAATTATTGATGTCATTTAGTCAGACATCAAGCAAAACCACACAGCCCGGGGGAAGAGGGTTAGGGTTTGGAAAATGGATGGGAATGGGGGTTTCTTTTTGGGTAGGTTTTGTTGAGAGAAGAAAAAAAAATCACAGCATGGACAAACAATAATTGAAGATAAAGAAATCTTTGGGTACAAACTAAAGCTAACCACATGCAGTCACACTCATAGAAGAAAACAATGGATACTGTATCTGTATTCTGTATGTTGTTGGAGTTGTCCTGTTGAATTTGGTAAGTAAGTTGCATGCAGCAAACAATTCCTCTTATTAGCGGCACTCCTCCATTCCAGCTGACGCTTCGTCCATCAATGTTGGTGACCACTGACAGAAGACACCCTGTCCACTGCCTGCCTGGCGGATGTTGACTGAAACCCGGCCTGTAATTATTGAACGGAAAACAGGAAGTGCTATTACAATACCACTGATAAATAAATATAAGGTATGTACGCAGTGTGGTGCAAAAAGTCACACTTTGATTTCCCTAATAGTCAGTACAATATTTTTGAAATTGCGTACTCTGTCTGAGTCACCTTTTTAAGGATAAATAAGCATGGCCAAAATAATTTAGCGGATCTTTCCCCTCAAGCTAGGTGTACTGTAAACTGTGTTTTAGAACAAAATTTGACCATCCCAGCAATGCTCCCACCAAGACCCTTACTAAAGCCAGTCGCAAAAATGTAGAAGACCCCCAATCAGATCTCAAAAAACGAGGCCTAGCAGAAAAATGGTGACAAAACGTACTTTGAAAGTAAAATTAGGCCCAAATACACCCTTACCCACCGTGGATTGTATTCAAACCACTTGCAAGCAAGCAAAAGTATCCATAGCCAGCATCGCTCCAAGAGTGCTCTAACACCCCAGAACTGAGTTGCAATAGAACACCCTGAAACACATGCAATCCTGCTGCTAGGGCTAACCCTAACGAACCCTAAGTTACAAAAAGTGCCAAAAGGTTTTTCCTTATGGATTTTGTCCTAAACACTTCTATCCGGTATTAGACCTTCACAGGAATGCCCCAAGAGACCCGCCAACGCACCCGCAAAAAAGCACGCGACAACACCCCCAAACAGCCAAAAAGCAAAATCTCATACTTACAATATCTCTCGACCTTCGGTCCAAACGCGCTGTGCAGCTAGGTCATCATCATAACTCCTGTTTTCCACCACGGGTTTCCTGAAAAGCAAATGCAATCAAGATTAGACTGTCGCAGCAGTGCTTCGACAAAGACCCCGCAACCCACCCACAAACACCAGGAAGCCCCCCAAAACGCTACATTGAGCAAGATGTCAGACGAAATAGCAAAAAAAAGGCTTTTCCTTATGGATTTTGTCCTAAACACTTCTATCCGGTATTAGACCTTCACAGGAATGCCCCAAGAGACCCGCCAACGCACCTGCAAAAAAGCACGCGACAACACCCCCAAACAGCCAAAAAGCATAATCTCATACTTACAATATCTCTCGACCTTCGGTCCAAACGCGCTGTGCAGCTAGGTCATCATTCATCATAACTCCTGTTTTCCACCACGGGTTTCCTGAAAAGCAAATGCAATCAAGATTAGACTGTCGCAGCAGTGCTTCGACAGAGACCCCGCAACCCACCCACAAACACCAGGAAGCCCCCAAAACGCTACATTGAGCAAGATGTCAGAAGAAATAGCAAAAAAAGGCTTTTCCTTATGGATTTTGTCCAAACCACTTCTATCCGGTATTAGACCTTCCCAGGAATGCCCCAAGAGACCCGCCAACCCACCCGCAAAAAAGCACGCGACAACACCCCCAAACAGCCAAAAAGCAAAATATCATACTTACAATATCTCTCGGCCTTCGGTCCAAACGCGCTGTGCAGCTAGGTCATCATCATAACTCCTGTTTTCCACCACGGATTTCCTGAAAAGCAAATGCAATCAAGATTAGACTGTCGCAGCAGTGTTCCCAGACCCCAAAACTCACCCACAAACACCCGGAACCCCGCCAAAGAGCACCTCAAAGGCAAGCAAGTCAGCAAAAACGGCAAGAAATTTCCGCCTCATATTTTTTGTCCAAAACACTTTTATCCGTTATTAGAGCTTCACAGCAATGGGCCCAGAGCCGCCAACTCACCCGCAAAGAAGTAGAACACCCCCACAAGTGCTGAGTCTTTCTTCATTGGGCGTAATCCAGCCCTCTGCTTTGAGGGAAATAGGAGGAGGAGGATAGAGGAGCATGTTCTTCTGAACTTGTGAACCTGAGGAATGTAGACTGCGGCACCTTTAAATCAATAAGCAAACAAGTGAAGACAGTTCTGCTGATGGGCTTGTTTTTGGGATTAGGTGATTAAAGTTTGAATTAAATTAACTGTGCAAAACAAAGAAAGACAGACACACAGGAATAAAAGTGAATAAGGACGAAAAAGAAAGTTATTGATTCATTGTCTCATTTTCAGGGCTCGGTGTCAGGGAATAAGAAGAAGATTTCGTCATCATACTCTGCGAATTCAGGCAGGATGAGGTCAGCGCCACCGAGCAGAGAACAAATCCCCTCATCTACGTTCCCGTCCTCCTCGTCTTCATGCGGCGTGCTTTCTCGTACTTTGTAATCTGGTGGTATGAGGTGCTGATTCATCTTGATCATTGTTAGCCTCTCCACATTTTTGGGCGAGAGGCGGCTCCGTTTGGGAGTTACAATGCCACCAGCAGCACTGAAAACACGTTCAGAAGACACACTTGCGAGTGGGCAAGACAAATAGTTTATAGCCAGGTTGGAGAGCTGTGGCCACAATTGTTTTTTCCCATGCCAATACTGCAATGGCTCATCATTTAGAAAGACCTCTGTTGAGTCATTCAGATAGTCCTGCACCATCGACTCAAGGTCCTCAATGGTTCCTCCACTTTGCTTACTTTTTGCTGTGCCTGTGACCTTTTTTTGAGAACCATACCCAAGCAAAGTTAGCCAATCCGCTTCAGCAGCCACTGTTACTCTTGTGTGTGGTGCAGATGATCCGGTTGCCGGTGTATTTAACGGCTGAGAAGTCACTTGTGCCACAGCCACAGGTGCAGAAGTGGATTCTTTTGACTGGGGGTGGCCTGCTGATGCTGATGCTGATGTACTGCCTTCTCCTTCAATATCCTGCCGTTCTTTTTCAAACCTCTTGGCTGACCAGGCTAGCCAACGTTTGTACTTTTTAACATCTTCATCAGCAAAAGGAAAGAATGCTTGGCCTGCCAGCGCCTTTTTGTAGCGTGGATCCAGAATAGTAGCACAAATGTAATGCTGTTCTGAGTTGATCTTTTTAAGACGTTCATCACCACGTAGGCGCTCTAATAATTTCTCCGACAAAAGAAAGGGTCTTTGTTTTTTTCATCTTTTCCTAACTCAGAAGACGCCGCCTTCAGTTGGTGCTCCAGCATGCACAACAATGGGATAGCTTTTCCCAAATTACAGTCCTCCTGGCTGACTGCACGCGTGAAGAACTCAAAAGGACGAAGCATGTCTGTCAGGCTTTTAACTATGTCCCATTGCGCCGCACCCATCTGCAGGTCCTTCTGAGCTGTACCCTCTTTTAAGAAATAGTGATCGAGTACCGTATACTGCTCATACAGACGCTCAAGCATGTAGAAGGTTGAGTTCCAACGTGTTGCCACCTCCTGGATGAGTGCTTTCACTGGCATTCGACGTTCAAGTAGCAGGCTCCTCAGATGCTTCCGGGCCTTAAAAGAATGGCTGAAATGGTTGCACATTTTGCGGCAGGTGGCCATTACCTCGCACGCTAGACTGTCTTTATCACTCAAGAATTTTTGAACTACCAGGTTGACACAGTGCGCCAAACACGGCACTCTGAAATAGTGACCCAGCGCCATGGCCTTAACTACATTGGCGCCATTATCCGTGGAAACATAACCAATCTGGCATTTTTTTGGGGACAGCCAGTGAAAGACATTTTTGTTAAACTCGTCCAAAATGTTTCGTGCTGTGTGACTTTTCTCCAAGCCAAACATGGCTAGTGTTGCATGTTTCCGAGCAGCTTTAAAAACTTGGTCCGGGTCAACACCTGCGTTTAGCTTTGCTTTAACCCCTGAAAAAGAGACCCAGTGTGCAGTGATGCACATGTAATCAGCGCCTGCGCCACTGGTCCACATGTCTGTTGTCAGATGTATTGTGTGAACAGCACTCTTCTGCAAAGCTGCCCCAATCGCCTCCAGCACATCTTCATGTAGTGCTGGAACCGCAACTCTGGCAAAATAGAACCGGCTAGGAACCTTCCATTTAGAGCAGAGCGTTGCCACTAATTCTAGAAAATCTACCGCTTCTACAAAAGAAAAAGGGAGAAGGTCCACAGCTAGCATTTTAGCCAGCTTAGTGTTATACAGACGCGTCAGTGGGTGGTTGCGTTCATATGGCGCGTCTGAAGAAAACATGGTTCTAATGTTGCCCTGGACCAAGCATTTACGGGATGATAATGACTTCGTTGACTTAATTATGCTCGCTGGTGAACTTTTGCGCGTTGGTGTCTCACTCGCTCCAACACTCTTAGTGTGCCTCACATGGGGTGTGCTGCTGACAGGGGTACTGGGTGTAAGTGAAGTGTTTGACACGTCTTCTTCCTCCTTGTCATCAGCAGATGCAACATCAACGTTTTCTTGACTTCCGCATTTAGGTGCGCAAACCATAGGACAGTGTGCTGTCTCTCAAGATGACCTCTCTGGCCTCCGGTACCATAGTTGGTACCTGACTTACCACGACTAACTGCAAGCTTACAAAGGGTACAAATGGCGAACTTTTCCCTTTTTGGGCAAACAGTAAAGAAGTCCCAAACTGGTGACTTGAAGTGTCTGTGGGGCCTGGAGGAGGCGGCGATACTGGTGGTGGTGGTCATGCTGCTAATGCCAGATGAAGTGGAGGATCTGGATTGCCCAACTTTTGTACGTTGTGCACTTTCACCGCCACTAATTAAGGTCGAGGTGGATGGAGGTCCCTTCTTGTGAGAAAGAAATATGGAAGCGGTACGAGTTGGTGTACTTAACTCCAATGATTGTGGTGTTTCCACTGCCTCCTCGTCGACAACATCATCATCATCACGCTCAGCAGCTTTTCGGGCTAGGGTCAAAATGTCTGTTTGCTGCATGCCCGCTGGGGCTGCAGTGACCTTTATGATGACTGGGTCGTCGTTGTCAGAGTCTTCATCAGCAGCAGTATCCGCCACTTCTTGTTGAGCCTCATCATCACACTCCATAACTCTGAGACTTTGGACAAGCTTCCTTTTACGCTTAACTACCTTTGTCAGATCATGTGCCTCACTCTCAGACGGCAGTGGTGCTGGTTCCCAATTTTGATCCGTATCATCAGAAGGAGGTGTGCTTGAAGAAGATGTAGACACCACCCTTGATCTCTTCCTTGCTAGGGGTGTGGAAGACAATGAATGATCATCAGGAGGAGTGTCTTCCTCAAATGATACCTCGCCTTGATTGTCGATTTCCTGATGTGCCCCTACTTCGGGAGGAACAACTATTGTGGGCACTTGTGACCCTCCATGCACCTCTGCTTGCGCATCTCCTTGCGCTGCCTCTCCTTCCACATGTACTTGGGCTTGTACTTGCACATGTGGTTTTTGTTGCGGCTGTGGTTGTTCAACACTCGTCAGATGAGTTACAACAACCTGTGTTGATTGAGGGACATTGCTGCTACTTTCTTGCAATGAGCCAACATCACTGGTCGATGGTGATTGAACAACTAGACTAAGTGCCTCTGCAGCACTGAAGGGCTTGGACTTAAGTTGGCGTGGTGGTGGTGGTGGCACTGAGCCCAATGGAGGTGGGGTGCTGCTCCCAGCTTGGTCCCCAGCAGATCCTGCTGCTGCTGCAGGCATACTTTTTTTTTTACTCCCAAAAAAAGGGGCGGCCGGCACACCAGTCTCCTTGGTAACTTGCTTCTTCTGCTCCTTACTGGCAACTTTCTTGCTAGAGGAGCTACGGGTAACTTTTTTTGGGGCCATCTTCTTCAGAACAGCAGGCAGCAGTTGCACGAGTTGCAGAGTTGTCTGTGTCCAGACGTGACGTCGCGTGACGTTATGCTGCACACACACACCGCTGCAGGACTTCTTCCTGGCACTGGTGGTTCTCTAGAGTCTTGTGCACCTAAAAGCAATGGAAGACAGAGGAACATCAGTTCAGTTATACACCCCAAAAAATGGAAAAACACAGAAAAATAAGCACAATCCCATGCCATCCATGATGTTTACATTTAAGACACCACACAGAAAGACTAGGCCCATGCAACACTGAGTCACTACCCCTGGGGATAATGGATGAAAAGTAGGCTAAATAAGTGCAGGCCTCAGACACTGCCTCTCTTCAAAATGGCCCCTTGCACCCCAAGCACATGTTGCCTGTACCAGCCAGCACTCAAGATGGCCACCACCACCACCCACATGGCCAGTCCACATCAACAGTACACCCCAAAAAAACTGAAAAACACCCAAAAATCGCCACAATCCAATGCCATCCAGGATCTTTACATTAAAGAGAGTGAGACCCCACAGGCACACTCAGTCCATGCACCACTACCGCTGGGCAAAAGGCCACACC
Organism: Lissotriton helveticus; assembly: GCF_964261635.1. Lineage (NCBI taxonomy): Eukaryota > Metazoa > Chordata > Amphibia > Caudata > Salamandridae > Lissotriton > Lissotriton helveticus. The sequence continues at coordinate 1,193,531,750 of NC_136070.1, read as the reverse complement.
AGCAGCCCCAAATAAACGACAAAAACCACAAAAAAACAGCACAATCCCAGCCCATCCATGGCCTCAATGGTGTTTAAATTCAAGAAGACACCCTACAGAAAGACTAGGCCCATGCAACACTCACTACCCCTGGGCATAATGGATGAAAAGTAGGCAAAATAAGTGCAGGCCTCAGACACTGCCTCTCTTCAAAATGGCCCCCCCTTACACCGCAAGCCAGTCCACATCAACAGTACACCCCAAAAAGACAGAGAAACACCCACAAATCACCACAAGCCAATGCCATCCAGGATGTTTACATTAAAGAGAGTGAGACCACACTACAGGCACACTCAGTCCATGCACCACTACCCCTGGGCAAAAGGCCACACCAGCAGCCCCCAAAAAACGACAAAAACCACAAAAAACAGCACAATCCCAGCCCATCCATGGCCTCAATGGTGTTTAAATTCAAGAGGACACCCCACAGAAAGACTAGGCCCATGCAACACTCACCACCCCTGGGCAAAGGGCCCCACCAGCAGCCCCAAAAAACGACAAAAAACAATAAAATCAGCACAATCCCAGCCCATCCATGGCCTCAATGGTGTTTAAATTCAAGAAGACACCCCACAGAAAGACTAGGCCCATGCAACACTCACTACCCCTGGGCATAATGGATGAAAAGTAGGCAAAATAAGTGCAGGCCTCAGACACTGCCTCTCTTCAAAATGGCCCCCCCTTACACCCCAAGCCAGTCCACATCAACAGTACACCCCAAAAAAACAGAAAAACACCCACAAATCACCACAATCCAATGCCATCCAGGATGTTTACATTAAAGAGAGTGAGACCACACTACAGGCACACTCAGTCCATGCACCACTACCCCTGGGCAAAAGGCCACACCAGCAGCCCCAAAAAAACGACAAAAACCACAAAAAACAGCACAATCCCAGCCCATCCATGGCCTCAATGGTGTTTAAATTCAAGAGGACACCCCACAGAAAGACTAGGCCCATGCAACACACCACCCCTGGGCAAAGGGCCCCACCAGCAGCCCCAAAAAAACGACAAAAAACAATAAAATCAGCACAATCCCAGCCCATCCATGGCCTCAATGGTGTTTAAATTCAAGAAGACACCCCTCAGAAAGACTAGGCCCATGCAACACTCACTCCCCTCAGAAAGACTAGGCCCATGCAACACTCACTACCCCTGGGCATAATGGATGAAAAGTAGGCAAAATAAGTGCAGGCCTCAGACACGGCCTCTCTTCAAAATGGCCCCTTGCACCCCAAGCACATGTTGCCTGTACCAGCCAGCACTCAAGATGGCCACCACCACCACCCACATGGCCAGTCCACATCAACAGTACACCCCCAAAAAACAGAAAAACAGCCAAAAATCACCACAATCCAATGCCATCCATGATGTTTAAATTCAACAAAACAGTTGTATCATGCACCCATAACCAACCCTGGTCCTACTGGATACTGTGGCTACCCACAATATAATTTATTTAATGTTCTGAAAAAGTTCCAAAATTGTAGTTGCAGCAACTGTAATGCCCCAAACAAACTTACTTGTGAAAGTTGATTTCTAATCCAAAAGTGATCCAAAGAAAGTCAAAAAGGCCTCAAATCCAAATATCCAGCAGCACCCACAAAAAGTAATCCTTCCAGCTCCAGATCCAAATGAAAGTGACCAGGAGATGGACAAAGCACTGGGAGGAGCCTGCTGAACAGGAACAGGAAGTTGGAGACTGTGGGGCACTTCCTTCCCCCCAAAAATGGACTCCTTGCAAAAAAAAGGCCATGCAAATGCCAACCTGAGGAGTGATTCTGATAAAAATCATAATTTTCTGAAGGTTTATCCTGTTTGCTGGTGGATTTCTTGTGCAGAATTGCAAAATCTCTATTTCGCGAGTGCGAGATTGTTCCTTTCCGCCGCAACTACGTGTTCGCAATTGCGAACTCTCGCGAGGTGTGCTGTGCAAGGTGGCAAGCCGCGATTACGTATTCGCGGGCGCCAAACTCCCGCGGGATCACGCAGCAAGATCCAAAATGGCGCAGCACTTGCAAAATATGATCGAGAAAAACAACTCGGCAAACGCTTAATGACGGAAAGTGAACGCCGTGCACCACGCCGCGCGCCGCAACCAAGCAAAAAATCCGCCGCGAGCGGATTCACGGATTTTCGACAGACAAATTCGCGAGAGTTCGCGGATTGCGAATTTGCCGAAAATCCGAAAAATCCGCGAGCGCAGCGGATTTTACGCCCATGCTTACACACACCCATTCACTAAAACTTACAGCCACTCATACAGAAATTCTCTCCAAAACAGTCACTCACACCCACTCACACATACACACACTTAAACAGCTGCTCACTCCCCCATACAGCCACTCACACAGCTACTCAGTCAACCATACAGCCGCCCACACACCCACTCGCTCTCCAAAACAGCCACTCACTCGCCCATACAGCTACTCACATACAGCCGCGGCCAGTCCAAATAAGAGCTGTGGGGACGTGGGGCCATGTGGGGGGTATTTCGATGGACAATGATGAGGGAAAATTAATTCGTTGAAATACCCCGCACACGGCCCCATTCTCCCACCGCTCTTAGCTGGACGGGCTGCTGCTGCTCACATACACACTAACACATCCATACAGTCACTCAAACACCCACTCACACACCCATACAGCCACTCAGACATCCACTCACACACTGATACAGACAGTCAGACAGCCACTCAGACAAGATATGTTAGAAATAGTATGACTGGGGAACAACCTTTACAATGAAGGTTTTACAACGCGGCACTGTTACCACGCAACTTTTACAACGCAAGTCGTTACAACGACTTGCGCTGGGGGGCACTCCAGGATAGTAAATAGTTTAATTTACTATCCAACTCCTTCCCTACTATCCACGGGGACTGGAGTTGGAATAGTAAATTAAAATATTTACTATCCTGCGCCCCCCAACGCAAGTCATTGTAACGACTTGCGTTGTAAAAGTTGCGTAGTAACGGCACGCGTTGTAAAACTACGCGTTGTAATGTCGTACCTCCCAGAAACATTTACAAAACACAGTGATGTCATCAGTGATGTAATTTGAGATATCATCAGTGATGCCACAGACCATGTTGAGTGATTTAATATGTGAGGTCATAAGCAGTGCATTGTGGGTGTGTAAGATATCGTTAGCTCAGGTAAATATAACTGCTGAATTTCACTGATTTTGTGTATCTAACCCTAACTATAATGCCCCTGTAACCTTTGATTTTTTCAGTGAATTTCTAAGTTTTTTAACATTCTATTGCCTACCTATAACATCCCTGTAACCTCTATTTTTTCAGTAAATATATATATGCATTAAGTAGGGATTAGACTAATTTGTTACAGATAGAGGGAATGTGTGGTGCAAAATGCTTTTGAGTTTTTCTAATGTTAATTTTATGTTATAATATGACGGCTTAAATTACAATAATAATTCCCACCATTCTGAATCTGGATGAACATAATTCACCATAGGCAAGAGTAAGAGACACATGCTTGTTTTCTTTGCTGCAAAGAGTGCGCAATATGCAGTATCCATTTGAGCTAAGGAAATCTATCTGGGTGTGTCCGCCCAATGCATATGCCACATCAACTTTTCAAGAATGGATGCTAATCAAATCCAAGGGCACACATGCACCAAATCACACAAAAGCAGCGGTGCATAACTATTTTGGCCAGAACAAGAATGTCCACACATGTACATGCCATTAAAAAGATAGAAAGATAATTCCATTCCTAACAGAGGTATGCAAGTACATTTCACACAATTGAAACATCTGACAGTGCTGCTTATAACCCAAGGGTGTGTAGCATATGTAAAATACACTTGCAACAGATATGTCGACTCTAGTCTATGCATGCTTGTGTATGGTAGAGAACAGTGGAAGTGATCTGTTATAGTAAAGCTCTTCAAATGTAGACATCCGCTAGTTATTAAATATGCTTAGTGGGATTATGGTATAGGAGGTGATAGATAACTGATGTTCCTTGAATATTGAGACATCCAAAGGGTTTAACTTTAAGGACATTTACAAACGTTTTGTAAATCATAGCTAGTTCCCTTAGCTAGTCCTAAACTACAGGAGCAAGTTGATAGAGTAAGCATGGGTGACCATGTGTGAAGGAATTGGACTGAACCCCATTTTCACAGGCTGGGTGGGGTAAAAGAAAGAATTTTGTGGAAAAATATTGTAGCATCAGAGAAAATGTTTTAGTTTCATACATTATTATTTATGTCACAGGCATAATTTACCCATGGTATACGTTACCCCACATTTCATCCTCTGCCATGGACTTATGGGCCTCTTTTTAGTGAATATCTACAACGCATACATTTACTCAATTAGAAGAGTCTGTCTTGAAGACAGACATTGGTACTTAGGTATATGACATCCTCATGGAAATCTGCCTGCAGTGATGAACTTATAGGCAGAAAATGCAAAGATCTTTGCAAATAAGGTTATATGAAATAACCCTTCTACACTTTTCTTCTATGTATTGTTCATTGTGCTATGTGATGTTTTCAACTGTCTCCAGAGAGGGAATTGATCAAGATTTGGCTTTTCTCGACAGAGGGATTGTTGTTTACCATGTCCAAGAACAAGTAGACCATGGCCAGACTACCAACACATCGCTTAAGTGAACAAATGCAGTAATTGCTGTTTTGTACCGTTTTGCTGTCTGAATATCAGGTAGGGGAGTAAATAGATTCTGCGCATTTTCGTTTTGCAGTAGCCATTGTTTAGTGGGGAAAACAAAGAAAAGAGATTTTGAGGTAATTGGAAAAAATATACAACCCATCGTTTGTAAATTGTTTTATCTGTAAAAAGTATTCAGAAATATCCTTGTTAAAAAAATGTACAATGATTATGTTTAACGCATTCTTAATAAGTATTCCTAAATTTGTAGTAATGTTTATTTGTGTTTTTTATAACGTAAATATGCTGCAAATGCTGTTTATAAAACACAAAGCTAACAAACACAAAGAAAATTCCGTTTTATCTTTATATTTGCCCTGGTCCAAAAACTTTTTTTCTGTTTCCTGTTAGTCAGTTAAATGGTTCAAAAGATAATTTTGACATTTGTTTGCTTATAAAAGTTTATATAATTCACCCATAACAATACGCACAGTGTCGAAGAAGTGATTCATTCAGAGATGTAATTGATAATCTGTAAGGACTCAAAGGGTCATATTACATTGGCCCAATAATAAGGAACAATAAAAAAGGCACAGTATTACCGATAGCCGGTGGTATTACCAAACAATTACCATGGTGTCCCCTAGAAAGTGTCAACAAAGGAGTGTCAATAGTGGCCCTTGCAATTCTGGTGTGCACTCATAATGGCATCATTTGTGGGTATTTACAAATGTTTGCTATGCCATTTCCACATGTATCTTTGCTTGTAATCCTACGCATGTTTTATATCCTCAGATTACCATTTGTTTCTCCTTATACGGCTACTGGACCCTGTCTGTCCCACAGTGCTCTGCTGCTGCAGGTTATACTTGGGAGAGGTTTCACTCATGGGGTGCAGCTCAATTCCTTGTTATTCGAACTTTTATTTTTATATATTTACTTATCTATATAAAACCTCTTTGCCAGAAAAAATGACATTTCCAACCAGCACTTATCAACCCCTTACACTTATTATTTTCAATCATTTCAGCTGACAGGTCCCATTTACTCCCTGGACCTCTTCTTCTTTGCTTTTGGATGGATGCAAGCTTACTTGGGTTTACAATGCTGTCCTATATTGAATGTCAGTTGTTACCCTTATCCACCACTCTTTTACTTGCAGTTTATTGTTATGTGTCACTTTATGAATTATCTCTTGTCTTCATCATCGTCATAGCTTTATTTGATCATTAAAAACAATCACGAAAGCAATAAAAACATACAAATATTTAAAACATAAAATATATAAAAACATCCAAAGAGGAGAGTGACCATTAGACCATACTAGCATGAGCAATATATCATTGTACAGAAGCTTCTTATGTCTGCACGTCAGATTTTGGTTCATCCTGTCCATCCCCAGCCGTATTGATTTCTTAGTCAGAAAATCTGTTTAGGGTAAAGGGGCTCTGAATTCTGTGCCGATTATTTCCAAATAAGTTCTTAATGTTTTTGTTTTATATGAGCATAACCAATATTTATCATAGAGTTGCTGCTGACAAGAGTCTAGGAGTTTCATAGGAGTTACAGATCATATACATCTTTTCATCGTATATTACATATGGTGCATTGATGAGCAGTGCATAGCAGCCTTGTGCTCCTCTTGATACAAGTGGTCTAAAGAATTATCCAGTCTTCCTTATCGACTTCTTTCAATTATTATTGACCATTTTTTCTAAAGGATTTTTCTTTTATTATAGTACTAGCCTTAGAATCACTGACTAAATATCGAGGGACAAAATATAGACTACCCAAAATATAGATTCCAAAATATCGACAGACAAAATATCGAATTCCTATCTACAAACAGGTAAAGTACCAAAATATCGACCCCAAAATATCGTTTATATATATATACATTATAAAAATATCGAATTTCTTAAAATTAAAAAAAATTAAAAATAAATAGCTAAAATATACTTAAAAATATTTAAATTACCTTAAAATTATTAAATAACTAATTTAACTTATAAAGAAAAAAAATACAATCATATCTGTTAAAACATATATATATATTAACATAATATTAATAAAAAATACACAATATTATTACCGTAGGATAGCGGAGGTGTAAAAATTACTATTCCCACTCCTGGAGGTGCAACAGTAGAGAAAGTGTTGGATAGCGTAGGGGTAAAAATTACTATTCCCATTCCAAAGAGTGCAACAGTAGGGAAAGCGTTGCATAGCGTAGGGGTAAAAATTACTATTCCCACTCCGGAGAGTGCAACAGTAGGGAAAGCGTTGGATAGCGTAGGGGTAAAAATTACTATTCCCACTCCAGAGAGTGCAACAGTAGGGAAAACGTTGGATAACGCAGGGGTAAAAATTACTATTCCCACTCCAGAGAGTGCAACAGTAGGGAAGATGTTGGATAATGTAGGGGTAAAAATTACTATTCCCACTCCAGAGAATGCAACAGTAGGGAAAGCGTTGGATAGCGCAGGGGTAAAAATTACTATTCCCACTCCAGAGAATGCAACAGTAGGGAAAGCGTTGGATAGTGCAGGGGTAAAAATTACTATTCCCACTCCAGAGAGTGCAACAGTAGGGAAAGCGTTGGATAGCGTAGGGGTAAAAATTACTATTCCCACTCCAGAGAGTGCAACAGTAGGGAGAGCGTTGGATAGCGTAGGGGTAAAAATTACTATTCCCACTCCAGAGAGTGCAACAGTAGGGAAAGCGTTGGCGAGCGTAGGGGTAAAAATTACTATTCCCACTCCAGAGAGTGCAATAGTAGGGAAAGCGTTGGAGAGCGTAGGGGTAAAATTTACTATTCCCACTCCAGAGAGTGCAACAGTAGGGAAAGCGTTGGATAGCGTAGGGGTAAAAATTACTATTCCCACTCCAGAGAGTGCAACAGTAGGGAAAGCGTTGGATAGCGAAGGGGTAAAAATTACTATTCCCACTCCAGAGAGTGCAACAGTAGGGAAAGAGTTGGATAGCGTAGGGGTAAAAATTACCATTCCCACTCCAGAGAGTGCAACAGTAGGGAAAGCGTTGGATAGCATAGGGGTAAAAATGACTATTCCCACTCCAAAGAGTGCAACCGTAGGGAAAGCGTTGGATAGCGTAGGGGTAAAATTTACTATTCCCACTCCAGAGAGTGCAACAGTAGGGAAAGTGTTTGATAGCGTAGGGGTAAAAATTACTACTCCTACTCCAGAGAGTGCAACAGTAGGGAAAGCGTTGGATAGCATAGGGGTAAATTTTACTATTCCAACTCTAGTGAAAATAAATTAATATAATTCACATAATTATCAATTAATCAATTAATAAAATTTAATGATCAATTAAGAATTAATTATTTACCAATTAAAAATTAATTAACAATTTGTTCAAAATAAATACCAATACATTCATTAACATATTTAATTAATTATAATTAAATTCCTTCCCACCCTATTCCCCTATAAACCTACAACCCGCTACAGAAAATAAATTAATATTATTCACATAATTTTCAATTAATCGATTAATAAAAAATAATCATTTAAGAATTAATTAATCACCAATTAAAAATTAATTAACAATTTATTCTAAATAAATACCAATTAATTAATTAACATATTTAATGAATTATAATTAAATTCCTTCCCACCCTATTCCCCTATAAACCTACAACCGGTACAGAAAATAAATTAATATTATTCACATAATTATCAATTAATCAATTAATAAAAAATAATAATTTAAGAATTAATTATTAACCAATTAAAAATTAATTAACAATTTATTCTAAATAAACACCAATTAATTATTTAACATATTTAATTAATTATAATTAAATTACTTCCCACCCTATTCTCCTATAAACCCACAACCCACTACAGAATTAAATTACACAATAATTAAATAACATAAAATTAATTAATTAAAATATATTACAAAAATATATACACTTTTCACACATATACTAACATAAAAAACACTTTAAAAAATTCGATATTATTAAAAATTCGATATTTTTAATAAACTATATTATGTACTTCGATATTTTGACTGTCTATATTTTTAAAATCAATATTAAATTACTTACCTTCAAAACGATATTTTTGATGTCTATATTCTGTCCATTCGATATTTTGTCCGTTCTATATTTTGGACTCGATATTTTGGTTTGTCTATATTTTGGAATCGATATTTTGACCATTTACCCTAGCCTTAGACCCGCAGAGTTTGAAATATTGTGACATATCATTCTGAATTATCTACTGAGTTTCATCTTCTCTTCAATTTTGTTATCTAATTCCTTTATTCCTTTCAGTTTTGATGAACAAAAGAAATGTGATTATGTATCTTAATACGTATATATTCCTCATAAATAAAAACGTTCTTTTTCTCATTTCCTTTTCTTCACATACATGCCTTCCTTCCATTATTCCTGTTTCTATGACCTTGGACAAGTTTTATTCTTCATTAATATACATTTCTTACAAGAAATGAGAGTGTCCAAATTTGTACAGAAACACCTTTGGATACTTGCCGGTGATGATAGTTCTAATCTCAGAATAGTATTTTTCCTCTAATCTCTGCTTTGTTTGCAATACTCATCACAACACTAACTAAACTATTGTGAACACATTCTAAGACAAAGGCACCTAACTTAAAGGAATAGCAGGCGTATGTTGCATTATGAAGTCTTTGTGTACTCCAAATAACCCAAGAGAGTTGTCCCCAAATTAGAGGAAATAATTGCACAATTTCTAGGATTACACATAATGTATCAGAATAAGTTGTTACATGGCATCATGAAATAGATATCAAAGCAAAAAGTAAAAAAAACAGGGATTTTAGATATTATTCAGTTTACAAATGATGTGACAATGTATTGAAAATAAGAAATCTCAACTTAATTAGACAGAGTTAACAAAGTGGAGCTTTCAGTAGTTCAGAACCAAGTATATTAACACTTCTAAAATGTCAAACATTATTATTAATGCAGTTTACATTATTAACAATGTCTAAACATACACGTCAATGAACGAGGCATGCACAGTGCAATAACTTTGCCCATTTCATTAAAGGTACGGGTAATGCAAATAGTTTTTTTTAGAATAAACTGCAAAAATACATTAAAAAATTATCTTCAACCCCATGCACTGGGGACAGGATAGGTAAAATTGGGATATTATTTTTTCCTTTTACCCCCTCAAAGAAAATGATTTGTATTTAATTATTTTCTTTCTCCAGACTCACAATGACATATGCTACATAGGTGCACATTTCCAAGCTCGTTATACCTGTTTAGCCTCTGGCACCCAACTGAAAGTTAAAAGGAAAAATGTTTGGATGCATAAGTTAAGGAGAATGTTCACATGGAAAAACCTCCCTTGTCACAGAAAAACTAAAAGCATATATTTGTAACTTTCCGAACCTAGAATTGCACGATTTCCAAGATGTGGACGATCCATTTGTAGAGTTAAATAACCAAGGAGTGTGCTAGGAAGTTTAAATACAGAGATCTGTCTGAATCAGGTGTGGGGTGGTATGTGTCAGTATACTGAAATTTCGGATTTTTGAAATAGAAATATGGGGAAATCTATGTAAAACGAAGGGGCACACATGTACTGTGAACTAGCCTAAAAGGGTGATGAAAGAGAAACATGGCAGAATTGTTACGTTTCTGAAACATCACCCCATATGAGTATTTTGCTTTCACTGCCTTACAAAGCTCCTGAAAAGGTTGGATAGCAGATAGAACTCTGAAACCACTGCTCCCGTATTATATGCTGAAGAGTTGTTGGAAAAGTTGTCAAAGCAGTGGTTACATGATCCTTGTATACCCCTCTATATCTGTCACTCTAGCTCCTAAAGACAATTACAGACTTGTTAACTCATGTAATGTCGCAGGATTCTGTGACAGAGGGTGTGTGAGTGAAGTTCGCAAATGCCAATATGCATATTGTAATCAGAACTAGTGGAAAGATCTGCCTGGACCCCCCTGTTCTTCTCAAACAGGTTCTACGAATTTAGCAGGACTGTGGATTGGATCAATAAAACTTCCTAATACAGCAACTAAGTCTTATTATATCATCAGTAAATATTAGACCGGGTAGTTCACAATATTGCATGTGAACTCCTAAACCTCCAGAGTTAAAGATGCTTTCGCTAATCTCTACCATTACCACCCTTATTCCCAATGAATTTGCGTAAACACATCTAACCATTTCCTTTGTCACTTTTGTATTCCAAAGGTTTCACAAAGAGATGAGACAATAAGACATTTTCAAAGGTTTAGTGAAAAGATCTAATGCTTGTAATTATAACACAAACTGCAATTGTTAGATAGATGAGGCACATCATTGTTATGAGCATCATTAAAATGGTGAAAAATACAAATAATATGACGTGCTGATTATTCCTAAAATTACTCCTATATATCGCTACTAACCCTACATTAGCAAGAACATTGTGGAAGTGACCTTCTGTCAGACCCAGTCGAAATTATCTAATCCCATACCTTGGTGTAATGTCTCAGGAAGTCAGCCTCAGTGCATTAACAAATGCATTCCATCTTGGTGTGCAAGCCCATATACCTCTGCCTGCACTATTATCTACCTTTTTAGAATGTGTACTAGGGCCTGTGGAGCAACATCTCATTCACAGCTTTCCACAGCATCCATGATAACTCCGGCATGAAGTGCCTCTCTCCTGAATTCAAAATGGATGTTGCTTAAATAATAAAACAGCGGCCATATCTCATATAGCAAAAGACACAGAAAAACAGCTTTACTTAGTCTGGGTAAAAGAGCCATCTCCTACAAGCACAATATAAAGCAAGGACATTGCATTTGTATATGTGTCCCTGAAACTAACAGTGCAGACTACAGAAGAACAATGTCTAACTATAATAAATGTGTGTGTCACATTTTGTCATGTTAGTGAAAAATATGTTCAAACCACCATCTCGGAAAGATTCTATGTTAGAATGGAAAACTGAAATGGAGCGAAAATGTAATCCCCATAACACCCTCAGGTATTCCTGTTCTTGATGCTCATTTATGGTGCCACAGCTCTTCTGCTGTCTGATCCTAAAAATATTTTTTTAACCTCAATCCACTTGGGACCCTTGTGTGGATCATTGTTGGACTGCATGTGATAGAAATGATTCCTCTCCTCAGAGAAACATCTCCATAAAGAGTGCTAACAGGTGAGCTGGAGTGCCATGTCTAGCAGAGGCGAGTAAGAAAGGAACCGCCAAAAAAGAATAACCCCTTCAAAGTTGAGATGACAGAGGGACAGGGCTACAATTTAGAGTACTTCTGTATTTCTGTTCACTTGGGATCAGGAAGGCTTACAATGCCACCATGTTGACTGTGCTATTAAACAACTTCCGATTAATACAGTTAAGTTTAACAATCAATCAATGAGTCAGGAGTTTGTAAAGCGTACTACTCACCCATGAGGGTCTCAAGGCGCTGGGGGAGTTAGAGGGGGGAGGAGCTTCTCAATCAGTCGAAGAGCCTGGTTTGAGGTCCTTCCTGGATGTGTGTAGGGTTGGAGAGCGTCTGATGTTCACGGGGAGCTCGTTCCAGGTCTTGGCTGTGATGTGGGAGAAGGCTCTCCGCCTGTTCTGTTTCTTCGGATGCGGGGGACCTCTGCCAGGGCGAGGTCGGCGGAGGTTCCTCTTGGGTACGTGAAAGGATATTCTTTTGTGGAGGTATTTGGGTCCGATGTTGTTGATGAATTTGTAGGCGTGGGTGAGGAGTTTGAAGGTGACCCTCTTCTCGACAGGGAGCCAGTGAAGATCTCGTAGGTGTTGGGTCAGTTGCTTGTGGCATGGAGTCCCGAGGACGAGTCTGACAGCGGCATTCTGGATGGTCTCGAGCCTGTGTAGGAGAGATCTGTTGATTCTGACGTATGGGCGTTGCCGTAGTCCACAACAGCGCATGTGATGACTTGTGTGAGCTATATAAAAGATGTTTTTGATTAATAATAAACTCAAGCCCCAGAGTGAATGCAAGACATAATGGGAGAATGGTGAGAGGAACATGCACCTCTCTGCCACAGATGCCATTTAGCAACACAGACTTTGCTGGCACTGCTGTTGGCAACAATGCATCTGTGAATTTTCCTGGGGCTCATGACTACAAATCCGTGAGAGAAACTCCATTGTAAAAAGTGGTAAAATCCTTCGAGGTTCATCATTTGAGAAAGTTCCTACAGTAGAATCCTATGATGCAACATTCAGATAACAACACAGACAGAATGCTCTAGTGCACAAAGAAGGCTGGCTATACTGTGGCAAAGCAAGGCTACTGCATGCCATAATACCTCACTGGGGAACACAGTGACCACCAAGGAAACTGGTATATAACCATTTACTGCCCATGAGTCAGAGAAAAGGTCTTACAATACACTAATCCCCTAAAACATACAGGCACACACACTCTCTCTCTCTCACACACACACACACACACGCATATCAGGGAATGATACAGTTGGATCAAAGGGAAATATGTAGAATGTATTAAGTGTAGTTTGTAGACACTGAGACACAGTCGGCAGTGCCTGCATATTGTATGCTTTCTGTTTGGAATTGCAACCTTCAGAGAGTGAGGGAGTTTCTTATTTTCACTTTCAGTTTTGCCCAAAACAAAGGCCTCGATTGAAGGGCCATCAGCTCTCTCTTTTGTTTAAGTATCATCCAGGCTGGGATCTATCTAAAGCCAATGCAATGGAGAGAAACAGAGACACACAAGTTGTTATCACTTCACAAGTACCTAAGAGAAACTGTGATTTGGAGGCAGGGTTTTAACTTTGTTCGTCCCCTGTATGTAAGAGATAGGCATACACAGTAAAAATGCCATATGTAGCCGAATTAATGAGGAACAACTTTTAATGACAATTTCAATAGCATTTACAAATTACATTTTTATTTAATTTATTGTATAGCTCTACTCATCCTACTGTAGAGCGCCAGAGCCATTATAATCACAATTTATGAAGAGACAATAAATCATAGAGTTGTGCATATCAAAATACAGTAAATGTTACTTAAGACAATGAGAATTACAAGGTGCTTGAGTAACATATCGACCATACTGGTAGGCATTATATGCTAAGCTTGCTTGGTCTGGAAAAACATACGGTCAGAATTTAAAATATTTAAAACTGTGGTTGAGCATGTCTATATCAATAAACCTTTATTACTACCCAAATGAGAGCTTTTTATCAACCTTAGAATAAAAAATATTGATTAAAAAATATAATTAACTAAAACCATGCCTTACAGTTAGCATGCAGCTCCTTGATGCTGAATCATAGCTCACTGGGCTATAGTAAAAGGATTGCAACTTATGAACTGCAAGTAACAAAATGGTCTCTGTGACAAAAGTGGTAACCCACCGAGCTAGCTATATAAAATACAAGTCTATCATCTGCATATTGCATAATGTGCTTTGCAGCAGACACATTAACCCTCTGTGCTTCATATGTCAACTGTAGCTAGAAAAAAACATAGACCTCTCCAGCAAGTGCATTAACCACCAGAATTACCTAAGCATTGTTCTTATCTTCTGAAAATTGATAGGTGTACTAAGATCTCTGCAGGAGGTGCATTAACCACGTAAAATATTTAAAAATGCCTCCTCCTTGTGATCAACTAAGTAAGTCAGAACAAATGTACTATCACATTTCCCCTTGTTACCAATTTCTGTCAGACTCCACCCCTTTTCCGCTGCTACACCTTGACCACCAATTTATGGATTCCAGGAGTAAATTTTTCCATTTCCAGCACTGAATCAAGTACGGACAGATTTGAGCACACACAATTAGACTGCGATATACAGGTACACAGACAACCCACACACTTCACATGCAGGCGTGTGCGCGTCCGCACAAACACGCACACGATCATAAACACACTAGAATGATTCAGATACTCATACAACGAGACAGCCACACTCAGACATACACACAATAAGACCAGATACACGCCACAAATGACTTCAAACATACACTCGCACACCACAGAGAGATATACATATACAACGCATGGTCAGTGTTTGCTACACAACTGTAATAGCCTATAGCTGCGCTCTCTTTCCGGCCAACACTTCTCTCTGGCTCAGCTGCCTTGCCTCTGGTTTTCTCTTATTGCCTCCTATTCCCCCCTTCCCTCCTGCACATCAGGGTAGTGTTGTCATGGCAGATAATCTTACTGTCCCCGCTGAATTCCAGTATTCATAGGCTGACAAATTTTGCCAATAAATCTCTTGTATGGAAAACGTTTGCTGAGGGGAGGATTAGTAATGGCGGCCCCCGCTGACAGAGTTAATGTGAAACTGAAAGATGAAGGGCGTTCGATGGAGTCCGGATTTTATGGGCCTCGTTTCAAGCGGCAGATGAGGACTGTGCATCAGTAGAGGCGCCGGGCATCACCGCCACCAGGTAAGCAGTAACTTTCAGGAAATGTAGTCAATCGCTTCCAGTTAAAATGAACCGCTCTCTTCCGGTTAACTGAAGCCACTCATGTGAATTAAAGCCATTTATTCATCTAGGTAATTAGACACACTCACATCCACTTTGTATGGTCATTCGCTTCCTGAAAAGTGAGCCACTCACTTCAAGCAAGTGGTGGTACTCATCTTCATTTAGCCTACTTTCATGCCACCTGTAAGCGGACTGACTCCAATCCAGCTAGCAGATTGGTTTATGCCTAGTAAGAAATAGTTCACCTTTAATTAGTGTAGTCACTCACATCTAGTTAGCAGCAGCAAACTTCAAGTTAAGATTGTCGCTCTCCTCCAGTTAGTGTATTCACTCACCTCCAGTCACTACCCCACATGCACCTTGCAAGGTAACTCGACTCACTTTTAGTGGAGTGACTCCCTGCCATTTACTGGAGTCACCATTAAGTAGTAAAATCACTTGTCTGCAACTAGTACAGTGACTCACCTCGAATCTGTTTTGTCTTTCACCTCAGGAGTGGTCACTCACCTTAGAGTAACAGAATGACTAAGCCCGAGTTGGCTGAATCACACCTCACTTTGGTGAAATCACTTACCCCCAGTCAATACAGTCATTCACCTCTAATTAGTAAAACCATATAACTCCAATTAATGTAGTCAGTCTGCTCCAATATATTCCATCATGGGGATGGGGTCCCCGGGGCCATTAAGGGCTCAGGGAGGAGAACCGTGCAGCACCCTCCCTTTCAATTTAGTTTCGCCGTGCCTAGGGTGAGCTACCCGGGACCTTTAGAGGTCTCCCTCCCCTTAAGAAATACACCAGGGCCCAGGGAATGGGGCCATTAGCGGCCTGAGGAAGGGGGCTAAGTGCCACCCTCCCCATCAAAAGTACAGGGCCCTGGGGAATGGTGTCCCCTGGACTGAAATCGGCCCAGGGAGAGGCCCATAACCCAACCTCCTCTTCACAAAGGCACGGGGCGGCAGGGGGATGGCATCCCTTGGCATAGAATCGGCCCGGGGAGGAGTGCTGAATGCAGCTCTCCAGTTCAAAAATGATCTGGGCCCTTTAAGATGGGATCCCTGGCTCCAAAATTGACCTGAGGAGTGGTCCACATGTGCCCCTTCCTCGCAAAAATAAATGTCTCCCCCCCCCCCCCCCAAGATGAGACGGGAGCCCGCGCTTTTTTTACAATTTAATTTTGCAGCGGATTCTCTGGGAATTAGCAGCATTTTTTTTTAAAAGACCCGAGTCCTATTATGTCCTAAGATGGCTGCCATCACTTCCGATTTGAGGTGGTGGCATCCAATGAGATCTTAACTTGAGATCTGTCGGGGTGGCTCCCCGTCGCTCGATATTCAACGTTTTTGAGCATTAATTACTCAAAAACTACTGAACGGTTGTACACCAAATTACACAAAGCACTCTTTCTGGATGTAGATCTAGCTTTCTACCAAATTTAGTGTAAATCCGTTCAGTTATTTAGGCTGTAGCTGTGAGTAAAATTCCTATGGGAAAGTGAATGTGGAAGACTCGTTTTGGTACCCCTTTTTCTTGGCCCCCTCTCAAGGGATCGCCCCAAAACTTTCCATGCACAAACTAATCAAAACATACCACTTTTTAGGAAAGTTTCATGAAGATTCGTCAAACGGCATCAAAGTTATTAGCAACACAAAAATGCATTTCCTATGGAAATATGATCCAAACTAACTATGACCGCTACTTTTTTATTCACTAAAAAAAACAAAGGTTAAAGGGAAGTTACAGTTAGGCAAAAGTGTTGGTTAAAGCATACTGTTCCAAACAGACAAAACCCCTTACCTTTACCAGTTATAGCTTTCTCAAGTATCTATAACTTGTGCCCTAAAGTAACTATATGATGTAATTTCTGATGTTGCAGTGATGTTATCAATAATGTCATAGAACATGTCATGAGTAATGTAATATGTGATATAATTAGCAGTGCATGGCGAGGGCATGGCTTATAGTTACTTTTTAGCACAAGTTATAGTTACTCGAGATAACTATAACCATGTTACTGGTGAATTTCAGTGGTTTTGTTAATTTAAAATGGTACGTTTTAAATGTAATTTTAATCTAACTGTAGAGTTCCTTTAATCTTGTTTTTTACAGGGGATAATTAAAAATGTTTTTAATGTTAAAGATATTATCACCATGCTTAACTCAAACATCACTTTAACCTTTGTTTTTTTTTGGTGAATTTCTACTCTCTTTTACATAAAGTAAGATGTTGATTTCTGAGCGTGTCGTGGGGTTGGATGCAGAGCCTGGCCTGCAGCATGCCCTATCTTAGCCAACTGCAATCATCCAACCCCCTGCATCGCATGGCCTTTGAGCGTGCACAGTGGAGGGCTGGGTGTAAGACCTGGCCTACAGGGCCAGGCCCTGCATACAACCCCCGCTGGTGCCCTATCACCACTGCGAACGCACTTGTGCAGCTGGGGGTTCACCATACGCCCCGCCAGCGCACGGCCTATGCCCGTGCGCAGCGGGTGGTTAAGTGCAGGGCCTGGCCTCTTGCAGGCTTGGGGAGGAGGATGAAATACACCCCAGGTGCACGTACGGGGTGTTTCTTGAAGGCTAGGGGAGGGGAGCCGTATGCAACCCTCCCCTTTATTAGGTTTTGCCTGGCGAAAAGATGCGCCCTGCGCATCTTTTTCGCGCAGGCGAAATCCTGATGAGAACAGTAGTGTGGCTTTGGGTCGGCCCTCGTCATTCATTGGCTGGCTCCATAAATGGAGCCTAGCCATTGGACGAGGGGCCTGTTTGTCAATGCCGGACCAGATTCGGGGGCGTTCCCGCGATTCTTTGGCTTTTGCCGACGTCACGCGACGTCAGCCGAAAGCCGGGAACGCCCCCGAATCTGGTCCGGCATTGGAGCGCTTTGCCTGCCTAGCGAGTGCCACCTCGCTTATTTTCGAGTGTTGTGTCGCCTGGCAGGTGCCCACCCTGCCAGGGACCTTGCCGCCCGTTTTGGCATTTTCCTCGAGGGTGCCGACCCCTCGGTAAATTCATCCCCCGCCTAGAAGTGCTGGAGCCGGGCCGCCGCGCTGCCCGCGACGACCCGGAAGTATTCCTGCCGGCCGGCCAATCCGAGCGCGGCCCGACAGAAGTCCCGCCCCCCCAGCCGTGACCCGGAAGTCAGGCAGGCCGGGGGCAGGACAAAGAAGCAACCGGAAGCGGACGGGAGGCCACCCCGCGCTCCGGTGAGGACAGAAGCCGGCGTCTTCCCTTTTCCCTCACCGGGGCTCCCGTGGACGAGGGAGAGCCCCGGAGCACCAGAGAGAAGCGTCCTGGCGGCAGAGAGACGCCGCAGGAACCCAGCGCAACCTCAGAGCCCCCGCAGCAGAGCCCGGTGAGTGAAGTGTGGGCGTCTCGAGGCGGGGGCCCCAGTGATCTGTAAAGGCCCCGTGGGGGCCCGTGCATACTTCAGGAGCGGCCCCGGAAGGCAGCGGGCCGCTCCCCCTTAAAATCCGAAGTGAGGGAAATTGTTGGTGGAGCCCTGAGCGGGCTCCGGGGGCATTGTCATTTGGAGTCCCCACGAGGGGGACTCCGCCGATTGCCCCGCATCTTGTGCAAGGGCCCTGAGGCCCCACCGACCAGCCCGCATTACCTTGGTGGTTTGGAGCCCAGAGAGGCTCTAGGTGCCCCAATTTTGTTTCGAGTCCCCAGGAGGGGGACTCCAACGGCGGCCATTATTGATTTCGAGCCTAGAGAGGCTCAGGGGGCCATTCTGTTTGTTTAGAGCCACGAGGCTCTTGGGGGACACAAGTGCTTTGTCCAGAGCCTGAGAGGCTCCGGGGGAGCCTCTACTCTGATCCCTCTCTGTCAGGTGTGTCACTTTATTGTACTGAACCCATTTCAATATGGCATGGGGTGTATCCCTTTTAATTAATTGTCACTTTCTGATCCTGTGGGTAAAGTGTAACCCATTTTGCTGACTTATTCTTGTCAGTAAGCCCAAGTGCTGTTCTGTATACTGTCCGATGTCCATTCCAGAGGCAGGGCACTCTCTCCTTATGGATACATTACTAGACACTCCACTTTCCACCTGGAGCCTAAATGTACCCCCTGCTATTACCCGCCTCTAGTAAAAGGGTGCCCTCTATGCTGATACTTTGTGGCTTTTTTGGTCCAGCGTAGTCCATGTACTGACCAATCTTTCTCCTCTGGTAGAGGAATGCACAGGAGGAGAAGTCCTCGGTGGGACCCCCTGGCTCCTGGCGCTCTTCATTTTCGTGGTCTGCGGCTCAGGTGAGTTCTGTGGTTTTGATTGATGTGCACAGCATTAAAGGAATACAAAACAAAGATGTTCTTAAACACATGGCTCTCCCTAAAGGGACGTGGTCGTCCCTTTTACTCTGCATGTCAGCGCCGAGAAGGTTGCTTACTTCGATGCTGTATTAAATAGATGCTGTTCCCTGAGTATCAGGCATTCCGTTCAGGGGTTTCTTTCTATCTAGGTTGTATCTCGGCGTACGTTTTCTGTTGTGGGGGTCCATAGTCACGCTCATTTCCCATATTATGAACCTTGCCATATGTTGTTCCGCTGGGCGAACGAATGCCCAAACACGTTGTTATTTCATGGAGTTGATAGTTTGTTTTGTTCAGTGTCATGAATATACCCGTCTGGCCACACCCTAATTGAAGTCAATGTACATATGTTGTTCCACGGTTCCATAGTTTGCTTGGAACTGCAGGTGTCTTGCAATATCATTTTAATGTATAGTTGGGAAATAATATATTCTTTATAATGAACAGTTGCAGAATAACTCACTCCAAAGCTGTATGGAACTCTGAGGGCCTGATGTTCACTGCCAGACAGTGTGTGGGGCTTGCAGTGTGTTGGGGGGGGGCTTGCAGTGTGTGGGGGGGGCTTGCAGTGTGTGGGGGGGGGGGCTTGCAGTGTGTGGGGGGGGCTTGCAGTGTGTGGGGGGGCTTGCAGTGTGTTGGGGGGCTCGCAGTGTGTGGGGGGGCTCGCAGTGTGTGAGGGCTTGCAGTGTGTTGGGGGGCTTGCAGTGTGTTGGGGGGCTTGCAGTGTGTTGGGGGCTTGCAGTGTGTGTGTGGGGGGCTCTGTGTGGGTGTGTGTGGGGAGGCCTCTGAGTGTGTATTGGGGGGGCTATCTGTGGGTGTTTGTGTGTGTCATTTGCGAGAGTTCAAGATAGTGGCATTGTAAATGACAATGCCATTTATTTATGTTAAAAAAAACATAAATAAAAATATTGTCAAGAGCAATGCCAATAGCTCAAACTTTAACAAAGGCAAAACCATTGCATTGTAAATGCTTGTTTGAAATACAGCCCGTTGGATACGGTGTCCGGAGCCTTTAAGAGGCTCAATAGGCACATAGGGATGGGGTCTCTGGGGCCTGAATGAGGCTTAGGGAGTGGGGCAGCCTCCCTCCCAAATCGATTTTGCCACTTTCCCCAACCCCAGGGGCCCTGGCCCACACAGTCCTTTTTTATGCGTTTTTAAAAACATTTTTGCCACAGATTCTCCATGAACTTGCAGCAAAATATTAATAAAAAAATTATGTTTTTTGGCTCCAAAGTAGTGTATTTATTTAGCACTAAGGTACGTATATGTGGAGTTAGCTATAGAAAATGTATAGAAACCTACTTTTCAATAATTTGCGAATGAAAGGTCGCTCCACGGATCCTGAGGAATGCTATTCCAGATCTTGGGTGCTGCCTGAAGTTGATGACGCAAAGTCAATCTCGGGGCAGCATCCAAGATCAAAGCTTTAACATTTGAGCAAAGCATATCTCTTCAGAACGTAATAAGATGGTTCATCAATTGCCACTGTAGGCCGCATAGTAGAATAGTTCAAGGTAAATACCCTGCTGCAGCTTGTTTAGGAACACCTGTCATACCCTTAAGCCATGGACATTATTTATGGGTTACCATTGGTCGCAGCTGCAACCCCTGCCTTGCCCCTTGTGACATCTGGCACTGTCCTTGCAACCCTAGCCTCAGAGGTGGCAAAATCAGCACTAGGAACAAAAGGGCAGCACGTTTGATAGATGTTGGTTGGACTCTACTTTCCTTGTTTTCTGTCAACGTTTTATTACACTAAGATGGATAATATTTTATTCACTCAACTTAATGATGAACGGAGTACAATTAACTAATATAACTCCTCTATCAACTGAGGAAAGTAAAGAAATATTTTAAATGTATGTTGTGTGTGTGCATGCAGGTGAGAGTCTGTTATGTGAGAGTGTGTATGTGTGAATGTGTGTGCATGTGTAAGCAATATCATGGACGCCATTTGGGAATAGTCAGGGGTCGCAGCTCCGACCTCTAACTTGCTTCCTGCTACTCCTGGCACTTCCTCTGCAACCCCTGGTCTCAGAGGAGCCAAAACATTTGGCTTCTATGAGGCCAGGGGCCACAGAGGAAGTGCCATAAGTAGTGGGGAGCAAGTTAGAGGTTGGAGCTGCGACCCCTGACTACTCCCAAAATACGTCCATAAGCATGTGTGTGTGAATGAAAGTGAAGGTCAAATGGCATATCATGTCACTTCTGCTGTCTCTGGCCGTCTGCCAGGTTTATGCCTTAAGCATCCTTTTCTAGATTTTAAACATTCACCTAAGGGACAAAGCAACCAAGCTGTAAATCAGGAGGGAATCAATGTGAGCCTCAATGTTCTGAGGAGTGTTGTAAAGAAGTCCCCTAAGTCATAAGTCAGTGATGGAATGGGAACTAAATGCAGGCCTGGAAAACGAGTTTCTTCCAGCACCGTATGGCATCTCGCGAGTGTAACAAGTGAGTCCAACAAACTCCTGGACTACGATGGAAATAATATGTGTCTAAAAAAATGGCGTGTGTCCCCTTGGCCTTTTGCCAGGCTGGATCCTTCCTTCTGTACAGCACAAAAAGCAGTTCCTGAATCTCAGTCCAGCAGGAGTTTCCCTTTGTCTCAGTCCAGTCCTGTAATTAAAGGTAAACCATCTTAAAGATGGATAGATGGCATCTTGCTGCCAAATGTCACATCTAAGGGGCTGATTCCTATGCTGACAGGAAGGGCTCCGCCTATCGGTTGAACCCCTCCTGCCTGCATCTGAATGTGCCGTTTGGATTCCTTTCTGACCGAACCATTCTGATGGGCTCTTTTCGGATGGCTTACGAATGGCTCGGAGAGCCCGTCCGCCATCCGGACAGCCTTCAGTACTCCCCCGGCCGACTCTTTCTGGCCGAGGGAGTACAAAGGCAGTTTTCCACTGCCTTTTTATGCCGGAAAGACCAGCACAAAAAGGCAGTGGGAACTGTCTGTGGTGGCCCCCAGCAGGGCCCCCATGGATGTGTAGCTGGCGGATGGTGGTGTTCCCCCCTGTTGATCCCTGCACCCTGCTGCAGGCACCTTGAGGTGCCTGCCACGGGGTGCAGGAATGAACTGCACCCCTGCTCTATCAATGAGAGCATGCATTCCGTTCGGAATGCATGTCCTTGTTGAAAGGAATATGCATGCGACCAAATCGGGTTCGGTCGCATCCTACTTGCAGGTCTGTAACCGACGACAGGAGGTTGTTCAGGTACAGTTCCTGACAGAGGCGCAACTAGAGACAAATTTCGGGGGGGGCTAAGAAAAAATTTCGGGTGGGGCTAATTCTTCCAGCAGTATGCAGAGTGGAGATGCAGGGGCTCTCTAAAAAGGGGTGAAAAAACAACAAAGCCTCATTAACAAGCAAATGGTCTTTTAAAGACATGTGTAGTACTCGGGTGTGGCTGTGTTTGTGCCCGGGACGCTGTCTCAGCAGGGCTGACACACACGACAGGGGGGAGGGGCTGGCGCCCTTTGAGACCAATGGGCGTTGCCCGCCTGGAGAGAGCCCAGAGATGGCTACATATTACACATTAGTGTTATGTAGTTTTATATTACATCTTTGTGTTGGGTAGTTAGCTTGAAAACCCTTTTTAAAATGTTTAGGTTTTATATACTTGCATGAATAAATTGTTGATATAACAGTGGGCAATGGTGAGGGACTTCGGATTTATGTGATACAATGGCTTCAGGGTTTACCACATAAGTATAGATTTACCACAGTTGCCATATCATTTTACTACCTATTCTTTAGAATTAACAAAGAATGTTGCTTCTAGCTAATGATGATGTAGCCTTGCGGCTAGAGCGGTGGACCTTGGACCTGGGGAACCGGGTTCGAGTCTCGGCAACGATGCTCAACATCCTGTGATTCTGGGCAAATCACTTAATTTCCCAGTGCCTAACAAAAATGAATGTGTACATCTGTAACAAAACTGGTGCTCATGTAAAGCGCTCTGATACTCGATGTCTCGGGTCTAGTTTGTGCTATATAAAACTCTAAAATTTTAAAAATATATATATATATATAATGTGCCACCTAAATTGCAATTTTTTAGACACAAATTAGATAACCTTGCTGCATAATGTGGTCCTCCAAGCCACACTCTCAATATTCTTCACAATGTAAAGCTCCGCAGAGTGGTTTGGGGGATATCATTTTGATGATGAAATCTATATTCAATGGCAATCCCTGTGAAATATGGGTTCGTATACTACTGCATTCTGTGTAATAAAAGCACCTAAATATGTAGTATATTAGTACTAAGGAACATTAAAGCTGTGAATTCTTTGTGAACTCCATCTATCCCCAGACATTTATAATCCTAATTGGAACCAAGGAGAGAGCCACCCTCTTCGCAAGTTCCCCAAACAGTCAGTGTGCAAAAGACAGAGACAGTATCTAAGGCCAAAATGTGACGCAGATCATGCCTCTAGGTAAGCAAGGGCTTGTAATTAAGAGTTGCTGCTACCAACAAGCAAAGGTGAGACACGTCATGCACTCACTCTCTTCTGCCTTGAAGTTGCGGGGGCTGTTATTAACTTGAGACTGTATTAATATAACTGCATCTACAATGGCCCTCCAGCTTCACGGCTCAATCGGTTGCAGATGGCCCAGAGTGTCTCACCTGTCTCAGCGTTGGGTAGAAGCGATCATGGTACAGCAGCAGCTCTAAATCCCTTCACTGGTTACCAGTTATAAGATGGAATCCTATTCAAACTTGACTGCTGGATGTATACATGTATACACTGCTGTAGGATGAATATATGTACTTGGTCCTCCTCTATCTATCCAGCAGAATCTCACTCGACTGTAACATAAAAAATCTAGTAAATCAGGATAAATTGTTTTTGAAAGTCCCACAAGTCAACTTTAAAATTAAGGCTTCAGAGATTTTTCTGCCCCAGGCCCATCTATCTGATTGATTGATTGAGACCATATATAAAGCGCCCACAGCTACTTCAGTAAGCAGTGTTGCAACGCTCTGAGGAGAGTGACAGTGCCAATCAACTCGGTCAGTATGATCTGGAACTCTCTCAGAGAATTGCTGAGATATCCGTCCAACTTGACTTGCTTTAAGAAGGCACTAAAAACACATATTTTGGTGTTACGGCCCCACATAAGACCCGCACAAAGAGTCCCCTTTGTAGAAGTGCCTGTGTGAGAAGTGGCCTGATAGGTAGGCAGGATTCAAGCAGCGAGAGATACCACATTCAATCACAATATGGAATGACCTGACCCCTTATGAGAAAGGAGAACATCATATCACGAAATCCTTGTTTAGTTCATTGTAAAGCTCTTCTGTTTTGTGCATTTATTTAGTAAGGCATTGGAGTGCTGTAGATAGTCGTAGCAATAGGGAGAAGAAGCAAGGCAATGTATAAGCCCTGCTAACTTGTCAATTTCTCCTCAAGGAGAGATCTCTTTCAATGCCAATGTCCTTATATTATGTTCAGGTGACATACGAGGCTCCTTCTGCTGCCACGGGGCCTTGTGAATACATCACACAGACCAGTCAGCGAGCCAGGCCGAACCCATCAGGGCGCACTACGGAAACCTTTAACAGATCAATACGTCGCTTCTCTCAGCCAATGTTTTCTTAAATATTTTATTATACAAATAAGAATGGCCGAGATGTGACTTAATATGCAGTGTGTGCTATAGAAGAGCAGTCCCTCCATGTTGTCAGAGCGGGAAATGTTTGAGCACTGCGTGGAAGACTCAGAAATGTTACTATCCACTGCTAGCGTGTCCACTCCTCGTGAACTTGGATGTGCACAACTGTGGTACAGGACATGGACCCCATCATCTGAGTGAATAATGTCTCACTGCTACAGACCCTCCTCAGATATGTTGTGTCACTTCTGGTGATGCTGGTGGTAATTCACCCGCTCCTGCCTGTGACGTTCTGTATCCAGACATCTAATAGCGGCCTTGATGTTGCAGTTTTATTTTCGAACACTTAACTGCCTGGGCACAACAACGGCAAGAAACAGGCCCCCAAGGCACAATGATGTCATCTTGTGTAAATAGTAGTAGAGCTCTGATACCTAACGGCCTGGTTCATGCTGCAGGAAATTAAAAAATAAATAAGAAATACATTCCATAATTCCCACGTTGTAGCACTCTAACTGCAAACAAGAGCTATTCTTACTTCCAATATCATGTCATGGTTAAGGCTCCAAACACTTCACATATAATATGAATGCAAAGGCTTTGCCTCATCTAGTACAGCCACTAAGATTGCAAGTTTTACATTCCTGCGCGCATGTCATGTTTTGGCAGGCAAAGCACAGATTATACCGTCATTTATTTACACCTTATATCTATGGTCCTATCCCCCACGTCTTTCAATTAAAATGCCCCAAAGACAAAACAGTTACCGAAGGAAACTATGTCAGCCCTTCTACTATAGTGAAACCAAAGCGCCATCAAATATTTACCAAGATATGCTGCATATTCAAGGAGGAAATCGTCACTGTGCGTTTAGCTCACCAAATGTACAAGTCCACTTTTATGGCAGAGCGTGCCTAACCCACGTCATTTCCTAATTGTAAGAGAGCTGCACTATGTAAGCAGGTCTGCGTCTGGTTTCTTTCTCAAAAGCCTCATTTACAAGTAAATGGTCTTTTAAAGACCTGTTAACTACTCGGGTGCGGCTGCAATTAGATGCTCGCCAGCCCCAACCCGTGAAACTGTGTCAGCCCGGGCTGACACACACGACGGGGGGGGCTGAAGCCCCGTGAGCCCAATGGGTGTTGCGCGCCTGGTTCCTGACCATGTCGGACTATCGGAATCAGTCCCTAAGTATGTGTCTAACACTGCTTGCTCAGGTTAGTGACCTTCAGTAATCAGTTACTTTTTCACTTGCACAACTGCACTGCAAAACTGTAATAGGACCAGGTTGAGGCAGTAGGTATATATTAACTTTATTTCTCGGCTCTGTAATAGCATTACAAGTCTCCCCACATCCATCTTCGACATTCGAATTCTCCTCCCGAGACCAGATAGAACTCTTTTACAGCAGAAATGGCTAAGAAAGTTCTATTCCCACTACTGCACAGAAATTACTTATTCTACAAAAACCATGTTTTTTTCTGGTTTTATCACATATTTCCAACAGACTGTAATCTATAAAAATATTCAATCCCTTCAGCCAGGCCAACTGGGCCTGTGCTGTCATGACTACTTCTCTTGAAAGTGCTCCTAGGGTTAGGAGGAAGATTTGACACATGACTGTGGTACCATACTTCTTGAGCAGAATGACACTAAACAAGTTTCATGGAAAGTTTAATTGGTTAGCTATTGGTAGCTCGGCCAGAGAGGCATGGCAATGCCCAGAGAAAAAATGACAGCTGTTGTGCATATTAAACCTACCAAGTAGCAAAACAGTTAATTAAATGATGATCTGAAGGTCCAAACAAGGTTGGATTACGAAAAATAACACTTCACATGAACTGTGCAATATTTAAGAAGAGATGCATCAGGGGTGACAACATCTTGATGGCGAGCGGAGGGGAAGGCCGGAGAGAGAATTGTGATCCACTCTGATAAAGAAGCATTGGTAAAACCAATAGCTCTCGTCTTTGAGACTTATTGACTTTGGCAATGATTTTTAGTCATGCTGTACAGCATCTAGAAATAAATAATGCAACAAAACCTCAATGATACGGGCGTTGTATCATTTTGTGTAGCGCACCAACACAGATGGGCATTCCTACAAAAATGATGTAAGTATTTTTTTTCTTTTTAATGACCAATCCGAGATGGATTATTGAATCAAAAGTTGCATGCAATACATCTTTTTTATATATCGCTAATGTGCAAAAAAAAAAGAAAGAGGAGTGGTTGTGGTGGAACATGGTGGAAGGGAGGGCGGAAGAGAAGGTTGCTGGTGGGGCAGAGAAGGACAAGCGAGAGACAACAATGGAGAAGGTTTCAGAAAAATGAGGGTGGAAGTTGGAGAAGTAAATGAACAACATATGGTGGATCAAAGTAGATGGGGAAGCACACAGACAACGGAGAGTGGGTTGAATAGGATGGGGAAGCACACAGAAAACAGAGGATAGGATGGAAGGGGATGGAGAAGCACATAAACTATAGAGGGCAGGTGGCGACGGGGAAGCACATGGACAACGTGTCCAGGCGTGAAGGAGAAGCAAAATGTGAAGGCGGAAGTAAAGTGATAACAGAGGGTGGATGAGCAGGGATGTGACAGCAAATGGACAACGGTGAGGGGTGGGACAGCAAGAAAAGTAACGGAAGGTAGGTGGGTAGGAAAGAATATCAGAAAGACAGTTGACAGAGGCGCCAAGACACCTCCGGGTATTCATGTGCTTTATAAATTAGAAACACATGGATGAGAAAAAGGAACATGAAGCACTCTTGTTGTGTGCTTAACCAAAAACAAAAAAAGGTAATGCCTAAAAAGGAAGCAGTGGAAGGGCACCAGTAATGGGTTCATACTCTAGGAGAAGGACAAATGCCAGAAGAGGAAAGAAAGCCCATGGAAGATTACGAATAAGAAGCAAGAAAACAAGAGTGACAATAAAGACAACTAATGGCAACCAATGGCTCTAAGGCTATTGTGTTAACTAAGGGCCTTATTACGAGTTTGGCGGTCTCACTGCCGTAGAACCGCATCGGCCCCTTCTAGCATCCCAGTGCACTGGCAGTCCAAAAAACACCATATTATGTCTTGACCACGGAGCTGGCGGTGTGGAGGCGGGGATCTTATGGCGAGTACTTTCTCAAAATATATTGATGCCTGTGTGTGCATTTCGGCTGCATATGTGTTGGATGCACTCAAATGCATGATATTTGTGGAAAAATACCATAAACCCAGTTCCGGGGTTCTGCCCGTATATGGGTAGTCCTGGCAATGGGTATATGGTACAAAATAGCCTCACCTGTATTTTGCCACACACAGGGTCGTAATCCTCGGGGTGAAGATCCCGCTGTGAAGGGGTAACCTGGAGACAGGGATCCACGTTGGACTCTGCCTAGAAGAAAGGGGTGAGTGCACACCCCAAAACCTTCGTCAACGCCACCTTGAAGCAGGCGGTTGGACCGCCGAGGTCCACTCGTGGATCAGGCAACTCGCAATACGCACGGCGGTGCAGCTCCCCATAATGCCCTACAGTGGCTGCCTTTCCCCAATCGCGAACCTGCGGTCGGCGGGCTTGGCGGTTCAGCGGTGGACTACCCAAAGCCAATCCGCCCAACGCTTAATCCGGTGGTTGGACCGCCAGACTCTCCTCGCTCGGACCGTCACCGCCGATACCGTGGTGCACAGGATTAACAAACTCGTAATAAGGCCGTAAATGTCTTGCAAACAAACAGCCCATGTACTGTTTTAGGCCAAACCTAAAAGGAAAACAATTTTCATCCCATTAGGTGAAGCAAGAGTGAAGTTGTGGCAGCTGAGATAAGAATGAATGAATAAATGAAAGTAATGTATAATGAGTTCAACTACTCAGGTATCTTCATGGTTTTATGGTGGCAGCAGCTTCTTGAGGCAGTGGGGATCATACTGCATCTTGGAAGAGCTATCACCACTCAAAGCATGCATCCCATGAACTGACCAACCAGAATGCTTACCAAGAGGGCTATATTTGCTGATAAACACATGTTCAAGAGTTGTAAACCTTATAGCGTAACAATACTCAACTAACTTCTACTGAGTGCCATATCTTTGCCTGTTGCTTTGTGCTTTTCGTTTTCATCGTGGTGTCTCAAACCAGGACTGTCAAAGACACAGCTTGCCAAGTACATTAAATACACACTCACGATTCTTGATAACACTTTTTAACTAACTCTTTCTGTTTTCTTAAATCCCGGCTGCTCCCAGTGAGCACGTTGCATTTATGTGTGTGATATTTACATAGCGCTGAAGAGTGAAAGAGGACTCTGGCTGCATCATAATGTTGGAATTACACTTTTCAATACTCCAGAAGGCATTAGCTGAGATAATTTCCCTCCAGCGGCCAGGATGAGGAACTTGGCTGGTGTATAATTATCTCAGGGCATTGCCTCTAAACATTAAGCGTAAACGTCGATGCTGGAAGAGAATGTAATTTTGCATAAGCAAAATAAAACGCTGCATTGCTGTGCTTAAGAATTCCCAGGGTATTGTATTAAAATGAGAACGATGCATCCACATTAACTTGCTTAATTGGTTATTGTCGCCCTGGTCAAGGAGTGTGCAGAAATCACAATGTGCTCATTTTACTGGAAAAACAGCCACTTCCCTGATAGAGTTTGGAATAATGCCGCGGATAGTAGGCAGGGATTTTTGGTTTAAAATGCTACATCCGACTTTGTCAGTCAGACAGGAATTCCTCAAACATGTTCAACAATCACAGACGAGTAATGTCCGGTTTTGTCTTTCACATTTCCTAAATGTGTGTGTGGGATGGGGGCGGGGAGGTGTAAACAAATGGGTGCACAGCTTCCTAGTGTATTTGTACGTTTAAAAACTGGGAGCTGACAGAGTGACCATTCTGCAATTATGTGAGTTTGGCATGTTCACGATGGGCAGTGGGCTCTGGACTCCAGAGGAAGTTGCACTGACACTGTGCCAGGGTGGAACCCCACCATGCCCCCATGACCCGATTCTTGCCAGACAAGGAGGCATGTGTAGGGCTGGGGATGTATGACGGTACAACGCGTGGTATTACCACGCATACCATTACAACGCAGGTTTTTCAACGCAAGTCGTTACTACGACTTGCGTTGGGGGGCGCTGGATAGTGAATAGTTTAATTTACTATTCCAACTCCAGTCCCCGTGGATAGTAGGGAAGGTGTTGGATAGTAAATTAAACTATTCCCTATCCTAGAGCGCCCTCCAGCAAAAGTCATTGTAACGACTTTCATTCTAAAACCTGCGTTGTAATGGTACCGCGTTGTTAGGGTTTCGTTGAAAAGGATGTTCCCCGTAGGGCTGGTTGGGCCATGGGCTGGCGCCGGGGCTGAGGGCGGAAATCTTGACTGGGTGTTGTGTGTGGGGGGCGGTGGGCTAGGAGTTGGGAGGGTCTGCTTATCAATGAGGCGATGCCCAAAGGCAAGGTTGCAAACAGGGCCTTTAAGCTGATATAAAATAAAGGAAAGGAAAGCCAAATGCAAAAATAGAAAATCTGCAAACATTGCCAAAATCTGAGCAAACTAAGCGGCGGTCATAGGAGGTACTGGAAAAAGGTATGCATACCATGTATGCATTAACCATCTAGAGCAGGGGAATGTTTATTTATTTCAGTGGAAGGTACGCCAAGAAGTGGATTGGAAGCACACCTTCGCCGGAAAAAGAGTATTATCTGTGTGCTGTCTCTAAACACAGGCAGTGTGAGTGTGATGTTTGTAAGCACAGACATACTACACATGCCGTTTGTAAGCAGGAGTAACAGTGCTGCTTGTAAGCACAGTCAGGCTGCATGTCATCATCATCATGCTTTAACATCTTACGCATGCTCCGAAAGATCTTCCGATGGATCCCCACCGAAACAAGAAAGACGGTCACCCAAGCACTCGTCACAAGCCGACTGGACTACGGAAACACCCTCTACGCCGGAACCACAGCCAAATTACAGAAAAAACTCCAATGCATTCAAAACGCCTCCGCCCGAATCATCCTAGACATACCCCGCCACAATCACATATCCGGTCACCTGAGAGACCTTCACTGGCTCCCCGTCAACAGGAGAATAACGTTCCGTCTCCTCACCCACGCACACAAGGCCCTCTATGACCTAGGACCCAGATACCTCAACACGCGCCTGACCTTTTACACCCCCACCCGCCAACTACGATCGTCCAATCAAGCCCTCGCCGCGATTACATGCATCCGAAAAGCCACCATGGGAGGAAGATCATTCTCCTACTTAGCGGCCAAGACCTGGAATTCGCTCCCACCCACCTCCGCCTCACACAGAACCACCTCTCCTTCAGAAAACAACTCAAAACTTGGCTATTTGAGTAGCGAACCCCCCTCGCTCAAGCGCCTTGAGACCCTCTGGGTGAGTAGTGCGCTATATACATTTTTGACTTGACTTGACTTGTGCTTCCGGTTAGCAGTGACAGTCTACGAGGCATATTTACAAAATAATGTCAGAGCGCGGAGATGCGTCAAAATCAGCAGCGCCATGCTCTGTCATTTTTTAAAATGCAGGAATGCGCTGTATTTACAAGAATACGGCACACCCCTGTGATTCCCCTAGCACTAGTGCAAAAAAGCTGTTGAGCGCCAGCGCAAGCACCCTGACGCCATATTGCAAGGGGGCCTGCACTGCAGGGGTGATTGTTCATGTGCAGGAAGGGACACCTTACTGCACATAAACAATCATTCATGGCGATTTGGTCTTTCCATGTGTGCTGCAGAATCCGGTGGCGGTTGGGGTTTGTACATATGCCCCTACATGTTCTGAATGTAAACCAGGGCTCGAGTCGGGGTACCAAGCAGGTGGACGGCGTCCCCCATTTATTTTACAGGGGGACGCTGTACCCCCTGCCAAACAGCTGGACTTCACTCTTTGGCCTCTCTGGGACGAGGAGCTCGGCACCTTTCGTGACTTCACTTCCTGTCGTGACGTCACTTCCGGTGACAGCGTCCCCCCACTTCTGTTTTTAGGACTTGCGCCCTGATGTAAACTGAGATAGACAATGTGCTTGTAAACATGGTTTACGTTTTGAGCATTTCTGAGATCTAGGTGTGGCGCCGCGGCCAGGGCGACTGACGCTGGAATCTGGGGACCACGGTTCGATCCCCGGCTCCGGCGGCAGGTTAGCCCAGCACCATGCGACTCTGGGCAATAGCTCGCTTAATCTTCCCGACGGCCCCCAGCGCCTAGAGATCCTTACGGGTGATTGTGCGCTTTACAAATGTGGACTTTACTTTACTTTATGTAAAAACTGTATAAGTTAGTGATGTTGTTACAAAGTAGAAAAAGGTGCAGGAGAAAATATTAGGAAATGTGAGGTCGATGCTCTTCAACACTGAAGTATGTGGCGGCAGAAGGGTGAAATCACAGAGAACAGGGGAAAAGCATGCACTTTTATGGGTTCTTGTACAAAAAGATAAAAAAGTTTCCAAAAAGTAGACACTTCTATAAGGATAAAAGGAGCCAATTAAAAATGAAAGGGACAAACAGAAGATGGACAGGTTGAATTAAATAAACCATCAAATAGAAAGCAAGAAAATAACAGTGTAAAAAAAGAGACTATGGAAAGGAATGGGTGGAAGTGCTTTCCAGGTCTGCTAGCATCATGTCCCCAATTAGTCCCCGCAAACCAAACAGCTGAGCTGTCTGGCAGGCTTCCCCCTAAAAAAAGAGAGTGGAAGAAGGCGTTAAGGCTTGGGGATACACGACCAGTGGTTGTGCAAGGTACCTTCAAGCTCTCTGCTAGCAGCAATTGGTCAGAAACTGAAACCGGCCCTGACAAACTGCTTGGCTGGCCCCCTCTGGACGCTGGGATGAAGCTGAGCTGTTTGCGAAGGCCGGTTTCGGCCGATTTTGTTACAGGAGGGCGATATTGCCGACCCCCGGTAACAAAAACAGCCCCCACTCTGGCAGCCTAACGGGGAAATGCTCGGTGCCCGCCACAGCCAGTCTGGCCCTGCACTTGGTTGGTCTCCAAACTTCCAGAGGATGAGCACAGAAACCCACATTCTCCTCTGGATAATTACCTTGAAGTGCAGCTAAAGCTTCTGCAGAAGGGCTCTGTATTCTCTTCTCTCCCAGTGGTGAATGACAGCAGTGACAGCCCATCCCCAAGGGAGGCAGGACAAATCTCTACTGAAATCACCACTGTGAAGTGTACTGGAGTTAATCAAATGGGGTGAACATAGACAGGGTGACCTATGGCGCTCTCACTTCACATGCTATTAAGAAAGGCCTTAATATCTGTGGCGGTGCTCTAAAGGATGGAGGAATTCCCCTGTACCCTTGAATTGGATCTCAAGGATCACTGTAACAATAAATACATATTCCCCGAGTACACACTAGATCATATCACATATTTTGCAAACAATTAATGCACAATGATTATTCTTTGCTATCTTGATTTTATTTGTGTGCCTAGCCAACACTTGTTTTGTCGTATAGGGAGTTCCCCACGACTTCTTCAGGGCTACAAGATACAATAAACGCAACCAAACCGGTTGCAGCGTGCAGACAACACACAGCAACAAAACACCTGTGTCTTGGTGTTGAATAGTTTAAAGTTAAAAGTTAAATCAAGGGTGTATAGCAGGTGGAAACCCACGTTCAAATGTTATACATTCTTCCTGGTCCTTGTCATGTGCAGCGACAAACGTTTGCCATGTTAACATTTAATGTTTGAATCCCTATATTAACCCCTTCGACGCGGATGACAAAGCCAGCTCGTCATGGGCGTTACCTGCGCTACGCGCATGACCAGCTGGCTTTGTCACAAACCGCGCGTTTTTCAAAATTCAGCGCACAGCGGGAAAACCCGCTAGCGCGCATGCGGTTAAAGATCTTAACTCGTGGGACGTGGTGCAGTTCTGAAAGACTGAAGTGGGCCCTCTCTGTCAGAACTAACCAGACAACAACACATTGTGTACTATGAATGTCACGTTGTGTTATGTTATGGGGTTTTATATAGCGCGACAGCTGCCCCAGCAAATAGGCGTCCGGGTGCAGTCTATTCACTGCAGCACATACCTGTCTTCTCTTGTAACGTTGATCAAGTCAATCCTGTGATTCAATATTAAATTAACAAGATCTGCCATTTGATACACTAAGCAAAAACGGCAGGTCAAAATAATAATTTACAAATCGCCTCCTACCTTAAGACCGGTTCTAAGTCCGTCCCGGCAATCCAAAATGTAACATCACTGTTTCCTATTTCTGTGTATTAGTAATACAGTATATTACTAAACAATATAACAAAGTTGGGCTCGCACACCGCTCACTCATCAGCTGGATCACCCCACAGGATCATGGTATATGTAGTTAAGTTTCACAGCGTCGTATCTTCTTTTATATTTCAAGTAATTATATTTTTCGCCATCCCTGGACACGTGTTTCGTGGTATTTGCCACTCGTCAGCAGGGAGCAGGTCATATCTTCAGGGGTTGCCGATGGCTGCCCATATCGCCGGGTGTAGTACCAATTCAGAGGCACGCAGGTGCAGAGTCCCCTGCACGTCAGCCAAATTCAAAATATAACAAAGTTGGGCTCGCACACCGCTCACTCATCAGCTGGATCACCCCACAGGATCATGGTATATGTAGTTAAGTTTCACAGCGTCGTATCTTCTTTTATATTTCAAGTAATTATATTTTTCGCCATCCCTGCGTGCCTCTGAATTGGTACTACACCCGGCGATATGGGCAGCCATCGGCAACCCCTGAAGATATGACCTGCTCCCTGCTGACGAGTGGCAAATACCACGAAACACGTGTCCAGGGATGGCGAAAAATATAATTACTTGAAATATAAAAGAAGATACGACGCTGTGAAACTTAACTACATATACCATGATCCTGTGGGGTGATCCAGCTGATGAGTGAGCGGTGTGCGAGCCCAACTTTGTTATATTACTAAACAAGTCATATAAAGCTTGCCTCTTTTTTTTTTTTAACTCAGTAGTCAATTATATGCCAATGTCTATTCATCTCACCCGTATCCTGTGAAAAAAGATTTCTTGTGCCTCTTAATCGGTCACTCCAATTACTGGGTTATTTAGCCCTCCAGACTTACTCTATACGTTCTTCATACCCTGAAACTAAAAAACTTCTGTCACTCTCCATACTTGTTCTAACCATTGGTAATTTATTACAAGCCCATTATTTCAGAATGAATAACCAAACCAACCTGAAAGCGAGTACGCTTCAAGGATTCATACAGGGTCTGTTGACCACGTCGTCTGTATTCACTCTAGTGGAACCATTGCCTTTGACCCCTCCAGGCTTTATCTGCATTTGCTGGTCCTCATGTCTTGTAGCGTGTCTACCCTGTACAAAATATTAGCCCCGGCCTGTTCCCATGTTGAAAAAGCTGTTAAATGTCAGTGTGGTGTTATCTGCTCCAATCCGGCCTCCAAATATCATACTCAGCAGAGAGCCCATGCTCATATTCTGAATATTGTTAATAAAAATATTTGTTTCGTATACTCAATATGCTATAATCGTTGTACAAAATCAGATGTCCCGGTGGGAAACATCCATAACAACACAGTCATTACATCGCACTGCTTTTACAACGCAACTGTAACAACACAACTGCCTTTACATCGCATGCCATTACAACGCATACCATTACTATGCATGCCATTACAACACATTATAAGGTAAGTAATGATGATTTTTTTGTTTTAGGGTGGGTATGGGTTTTGAGGTAGATGGGAATCGTAATTTTTACCCCACACTATCCAACACTTACCCTACTGTTGCACTCACTGGGGTGAAAATAGTAATTTTTACCCCTACACTATCCAACACTTTCCCTACTATTGCACTCACTGGAGTGGTAATAGTAATTTTTACCCCTACACTATCCAACACTTTCCCTACTGTTGCACTCACTGGAGTGGGAATAGTAATTTTTACCCCTACACTATCCAACACTTTCCCTACTATTGCACTCACTGGAGTGGGAATAGTAATTTTTACCCCTACACTATCCAACACTTACCCTACTGTTGCACTCACTGGGGTGAAAATAGTAATTTTTACCCCTACACTATCCAACACTTTCCCTACTATTGCACTCACTGGAGTGGGAATAGTAATTTTTACCCCTACGCTATCCAACACTTTCCCTACTGTTGCACTCACTGGAGTGGGAATATACATTTTTACCCCTACACTATCCAACACTTACCCTACTGTTGCCCTAAAAGTATTATGCATTGTAATAGTATGCGTTGTAATAGTATGCATTGTAATGGAATGTGTTGTAAGGGTAGTTTATAAAAATGCATTTTAATGGCATGCGTTGTAAAATCATGCAATGTAATGGTAGTTGCAATGTAAAAACAGCGTTGTAAAAGCATGCGTTGTAATTGTTTGCGCTGTAACGCCATATATTCTCTTGGGTGCGTGGATTTGTATTTTGGCTGGAATTAGAGAACTAAAATCACTTATTAAGGTATGTTATAACCTCTATTTGGCCAACTCCTTCCTGTCAGAAGGTACCACGGCTCTTGCAAAGACCTGAAATGTATCACAAAATTAGTTTTTAACCCAATTGTTTGCAGAATTTATGATATGATCTAGCGTGTGCTCGGGGAATATGTACGTAAGTGTACTGGGGTATCGTGCTATGTCAGGGAGAAACCTGAAGCCTGATACCAATCATATCCTGTCTCCTTTCTTGTCCCGGAGCCTTTCAGTAGGCCCATAGGGTCTCATAAACGCCTCCCCCCCCAACTTTAGCAGCGTGGGAGGGGTGTTGCTGGAGAGTTCAGTCCAGGGTAAAACATTCTAATTGATGTTTACCATGCTTTAATCAAGCCTGAAGACTCTGGTCTCAAAATAGAAGCTCATGAATGCCAGGCAAGAGATTAGTATGATAGAGCTGTGGTTGTGTTGTAAAGGAGAAAAAGTAGGATGGAAGGAAGGAGAGATGATGAGAAGACAGGATGGATGTATAAACAGATTCAAAAAAGGCTAGAAAAGAAAAATGACGAGATTTAAGCAAGGCAGAATAGAAAGATCACATGCAGAGCATGCTTGCTCATTACCATTTCGGACATCTTTCAATCAATGAAACCGGATTTATGAAGTCCAGCTTATCAATCACGAGGGGATCCAGGCGCTTTTTAAAAGTGGGTCGAATTTGTTTTTTTGCTACTTCCTTGGAGGCCTACCCTGGCTCTAGGTGTTTCCCAGATTTAGGACTGAGGTACAAGTCATACAGATCCAGAGAGTTACCATGTCTGGCAACTGGTTTTCTTCTGCTCAGAAGGAGATCAGAAGTCCAGAGAGAAGAAGAGGAAGATGGAACCGGCAGAAAAGGGACATAGGCATCATCCTCAGAAAGTAACATCCATGACTATAGACCTTAAAGGAGGCCTCATGAAGGTAACATCATTACAACGACAATGAGATGTGGCGACCAGACACTGGGATAGTAGGACACTGACACTCAGTCAAGCGCACCTGGACATCAAAACAGGGAGACACAAACTGGGACAAGGAGAGACACAAACACACTCAAAGACTGGGGTAGGAAATGTGGACGCCAGGAAGAGAGGGATACTGACACTGGGTCAAAGAACACAGAACCAGGAGACACATAGACACAAGAAAAGGAATTGATAGTGACATTGATAGTGTGGTAGGGAAGAATGAGCACCAACCCTAGGTCAGGGTGATCCAGACTGGGGAATAATAATAATATATGGACGCTGTGACTGGTGTCCAGTGGCAGTGGGAGAAGAAAATAAAGTCAATAGAACAGGTAGGTATTAACATGTAGCTGGGCAGCAATTGGGGCTTGTCAATATGGACACTCTAAGAGGAACAGAGACATGCATAGCGACAGGAAGACATGAACCAAGTAGAGAGTGGCTCATAAAGTGGGACAAGGCGAAACTGGCACAGGACAGAGATGCAGACACATATTTACATGGAGACTAGGATGCTGGTCAGTGTCATGGACCCATTTGACAGGCAGATACAAAGACTCAGGGGGTTATTACGAGTCTGGAGGTCCAGTGCCAGACTCACGGAGTACGGTGGTGGCAGTCTCCCGACCACCCAATTACGACCAGGGCGGTGGGACCACCACAAACCCCATGGCGTGGCACATCGGTTTTGGCGCCACAAAGTGCTTGGTGGGGCTGCTGCGGCCCTGCCAAGCATTTTACGAGTTTCTTCACTGCCACACTTTTCATTATTTTTATAATAATATATATACTATTCTCACTACAGTATGTGCAACAGTAGGGGAAGCTTAGAACACCAAAGGGGTGAAATGTACTATTCGCACTCCAGTCGGTGCAACACTAGGGAGAGCGTTAGACTCAGGAGGGGTAACATTTAATATCCCCACTCCACTCTGTGCAACAGTAGGGAAAGCGTTGGACTCAGGAGGGGTTACATTTACTATTCCATTTCAGCCTGTGCAGCTGTAGGGAAAGTGTTAGACTCAGGAGGAGTTAAATTTACTATTTCCACTCCAGTGTGGGCAACAGTATGAGAAGTGTTGAATTCAGTCAGTCTGTGCAACGGGAGGGAAAGTGTAGGATTCAGGAGGGGTAGAATTTACTATTCCCACTCCAGTCTCTGCAACATTACAGAAAGCCCTGAACTCAGGAGGGGTTACATTTTCTATTCCCACTCCAGTCTGTGTAACAATATGGAAAGCGTTGGACTAAGGAGGGGTGACATTTACTATTCCCTCTACATTCGCTACTACAGTGCAGAGAGAGTACTTCCTTTCAAACAAAAAACATATTTTAACAACTCTATTAAATACCCCAAAAATATAAAATTCAAAATATAAAAATGAAGGGCATGATTATGATGTTGGGTGGACGTCGTTGTGGATTTGAA
This sequence comes from Lissotriton helveticus, assembly GCF_964261635.1. NCBI lineage: Eukaryota > Metazoa > Chordata > Amphibia > Caudata > Salamandridae > Lissotriton > Lissotriton helveticus. Next base: position 1,193,492,746 of record NC_136070.1, on the reverse strand, counting down.
CCACCCACCCATAGGTTGGCGGTTCCGACTGTGTGGCAGGCACCATGGAGTGCCTGCCACACGGTGCAGGGATGTTTAGGGGGGCATCATAGGTGCCCCCTAGGCCTCATAGCGAAGGGGCAGACAAATCTCTCACACAAACAGGACAGGCAAAACTCAGTTAGCTAACACACTAACAAGTGAGTCAGAGGAGTTAAAAGACTGCTATATGCGCTACACAAATAGACATGAGCATACAACAAGTAAATCAAATTCTGAGGCAAATGGCCAAATCATTTATGGCATCACCGTACATTCACTCACAGAGGATGATGAACCCTCATCAGCCTAGTGGGGTATGTGTCAATAATGAGATCCACATCTAGTATTGCGAAGCATCAGACTGCACTACTGGTCACTCTTAATACAGTCTCCTAGTGTGGGTTTCCTAGTTTGAGTGAGGTAATGTTGCTTAGGTTTACATTGATGTTCTCCATTTTTTAAACTGTTGGACCTATATTAAAATTGCATGTGGGTGAGCTAAAATTGTTTTACTTGTGTCTCCCTACCACAAGATTAAAAAACATGAGGATCAACAAAGCACCATGCTGCTCTTTTTGCTTGCCATGTTTCTGCACTTGAATGCAGGGTCAAGTGCCTTCTTCAGGAATATAGATATCCCACATCAAATATTGCGAAATAGTCTCTGGTTCATAGGACATGTTAAGCAAATGTATTAAATACAGCCTTTGTTTTTTCATAAGGTGGTGCAGCAGCAATGAAAACCCCTTATCTTGGGAGAACAGACACACCATGGACAGAAACAGTGCAAGCTCCCCTCCTTCAAAGGACAAGAACTGGTTTGACAGTAGCAGCACAAGCTTTCCCATTATTGGGCACCTAGAGATTGGGCAGCCACGGTGCAAGCTTTGCTTCCTCATAGAACAGTTACAGAATAGTAGTAGCAAAGCAAGCTTCTCTTTATCCCAGAAGGCAGCAATTTCAATTCTTCATTCCATAGGGAACAGATTCAGCAGTTCACACTAGTGCAAACTTTCATTGCTCAAAGACATGTCCAGTTAAGAGATTTGAAACAGACCTCTGGAACGGATGGTTACCTCTTTGATAGAGGTGGGCGAGCCACTGAAAACTCTAGCCAGGCTCGAGCCTGAAGCTTGGCTCTACCTCTGATCAAGGTCCTGTTGGTACCTCAAGCCCATAACAGGTCGAGCTTTCATGTGGATTCTGCCTACCAACTTCCTTTTACTCCGGTTATGGCGTTACAGCCAGAGCTGCCAACTTTGACCCTGTAACTGCTTGTGCTTGCAATTAGCAGCCTGGGGAACCTGATTAGAGTATTAGAGTGGACTCAGCTGTCTGTGATTCTCAGCAAATCACTTAGGGCTTGATTACGAGTGTTGGCATTCCTAGAACGGGCGGCATGCCACCGCTCCACTCCAGGAACGCCAAAACTCTCTGCCGCCCATCCGCCAGATTACAAGCAATTTTGTGGTCTGGCGGGCAGCGTGGTGGTCCCATGGCAGTCCTGTTTAAAGGCTCATTGTGAGCCTTAAACAGCACCACTTTGAAACTGCCAGTGCAAGTTACTGCACGGGAAGTAATGCATCATGTTGTGCATTCCTTCCTGTGCAGGAAATGTGGGTGCAAATCTACAGGGGGCACAACATGTGCTCCCCCTGCATGCACCTCCATGCACTAGTGCAAGAGGGAGCCCAGGAGGGCCCCCTTACTTTACTCACCGTCAGCAGTTGCATGGAGGATGAACCTCCATGAGACTGCTGGCGGTGAGGAAAGCCGTAATATGCTTGGTGGTGCCTCGGGCACCACCAAGCATAAAGTAGCCTTCAGACCACTGCAGGACCACCAGGGAATGCAGTTCCCTGGCAGTTGTGGTGGTGCAATGGCGGTCTGACCACCAAAGTCTTAATAAGGCAGTCCGACCTCCGGTACGGCGGTGGCTAGACCGCCACCACTAAGCCCCCACAAGACTGGCGGTCCTCGAACCACCAGCCTCGTAATCAGGGTCTTAATCTTCCCATGCCAAAAAAATATGAAAGTGACCTTGTGTATTGAAACTGGTGCACATGTAAAGCGCTTGAATACCTTCAGTCGCACTATACAAAAACTGCAGAAAAATGCACAAAAAGGTAAAAACAAAGAGTTAACATAAAAAAGGAAAGACAAATGGGTACCTTCTCAGTGGCTGATTTGTACAAAGTGAACCCTGAAAGCCTTGGTAAATCTCAGCTTCTTCGTTTAAATTGTGTGATCTTAAGCAAATATTTTATTTTAACAAATAAACTTTGCCTTCATTATTGAATATGAAAATACTGTCAAAAATGTGACTTCAGAATATCAGTTGCCCAAAAACGTATTGTGTTTGATTTAATAGACTATAATGTTGCTCTATAGTAATCTGGGCCATGAATAGGGTTTACATGACAACTTTCTTGTCTGTTGACTAATGGTTCATGTTTAAACACACTTAACCCCTTCGCCGCAGGGCTAATTCCCCCGTGGTGCGGGGGTGCGGGGGGTCACGCGTGGCGCTCGTGAAGAGTTCGCTCGTCACGCAGCACGGTGGCGCTGTGCTCATGACGAGCTGAGCTCGTCATGACCACGCCCGTTTTAATAGAACGCTCAGCACAGCAAGGGAATTATCCCCGCGTGTGAGCGCTGCGGCGGTCATGACGAGCTCAGCTCGTCATGAGCACAGCGCCACTGTGCCTCATGACGAGCTGAGCTCGTCATGAGCACCGAAGGTGCTAATAAGAACTTATCAATTCAGCGCTATAAAATTACATTTTAATTTCAAAGTTTCCACATTAAAGAAATACCATTTTTTTAATTCTGAAAAGACTTTATCATATTCTATGTAATGTTTGTTGTATGATTTACATAGCAAACATTTTCAGAGCTGGACTCGTGCATTGGCTCTTACATTCGATTCAGACCTTTTCCATGACTCTGGCTCAGCTCCCCCTATGAACTTATTGGCTCACCCACCTCTACTCTTCTGAAGGATTTTGAAAGCGCCCATGCCAGGCGTTGTGCGGTGTGCAATCCCACCCGCGGTATTTCACTGGCTCAAAATGCTGAGGACCGCTCTGGAATACTCACTGTATTAAGTTTTATGCTTTGCATGCGCAGGATGCACTCGTGAGAAAATGGAGGTTGTTGATTGTGAGCACACATTCTCGGCCCACTACAGGCAGGGGCACTTCATTGCATAAGGTAAGCACAACTGCTGTACACTCTGGGGACACGTACAATAGAAATATATAGGGAAAGGATATAGGGGAGAGGATGTGGCGTATTGGCCAGAGCTGCTGACTTTGGAGCTGGAGAATAGGTTTGAGCCTCGGCATCGCCTCAACATCCTGTGATTCTGGGCAAACCACTTAGGGCCTAATTACGAGTTTGGCGGTCCATCTAGATGCACCGGTAGTCCGACTGCTGTATTCCAAGTTTGGCTGTTGGACCGCCACAGGACCACTGCAACCACCTGGGATCCGTAATCCCTCGGCAGTGTTGTACCGGTGTGAAGTCAGAATATGCTGGCAGTGCCGCTGCAGCGTTTCCTCAACACAAAAGTTTTCATGGTGGTGAACCCGCCATAAAAAGGGTGGCAGTGCCATGCAGGAACATGCTTTGGTGCCCCCACAGGGCTGCCTTTCTTAGGCTCAAATACGAGCCTTTGAAAGGCATCGCCGTGGGACCGCCAAAGTAGGACTGCCCGACCTGGATTCCAGACGGAATCTGGTGTGCGGTCTACCTACAGGTTTGGAGGTGTTGCAGCAGGGAGTTGGCGTGGCGGCCCGCTGTCACACCGCCAAACCCTTAATTTACGTGTGCCTACCAAGAATGAATGTGTAACGTAACTGGTGCTCATGTAAAGCACTCCAATGCCTTGGGGTCGAGTTAAAGTTATATAAAACTGCAAATATAAAAGAATATAATTGAATGCTCACTGCTGAAGGTGGAGGTACTGCTTACAATCACACGATATGCACTTTTGGAACAGGCACACTGAAGATATGCACGACGAGTACACGCACATTGTCGAAGATGGATGCGCGTGGGACGTGCACTCTACTGACATAGAAGGCTTTGGCCAATGGGTTCCTAGGGAGGGTCAAGAAGTCCCAGCAGACCCCAGGGTGTGTCACTTCTAGACACAGTAACTCAGCAGCACCTCCACAGAAGAGTAATGCGCGCGAACGAGCCGCCACAGAAGCGCTGAGGAGACACATTGCGAGAGCTGACGACTGCATGGATAACTTCTGCGCGCTCAGCACATTTCTGGGGCTAATTAGAGCAGGCCTAAGGTAAGGCAGGGAACCGCTCACGTGACTAGCACCGGCTGGACGGTGTATTCCCTAATAGCACATGCTAGGAAGCAAAATGAAAATAGGGCCCTCAGGGAAGAGCTCCCTTAAAGAGACTTTCATCATTCACGCACGTGATGTGCGGTCTTAGGAGAACCGAACAGAACACTGGAGTCATTGGCTGCAAAATGCACAGCTTGCGTGGAAAAAGGCGATGCCCTCTCTGACGGTGTGCACCAAATCTAGAGATCACTAACATCAGGGCTTTAAGTGGGCCGGGTCCTGCCGGTGCTCAGCACCAGTAGTGCTAAAAAGTAGTTTCTAAGACGGGTCCCTATCGGGATCTCCATGTTTGTCCTCACCCTCGGGGTGAAAACAAAAAACTTTACTCTGCAGCAGTTCACTGTTTTCGATGTAACTTTTTTTATTTTTTTGCAATTCTATATTTTCCGAACCCTACCCGCAGATATTGGAGTGCTTTACGTGGGCACCAGTTACATTACACAAAGGCACCATTCATTTTATTTTTGGTAGGCACGGGCATTAGAATCACAGAATGATGAGCCAGCAGTGGATTGCCCACAATCAGAGAACGGAGAGCCAACGCCTCGCTCCTCAGCAATCCCATGGTTGTGTGCAGTGCCTGAAATGGAAAAATAGAAGTGCAGGTACTCTGCAGCAGAGTACCTGCTTGTTTCTGAGAAGTGCCGGTACTCCCCAATTAAAAAGTATAGCATTTCTCTTGAGAAGTGCTGGTACTCTCCCTCTCAAAATAAAAAAGTGCCGGTACTCAGTACCAGACAGTACCGGCCCTTTTAAAGCACTGGTTGTGGGCCCACCAGAATTCGCTCTGGACTTCACCAGCATGCTCCATCCTACTTCCTGGACACATCCTTGCTCATGGCTCCTTCTTTCATATCTGTGGTTTCCTGTTAATGATGTTAATGATTGCTGGGTTGTCGTGAGTGCAGGTTAAAGAGGAACACCTATCTCTATCATGGATGAAGAGATTACAAAACAGAATAATTAGGCAATTAAACAACAAATGTTGCCAAGAGCACCTGGGCTATGTAAAGGAATTTAGGGTGAAGGACCACGAGAATGCCAAGACCCAAGAACATTCTTGGGCAATCCAAGGTCAAAGCTCAGATGCTGTGCCATGGCCAGTAAGGGTCAATCAATCAATCAGTGCTTGTTAAGTATGGCTAACCACCCATGAGGGTCTCAAGGCGCTGGGCGGGCCAAGCAAGGTGTATTTCTGCTCCGTGCAAGAAGGCAAGCTCCATATTGTTCCCAAATGCATTTGACTGATGATCCCTCCAAAGACTATTGAGATTACTGTTCTGCTGCACTTGTGACTTCCCTGTGATTATATTGACCTACCACTTTTGCTCGCCCCAGACTTCTGAATCAGTAGTGGTGTCACCACTTCATCTGAGCATCCGGCACCAAGTCACCAGGGTTTCTTGGGTAGCGCATCAACTGCTCTCGCTGCAAAACTGTGACATTTTTGATAACAAGAAGAGCCAAGACAGTGATGCTAAATGTGGTTGTGCTGTTGATGCTGTCAAGCACTCAATGAGTTGAAACCGACAAACCATTGTTCTTCACACTGGAATTATCATTCAACTAATTGACTTAATCTTTGTTTTATGATGTTAGATTTACATACACGAATCAACCATTGGATTGACAATGAGTCAAATTTATATTTGTATATATATGTGCATCCACAGTGTTGCAGTATTGTATGTCTCGCCAATGACTCCTTGAATCGCTGGTTTGTCTGTGCTAGGGAATAAATATTGTTTTAATGTTCCCAATAGTAGATTGGTCTTTTCCCAGAAAATCACTGAAAAACGCAATGAGCATTCCCTGCCCTTATTTGAAGATCTTCTTTTTTGTTAGGCACGGGAGATTAAGTTATTTGCTCAGAATCACAGAATGTTGGTCCCTGCCAAGGCTCGAACCCTGTTCCCCAGTTTCGAGATTGACAGCTCTAGCCGTTAGGCCACATCATCTCCCATTATTACTCCCTAATCAGAGCAAATACTTCATCCTATCTGCAATGAAAACTAAATATTTAACCAATGAACTGGCCTGACCACCATGGGATTTTGTCATGATTTCTATTGGTAGTTAGCCTATAAATAACTCCCAGCTAAATTTCGTCTACGATAAAAACACAATTATTGGGGAAACCTGCGACCTTTCATTTACTCACACAATGACATCCCACCGAAACCAGCAGCTGGTGTGAAGGTAAAACCATAGTCCTAATAATATTGCATTATGCCCCAAATAAACCAGTGCTTCACCAGAAAAAAGATGCATTCAGCTCCTGTAAGAGGTAGGCCTTAATGCAAAAAACAGATAATTCATTTAGAAATGGAGAGACGAACATAAAGCTTACTTATTTGCCAAGAGCATTTCTAAAAAAAATGCTACCACCTAATTAAAGTGATCCAATAATAGTATTGCAACTCCCAAGATCAGCATTGTTCAAAAAGTGCATTAAGAATTTTTTTTGCACCGTCAGAAATCTGTTCAATCAATCAATCAGGTCATTTGTAGAGCGCACTACTCACCCGTAGGGTCTCAAGGCGCTGGGAGGGGGGGGGGTGCCGCTACTGCTCGAACAGCCAGGTCTTGAGCTTCTTCCTGAAGGAGAGGTGGTCTTGGGTCAGGCGCAGATTGGTCGGAAGTGAGTTCCAGGTCTTGGCGGCCAGGTAGGAGAAGGATCTTCCTCCTGTTGTCGCTCTTCGGATTCGGGGGACGGCGGCGAGGGCGTGGTTGGTTGATCTGAGGAGGCGCTTGGGAGTGTAGAAGTTGATCCGGTTGTTGAGGTAGCTCGGGCCTTGGTCGTGTAGGGCTTTGTGCGCGTGGGTGAGGAGCCGGAAGGTGATTCTCTTGTTGACCGGGAGCCAGTGCAGATCTCTCAGGTGTCCGGAGATGTGGCTGCGTCGGGGGACGTCGAGGATGAGTCTCGCCGAGGCGTTCTGGATCCGCTGGAGTCTCTTCTGGAGTTTGGCAGTGGTTCCGGCGTAGAGGGCGTTGCCGTAGTCCAGTCGGCTGGTGACGAGGGCTTGGGTGACCGTCTTCCTCGTCTCGGTGGGGATCCACCGGAAGATCTTACGTAGCATGCGCAGGATGTTGAAGCATGACGAGGAGACGGCGTTGACTTGTCTGGTCATGGAGAGGGAGGAGTCCAGGATGAAGCCCAGGTTGCGTGCGTGGTCCGTCGGTTTGGGTGCGGTGCCCAGGGCGGGGGGCCACCAGGAGTCGTCCCAGGCGGAGGGCGTGGAGCCCAGGATGAGGACCTCCGTCTTGTCTGAGTTCAGTTTCAGGCGGCTGGACGTCATCCATTCGGCTACGTCTCTCATCCCTTCGTGCAGGTTAGGACCCATAATAACATTTAAGACCCTAGAAAAATATAGCATTTAAAGCACAAAACAAAAGCGGAAAAGTGAAGCGCCTACCATTTATTGTTGCAAACGTATCTCCCCAAGCATAATCCCATCAAATGTTTTTATATATAGCGCAAAAATATACTGTAATGTTGATATACAGGATGAGTTATTCAGGGCTTTCATAGGGCTCTAGATTTTGGGGGGTTCTCTTGTGTTTACCTTTCAGGTGGATAGTTATTGGAGATAGTAGACAATGGTGATGGCCCACTCTAGCACAAGTGTCTTTGTTTAATTTCATTGAAGGCGTCTTGACAGCTTGAGTTCGCAATAAAGTGCTGGCATAATGGTCAATTAGGTCTCCCAACAGACAAAATTGAAACGGTGAGGGCAACTGCTCTATCTGCTGGTGACCCAGGTCCGCCTACAGGCCATGGTCAATAGTTAGTGTTATAATCAGCACCACTGCAATTGTGTGTCAGGTGAGCACCAAATAATGCAGCAGGATTACCTAAATTGTCTGGCAACGAAAGGCAAATTATATGGCATCATGCGGCACATTTTCTTATAGTATTACTTCATCACTTTGCAATTTTTTCACATGGTAATACCATCTGGTCAAAAATTTGACCTCATTAAAACCAACTTAACAACTAAGGGCCTCATTCCGATGTGTGACGGAAAGCCTCCTCCGACAGTTGGAATTACCTAGACCGCGTTGAAACCCTTCCATCCGACTCACTCGGTTTTCATTCTGCCCAACCAATTACGATGTTCGCAGTCAGAAAGTAAACCGCGCGGTCGGTTCCGACTGGCTCTCAGAGTATCTGTGTCGGTCGGAACAGCATTGTGCACCTCTATGGACAGCGTTTCCGACCAACCGATTACAATGTAGATTTCCAACAGCCTTTCCGAGTCGGCCTGTCCGAAACGAAAAGGTTGTCGGAAAGTGACTTTGGGGGCTCCTAGCAGGGCCCCCTCATCCTTCCACCTCCAGTTGGGGGCTGAGGACCTAATGAACCCCCTGTAAAACCCTGCACTGTGTGGCAGGCATGATGGGGTGCCTGCAACAGGGTGCAGGGTTTTCCGCACACACTCCATTTCCCCATAGAAGCCCGTGTTACTGCCGGTTGTGGGTCGGAACATGGCCCCCGTAGGAAATAATAGGACTCCGACCGAACGTAATCGGTCAGGTGGAACCACCAACTGCAATTCGGTTGGTTCCTAATCCGAGACAGTGTTGGGCGGAAAGTTTCTGCCTGACATTGTAGTGAGACCCTAAATATAGAAAAAAGCAACTGAAAGATGACCAGTTAAACTTTGTAAAGGGCTTTCACTGCATGTGAACACGTTGCCACGTTTTTAGTAACGTTATATTATAAAGCACTTATCACACGCATGGATACTTGAGAGTGTCCCAGCGCGAAAGCCAACTGCAGTAGACAAGAAGCGAGGCGCTAGGAGGATCTGCAATCAGTTAAAAAGCAAGGTCTTCAGTTGCTTTTTAAACAACCTGAGATCCTGAGTGTTCCACAATTCATTAGGAAGGTCGTTCCAGGCTTTGGCTGCCTTAAAAGAAAGAGAGCTGCCCCCGTTCGTGTCAGGCGAAATCGGGGAATGACTGAGAGACATAGTGCGGCTGATAGCAGTTGTCTTCGGGGAACATAAAACTCAAAGTGTCTCCTGAGTTAAGGTGGCCCGTATTTATATAGGGCGCCGTGAGCAAGGGTGAGGGCCTTTAACTGGAAGCGTTGCACCACTGGGAGCCAGTACAGCTCCCAAACATGTTGCTTTGTTCTTGATCCACCAGGGACACCAAGCAGCACTCTAGCTGCCGCGTTTTGAATAATTTGCAGTTTTTTCAGCTGGTATCCAGGAAGGCCAATATATAATGCATTGGCGTAATCAATTCTCGATAAAATAAGGTGACGGGTAACCATTTCCTTGGCTGATCTAGGCAGCAATGGCAGGAATTTCTTAAGTGATTTCAGTGGGCCAAAGCACATTCAGGCCAATTTTTAGGTTTTGCCCGGGGCACAGAGCTTTAGCTCCGCCCCCAGGAGAAATCTGTAGTCTTCAGTAAGGGACACTTGAATCCGCCCTCTGTTCCATTGGCTAGCTCCATAAATGGAGGCTAGCCATTGGAACAGAGATCTGTCCGTCATGGCCGGACCAGATTCGTGGGCGTTCCTGCATTTTTTTCGCTCTCCACCCACTTCTGATGTCATGTGGCTGTGGGCGTGTACTTTTTTTTTTTTTTTGTCCCGTGATGTTTTCGTCATTTTGGTGTAGTGGAGTGCTGCGCCCTCGCTGCTCTTCTGTGGCTGTCCGTTCCCGCCCCCCCCCTCCCGCTGTCCGTAGCCGCCCCCCCTCCCCGTGTGCCCGTAGGTGCTTATTTTGTCTATACTTCTCACCCGGTTTGGGTTTCGGATTCTGTGTTTAGCAGGAGGTTCAGTTGATCTTTAAAACGAACACTCCTTGGGCAGGATGCATCATGTTAAAGTGACAGACCAGTAAAATTCAATTTTACCCCAGTGACGGTAAAACGTGGGCTAGTCCCTCCAAGCGCGAAGCATTTTGGGGGCTGCGGACGCTTCCCTGATGTGCGACTGCCTCCGATTCTGTGCAGGGATTGGCGGGTGGCTCGCTGTCTGTGCTACCGGTGACCTGATAGCCGTGCGTTTTACAACCGCCCGGCAGCAGAACTGCCAGCGCCCTCTGAGCTAGAGAAGAGACAACACTAATCGGTCTGACCGGCTCAGTGAGTCTTTGTTCTGGGTGGCACTGGGGCTACGATTGCTGTCACCTCACGGGAAAGGGGGCGTGTGAAGCAGACAGCCTTTGCCGGTTGATCATTCTCTGCCCAACTGGAAATAGCCACGTCCCAGTCATGCTGCGAGGAGGAGGAGTAGTGGGCGAAGAAGAAAGGAAAAGGCAGAAGATGGGACTTATGCTTTCAACCACTTTTTCCAGGAATCTTTTCTGCTTCCTTTTGCGGGCCCTGCGTGGCTTGTTGGTTTCTTCGAGATCATTTTAAGAGAGATGTCCGCTATGTAACGTGTCTGGAATCCATTTGATCCTTAAACGTCTTTCTGGCTCTCGGATCTGTTTCCCATTAAAATGCCCTTAGCATGTATGGCGGTGTCTGGACTAAACTGACCTCTCTCCTGGTTCACTGACGCTTAACTTTACAGAATACAAGAATGTTGGCTTCCAATGTTAGTGCTTTGAATTTAACGTAATGTTGTATTTTAACTAAACTGTCATTGATTAATAAAAAAACAAAAGAAAGTTAAATAATCTCTGGTAAGAAACCAATTGGTTTTTATGTGAAGTAGTTCGGTTGCCCCGTTCTATTTGTATCAGGCCGGCGACGGAGTTGGAGGAGAGGTCACATGCGGGATCGGGATGGAAGGAGATATTGCTTTCCCATCTGTATCCATCACAGTGGGCAGGCCCCCCCCGAAAAGGGTGAAGGAGCATCTTGAGCACATACATCCGTCTGGGAATATTCCATGTTAGCAATTGGATGCACCAGGTTCGTGAGTTAGTGCAGCCAGCAGGACTGTAGATACTTTGCTGTTTTGAAATTAGCGCTTTTTGTCCACTCCAGATTACTGCTATCCCCTCGAAGCATAACATTCAGCCCCTGCCATTGCACTGATTTATTATTGCTCATTAGAGCAGCCCGCTTTTGCAAGTGGAGCTTGATCTACTCATGCAATGAACAGCTTTCTCTTTTTCAAGACACCCCTGCAGAGTATTTGGTAGGTGTTAGTGAAATGTTTCGCAGAAGCAGAGATGCAACCAGGTGTTTTTTTCTGTTTATTTATTTCTTCATCTTCAAGTTTCGACAGAAATATCACACTACAGCCAGATCTATTCAGCGTTTGATTCTTTGTTTTGTCTAATGATGTGGCGTTTCTCTTTTTTGCTGACTTGTTTATCAGGGGTACAGTTCCAAGTTTTGAGCAATGTTGCTCTGTGAGGTGCAGTTAACGGATCTGTGAGGAGTTAAAAGCTCTCTGATTGTATTTACCATATTAGTCTACGATCTGAGTAAGGAAAGAATTTGGGTAAGTGATCATTTTACTCACGAGTCTGATCGAAGGGCCTACCTTGAGTTCACAAATTCTGCCCCAATTCCCGTATGTGTAATTGCAGCAAAGACCCATTCGGCCATCGTGTCTGCCATTACCACTTCAGACATACACATTATCTCCTGTTTCAGCATTGTCACCGATTAAGTCTGCAGTTGTTTCTCAGTTTTCCTGCTCGCCCGTCTGTTCTAGCGCCTGTGGCATTCCTGGCGCTCCGGCTCCCTGGCACTGCTCCACGGGCGCACCCCTGTCTCTTCTGCCAGCCCCAGGGGTCTGGGGTGAGGTGCCCCTCTGTGAGCTCCTGCGTCTCCTGTGGCAATACCCCAGCCCCCCCGCCCCCCAACACAGACACTTTATGCTGCCACCGGGAGTCTGGGATGAGGGGTTCCCTCTGTGGCACTCGAGCTGCCCCGGCTCCCATGGCAATACCCCAGAGCACACCCCTCCCCCTCCCTCCCCCCATGCCTCCAGCCCCAGGGGTCTGGGGTGAGGTGCCCCTCTGTGAGCTCCTGCGGCGCTGTGTCACCTCCGAGGTGCTTTAAAATATCAGACAGCGCCTCAGAATCCCAGGCGGCGCTGTATAATCTCCGAGGCGCTTTAGTGTACCAGACAGCGCCTCAGAATCCCAGGCGGCGCTGTATCATCTCCGAGGCGCTTTAGTGTACCAGACAGCGCCCCAGAATCACAGGCTGCCATCTCAGAGGCGCTTCAGAATACCAGTTGGCGCTATGCCATCTCAAAGGCGCCTCAAAGTACCAGGCGGCGCTGTGCCATCTCAGACCCTGTGGCACGCGCCACGGAAGGCCAGGGAGAAACCAGTTAAGAGCTGTGCTTAGAGGTCCCCTCAGGAGAAGCAGAGAAGCAACCCTTAGGAAAGGCCTCTGTACAACCAATCACCATGTGTGTGCTCAGATGGTGCCACTGTGGAGGGACAGAGACGCCACCCATAGGCAAGGCCGCTGTACAACCAGTCCTGTGTGTGCCCGGGGTGTTTGCTCAGGGTGCATGTCCGGGGTGTGTGCTCGAGGTGTGTGCCCAGGGTGTGTGCCCTCGGTGTGTGCTTGGGGTATGTGCCCGGGGTGTGTGCCCTGGGTGTGTGCTTGGGTTGTGTGCCCGGTGTGTGTGCCCGGTTTGTGTGCCCGGGGTGTGTGCCTGGTGTGTGTGCCCAGGATGTGTGCTCGGGGTGTGTGCCCGGGATGTGTGCCCGGGGTGTGTGCCCAGGATGTGTGCTTGGGGTGTGTGCCCAGGGTGTGTGCTCGGGGTGTCTGCCCATGGTGTGTGTGCCCGGGGTGTGTCCCCGGGATGTGTGCCGCTGTCGAGATGCATTCTGGTAGGTGTAGTTTCACTCTTTGCATTTCAGGTAAGGCTCGTCTCTCTTGCCTCGATAGTTTTTTTTTTTTTTTTTTTTTTTTTTTGGGTTATAAACTTTTATTCAGAGACAGTACATACACACAGCTCTATGCCTACAACCCTTGGGCCGGCAGCAATGTAAGTGAACTTCAAGACCATCATGTTAGGATCGGCAGATCTTACAGAGCAATAGCCCCCCAGGGAAAAGTGGACGCCCCACCTCTTCACCTCTGCTGTGCACACTTTCCCTAGGTACTATGGTCTTCCCATCCTAACCGCACCCCCCCCTCGTCAGTGCCCACCCAACGCCACGATGTGGTCAGGTGTGTTGGTGTGGAATGTCTGTCTAAACCCTGAAACCCAGTTTATAACCTCACCTACAACTACCCCCCCGAACCTTCCCCTATCCCCCCCCTTAACTACCCCCGTGCTTGCCTCTGCATGACTCCCAAAACCATTTCACCTCCTAACCTGTTCTCCCAATCTGTAGCCTACACTCTCCACCCGCACCAAACCTCAGTGAACCCTGAGTCCTGCGACGACCCGCCCTGCAAGTAGTACCCTGGAAAAAGTGTTCAAATGGTACGCTACCACTAGCCTCCCACAACCCTCGAAGTCCCACGCAGAGACACACCCATGCATTCACTAATCACCTAATCCGAGATAATCGAGCCCCGAACCTCAGTGTCCTCCTCCCCGACCTGGTTCTCCTCTTCTTCATGTCCTGAATCCGCGTCAGTCCTTTTGGTAGCATACGTCAGGTACTGATCCCAGAAATTTTTCGGTCTGCTGCGAGGAGGTAGAAGCTCGCTATAGAGCTGCGACTGAGTGCACCCATAGAGCATATCCCTGGACCACCTATCTTTGGTCGGGAGAGGTCCTCGCATCCAGCACCGCGCCACCAACCGTCGGGCCATGATTAGTCCCAGATCTGCAAGGCGTCGCGTTGCCGGCGGGAGAATCCTGGAGTGACCCAGAAGCGCCAACGCCGGGTCAACCGGTAATTCGGTCTCCAGTATGTAGCCCAGCTCCTCAAAAATGTCCGCCCAGAATCTGTTGATGCCCGGGCATGACCACGCAAGATGCATGAAATCCGCTACTGGGAAGTGGCAGCGCTCGCACTCCGCTGATTGTCGGAGGCCGTACCTGTGTAGGCGTTCAGGGGTGTAATATACTCTATGCAGGAATTTAAAGTGGATGAGTCTATGTCGAGCGTTAATGGAAACCCTTCTAGTATTGCGGCAGCAGTATTCCCACATAGAATCGTTGATTTCCGCCTGCAGATCCCGTTGCCATGCCGATCGAGCTTTGGAGGCAGTCTGTTGGCCGCAACGCTGGCCTATCCGATACAACCGGGAGACAAGGTGGCTAGGGGACGGCGTTTTGATAACGTACGTCAGTTCCGGAGTTTCAGGAGGCTCCTGCATGGTAACACCCAACAAGTCCCGTAACGCCGCACGGATCCTGTGGAAATGAAAGCGTTGCATTAGTGTGGCAGACGGCCTGGAACACGCCAGCTGTGTCCAGGTGATCGCCGTACCCTCTTTAAATAGATCTCCCAGCTTGAATATGCCCAATTGACGAAGCGCACACAGGACCCCCTTCTCCCGCAACGGCGAGAGCCACACTGCCCAGTCTATAGGGACAAGCGGGGAATACAGTAGGTCATGACCATGACTCCGAGCCAAAGAATGCCACGCATGATTAGTCGCCGTGATGGAGTCCAGCGTGCCAACCCGACGCGAGGCTGGTTCAAACACTGTGGCCGGAGGGGGGAGAGGGGCAGCGAAAAGGGTTTCAAGTATCACGTGGGGGATGTTGCGATCCCCGTGAGTCCAAGTATGCAAATGTGTTGCTTGCGCAACCCTGTAGTATCTCTCCAGGTCAGGCGCCCCTAAACCTCCTTGCTCATATGGAAGCGTTAGGATTTGCCACTGTATCCTCGGTTGCTTGCCCCCCCAGGCCAGCCGTATGAGTGCCTGGGTCAGCGTCTTGAAGAAAACCTTCGGTAGGGTCACCGGGATGGTATTGAACAAAAACAGGAACCGGGGCAGGACAATCATTTTCATCAGGGCTATGCGATCCGACAGGGATAACGGCAACCTGCACCATCTATCAACGTCATCGGACAGTTTGGAATAGGCCACCCCATAATTCTCCCTCACCAGAACATCTGGGTCCGGGTGTAGCTGTATGCCCAGATATCGGACCGGGTCATCCGACCACTGTAGTGGATAATCCATCTCAAACTCGCTCGTTGCCGGGGTCAGTGGGAATGCAACGGATTTGCTCCAGTTTACTCTCAGTCCAGATAACGCCCCAAACTGCACAACCTCCCGCAGCACAGAGGAGAGATTGAGCTCTGGGTCTCTAACATAGAGGAGGGTATCGTCAGCATACGTAGATATGCAGATCTTGTACGTAGGGAAACTGATTCCCTCGAGACTATGGTATTCCCTCAGTGCGCACGCTAGAGGTTCAGCCACTAGTGCATATAGCAGCGGCGATAGAGGGCAGCCCTGCCTGGTGCCCCTGCGTATTGCGAAGGCGTCCGACACTCTGTTGCCCAGGCGAATTCTAGCCGATGGTTCATAGTATAACGCACCTATCATCTGCAGGAAGGGTTCTCCCAGGCCCAGCTTCCGTAGTACTCTAGACATGAAGGGCCATTCGACTGAGTCGAACGCCTTTTCCATGTCCAAAAATACAGCTAGCGCCTTACACTCAGGTTTAACATGTTGCATTGTCCCCAGCACCGTGCGTATGTTGTAGGTAAGGCTCCTGGTAGGGATGAAGCCGGCCTGCTCTGGAGCGACCAATTCCGGGGTCAAGAGAGCCAGACGCGTCGCCAGAACTTTGGCGTAAAGTTTAGCATCGACATTTATTAACGAGAGTGGCCGGTATGAGCTCCGTTCTGTCGGGGGTTTTCCCGGCTTAAGGAGAGTAATAATGAGTGCCTCTCGCATGGTCGGCGGCATACAACCGTCCTGACATATGCCGTCGAACAGAGTCGACAGGTAGGGTACCAACTGGTCACTGAAGGCCTTGTAGAAGCTGACCGTCAGCCCGTCGGCACCCGGAGCACTGCCCGCGCACATACTGTCCAGTGCATCAACTATCTCTTCCCTCTGAATAGGCATCATCAGGAACTCCCTCTGTGCGTTTGATAGCTGTGGCATCGTAATGAAGCCTAAATAATCATCTATCGCCCCCTCCATGCCGGTAGATTTGGCCTCATAAAGAGTGGAGTAGAATTGTCGGAACTCGTCTAGAATGCGCTCTTCGTCAGTCAGGAGCTCCCCCGTACTCGACACCAATTCGCCAACTACAAGCTGTCGTCTTTCGCTGCGAACCATGTTGGCCAGCAGGGATCCAGGCCTCCCACCTTCGCCATAGGAGCGTGCCGTAGCATATTTGCCCATGTGCTGGACCTCCCTATCAGCTTCCGCATTGTATTCTGATACTAGCTGTTTAATAATATCCAGTGTGTCCCCGTCGGGGCCTGCCTGCAGCCTCTGCTCCAGTTCCGCCAGGCGCGTTTCCAGGTGTTGAAGCCGCTGCCTGATGGACTTAAGGACGCTGGAGTGTTTGGCCATAGCTACACCGCGTATATACACCTTGAATGTCTCCCACAACATTTGGAAGTCATCAACGGAGCCCACATTGTTGTCAAAGAAGTTCTGGATCTCCTCCGCGAGTTCGCCCCTAAACACTTCGTCTAGTAAAGAATATGGGGGAAAGCGCCACGTGAACGGAGGGAGGCGAGGCGTCGGCAGTTCGAGAAGCATGAGGAGAGGAGAATGATCTGAAAGTGTGCGGGGAAGTATCAGACAGTCCCTCACTCTACTAGCTAGAGGCCGCGACGCAAACCAGTAATCAATTCTTGTATGTATTTCGTGATAGGAGGAATAGTGCGTGTAGCCCCCTCTGGCATGGTGCCTATTGCGCCAAACGTCAAGTAAATCCAGACGTGCCAATGCAGTCTGTAGTACCGCTGCCGCTGCCGAGGGACTCCTATGTGGGCCCGCCGACCTGTCCAGCATCGGGTCAAGAACCAGATTGAAATCCCCGCCCCAGAGCATCCCTGAACATTCATACTGCTCACATTTCTGAGCCAATGTCGTGTAAAACTCCGGGGAGTCAAAGTTTGGGCCATACACATTCACCACCATGCAATCAAGACCCCTGCCCTTACATCTGCAGAGTACATATCTACCCTCGGTGTCGGCTTCCAGGAGCGTCAGTTTTAGTTTGGAGCCGGGGTTAACCCATATGAGAGTTCCCCTAGAGTGTGTTGTGAACCCAGAAGCTACACTACAATCCACCAGACCCTTGTGGAGAAGCATTTTGCTGGTCAAAGGTAAGTGTGTTTCCTGTAATAGTGCAAGGTCTATATGGTGTCTGCGCAGGTAACTGGGGACTTTGCGAAGCTTCCTGAAGTCATTTAATCCCCGAACATTCCAAGTCAATACTCTTAAGTGTGTAGGTTCCGGCTCCCTCAGTGCCGTGAGCTCTGAAGCATCAGACCCACCCGCCATGGCAGAATGTATTAAAGATATAGAGTGGGTTCACGTTAACTGCAACAACGCAGTCAAGCAGGAGAAACGGCAGGGGAGCAACAGTTGAATGTACATTGGGAGGTCCACGCATAGATTGGCAAAGCACATTATCAAGCAATAACAAAAAGAACAGTTCAAGTCCAAAAACAAACCCCAACATTCCACCCTCCTCCCACAGCTGACCCTCCCCAACTCGGCCACGCAGGTCCCTGTCCCACCCGCCCCTCCCCAGCCACCAGTCCAGAAACCCCATAGCCAACGGCTCGTGGGCAAAGGTAGCCAGCCACTACAGACTCACCTAGTAAGTCACAACTCTGGTGCCCTGAGACCCTACCACCCGTCGAACACCATCTAGTATGCATCAGCCCATCAAACCACAGATATCACTTCAACATTACCCCCGGTCATGCCGGGAATAGCGCCCCCCCCCCAACCCGACCCCATCGCTGCAACCACAACCCATCAAATAGTAATAGGCCAGCAAGAGCAGCAGTCACAATGGGTGTAGTCTAGCACAACAAGGGGCAATAACTGTACCCGCCTCCCACGACCTCTTAACTGTGACATCTCGGCAGCAAACAGTTCCTCCGGATCCAGATCACTCCAGGCACACACGACCTCAAAAGGAGCAGTCTGCAAACCCTGCACCACAGAGCGGTCACCGCCAGGTCACTCCTGATTGTCCTCAGGTTGCTGACCAGCTCCTTCCTGATTATCCGCCTGCTCTTCCGGCTTGTCTCGAGCCCATTTCTTCAAAGCTTTTTGCAGCTCCGCAGGGTCCGTGAAGATGTGCGAATGTCCCTGCCTATTCACACGCAGCTTGGCTGGGTACAGCATGGCGTAATCAAGGCCCATGTCTCTGAGTCGTTTCTTGTGCGGCGCAAAGTGTTTGCGCGCCTCCTGTACCCGGGCCGTGAAGTCAGGGAAGATGGAAATCACTGATCCCTCGAAGTGCAGATCACCTTTGGAACGTGCCAACCGAAGTGCCGTGTCCCTGTCTCTGTAATTCAACAGCTTCGCTATAATTGGCCGCGGAGGGAGACCAGGATTAGGACGTGGGCCCAGAGACCGATGAGCACGTTCGACCACGAACATGGACGAGAACACTCCTTCTCCAAGCAGGTTGGTGAGCAGGGTTTCCACAAACTGCTCCATTCTTCCAGTCTGAGTGGTCTCCGGCAGGCCAAGGATGCGGAGGTTGCAACGACGGGACCGTGCTTCTAAATCCTCCGTCTTGTCTTGCAGAGTCTTGATCAACGTCTCCGCCCGGCGCCTCGCGGTATCCAAGTCTGTCTGGGCCTCCTCCACCTCCGTGATGCGCCTTTCCGCCATGTCATGCCTCTCTGTGTGTTTGTCGAGACGCTCCGCCATGCGGTCCATCCTATATGACATGGCGTCCATCTTGGTCCCCAGCGCCGTGATGTTCGTTTGGATATTCGATTCCATGGAGCGCAGCATCGTTTTTATTTCCGAATTGTCCTCCTGACGTTCCCCCGTGGGCAAAGCCTCATCCTGGTGCGTTTGCGGACTCAGCACCTGGACCCTCCGCTGAGAGAAGGGGAGCTTGCTCTGGGTCCTGTCTCCCTTCCCCATGGCTCCTGTGGTCCTGGTATGCCTTCGCCTCTGCGTGAAGGGGAATCTGGCCACCAAGTAATTACTGCCGCCTTCAGACCACAAGATCAGCACTACTGGGACTTTAAGGAGATCGCCCAGCGCCAGCTATGGGCTCCGGGACCGTCGTGGTACCGCTGGGTCGGCGGAGCAGCAGGACCGCCACCCTCAGATATTCAAACCGCCGTTAGCAATGCGGTGGGGCCTGGGTCTCGTGCTGGAGAAGCAGCGGGAGAGTGGGGGAGGCGCGCGGTCCCCTGTAAGCCAGTGCTCCAGACCAGGAGAGGGGCAGATCTCGGGCCAGGCGAGCCGTCCCGGGCTCCCTGGGTGGGTAGGAGGAGGGAGTCCACAAGTACCTTCGCCCCCCCCTCCGCTGCAAAAATCTATGACCGCTGCTGTGCGTGCCCCTGGCGCCCTGGGTCCGCGGGAGGCCGCGCGTGCATTCAGCCCCCTCCCGACCTCTCACCGCTGGCTGGAGCGAGGTCCGGGTCCGCAGTGCAGGTAATGATGGCCGCACTCCCCGCGGCTACTCTTCCGGTGCTTTGCTGTGCCCAGCGGGGGGTCCCGACAGTTGCCCGCTCAGCCGCTCAATCTCGGCCGCACAGTCTCAGCCGCACGTCGCAGCACGCAACGCGAGCACGTCGCAACTGGAGACCGCGGATCACGGGCCCTCCAAGAGTCTCAGCGATGCAGCCCGCCCACTCCGCCGGAGCTGAAGGGATCCGTCTCAAGTCGGGTCGGCCGGGCCCCCAGGTAATCCGCAACACTTTAGGGGGAGGGGGGGTCGCAGATCATGGATTGACGCAGGATAGTGTAGGATTAATAAAACAGTGTCGACGGAGCCCCGGGACTATGCGGCCATTTTCCGCGGCTGCTAGCTCCGCCCCCCCCTTGCCTCGATAGTTCTCGTGCGTGCTGTCTTTCCCTGCCACTCCCTGTCAGTTGCATTCTTCTCTTGCTGTCTGCCTCGGGTTCTCTCTCTCCATCTCGATGCCTCTGTCTCTCAGACTCGCTCTCTCCCACTGCACCCTCGTACTTTCCCTCCCCCTCACTTCACCCTCCCACCTCAGCTCCTGTTTACACACCTGCACAGGTGAAGTCCAGTGCAAACAGCCCCTCCTGCCAGGGCAGGATCCGGAGGCCCGGCGGATCCGGTTTTGCCCACTTCCTTCCTGCTCACCCGCGAGTGTGCCCGCGGCCCTGTGTTTACAAGTGACTAATGCCAGCCAGCCTCCTCTCACACTCATCACACTGGGCATTAATGCAGTGACTGACGAGAAAGAGACAGCTTCAGAGACTGCCAGGGCACCTGGGACTTGGGGATTAATGCAGTGAGTGACGAGAAAGAGAGACCGCTTCAGAGACTGCCAGGGCACCTGGGACTTGGGGATTAAGGCAGTGAGTGACGAGAAAGAGAGACCGCTTCAGAGACTGCCAGGGCACCTGGGACTTGGGGATTAATGCAGTGAGTGACGAGAAAGAGAGACCGCTTCAGAGACTGCCAGGGCACCTGGGACTTGGGGATTAATGCAGTGAGTGACGAGAAAGAGAGACCGCTTCAGAGACTGCCAGGGCACCTGGGACTTGGGGATTAATGCAGTGCAGAGTGCATAGGGAGTGCAGAGTGCATAGGGAGTGCAGAGTGCATAGGGAGTGCAGAGTGCATAGGGAGTGCAGAGTGCAGAGTGCATAGGGAGTGCAGAGTGCAGAGTGCATAGGGAGTGCAGAGTGAGTAGGGAGTGCTAGAGAGTGCAGAGTGAGTAGGGAGTGCTAGAAAGTGCAGAGTGAGTAGGGAGTTCTATGGAGTGCTAGAGAGTGCAGAGTGAGTAGGGAGTGCTAGAGAGTGCAGAGTGACTGCAGAGATTAAGCTAATGGCAATGTAAATGACAATGCCATTTATTTATCTGTTTTCAAAACCAACACATAAATACCAATTTTGTCATTTACAATGCCAATAACTCTAACTTTGCCAAAGGCGAAACCATTGCATTGTAAATGCTTGTTAGGTTTTGCCTGGCGAAAACGATGCGAAAGCATCGTTTCGCTAGGCGAAAACCTAATGAGTATAGTATGGGGCTGGGAATCCGCCCCTGTCTTCCATTGGCTAGCTCCATAAATGGAGGCTAGCCATTGGAAGACACATCTGTCCGTCAATGCCGGACCAGATTCGGGGGCGTTCCCGAGATTTTTTGGCTTTTGGCTACGTCAGCCGAAAGCCTGTTCTCGGGAACGCCCCCAAATGTGGGCCGGCATTGACGGCACCCGCCTTCCTGCTCGGGGCCCTGCTGTCTTGTAGGTTCATTGCCGTTCTACATTAAGGTAATATTAAGCAGCTGCCTGACCCTACCGCTACACACGGACGTTTCATTTCCCTCGTCCGCTTCTCAGCTGGTCGTCGGACTCCAGTCCGGACTTTCCCCTTGCCCCTCTGTGCTGGGCGGGCGGCGTCTCCTGCTGTCTGGGCGGACATATGCCGGTGTCTGCCGGGAGAGGAGCAGCCGAGGAGTGTGGAGCGCCGGGACCCCCACAGCAATATATACGTCAAATTGAATTTAATTCATAGAGTTTTCATTTTAGCCCAGATACTGCTTGATCCCGAATGCCAATTCTATAATAATATTGAGCATTTTCTAATTCTTTCAGTGTCTTTGTCAAGCTTTGAAATCGTGGCATTCAGACCATCGGAGATGCTTGCAGCAAACGGCTAACTCGCTGAGCCACCGTGCCTCCTCACATCTTGCAAAGCAGTGCTGGTAGTTCCTTAGATAAAGAGACAGTCTCACTCGTGGTCACATCATAAAGATGGCTATTATTAACAGTAAACATCTGTCTAGCAAAATGCACGTCCTAGCGTGCTTTGTGGGCTAGCCCTGCACAATGACAACTGCTCGAACACCTGTGCTGCAGACAGAAAAATAAGTATGCCTTTTTTAAGGCTGTGCGTGTGCGTATAATGAAAGATTTGAGCAGCAGCGAGGCTTAGAAATATTTCTTTTTAAGGCGCTCGACGGGTGCTGTCATGCTTTATGATGTGGCGACAACTCCGTATCAGAAATGCTTCCTTGCGTTTACCTGTTCCTAATACATTATTCTGTAAATAAAGCCGCTCTGTCGCCTCATCCGTCAGGCAGGCGGCCGAGGAGCGCGCGCCCATGGCTCTCCCAGCGAGGCCTTGGCTGCCTGGTATCAGCGCCCAGAGCGCCCAGACACGTGCTGCAGGGCAGGCCCATTCGCGGCAAGCATGTTTATTCTTAAAATAAATGCATGGCCACAGAAAACTTGCTTCTGATCTGCACTGCAGAAGGACCGGAAATATATTTGGAGTGTTTGCCAGTGCCTGGGCCACCACCCTTCAGCAGTCTGAAGAGGACATTCAAGGTCATTCAAATATTAAATACCTAATTTAGTGCTGCTGTAAGTCTATCTGCAAATACGCCCGTTAATTATTTTTGTGCTATGCATCATCGAGAGCCTTCTTCACCGGATTTACATAGCTCTGATAAATGCGGGAAATAACGCGTTAATTTCAGCTACCTATACTAACCAAACATTCGTTTCAGGAATTCTGTTGACGTTTCAAGGCCCTTGCACTTTGCTCTTTTGATGGTAGGAGTTATTTAAGAGGGTGAAGGTCACAGGAAATAAGATGGAATTCACCATCTCTGGCATTAGGCAAGACCTTTTGTTTTTTATACAATTATGTATATACTTATAGGCGTATTGAGCCACTCCTCTTCATCCATTGGGCTGTACTTGTGTCATTAACTTTGTATTTCCTGCAAATGCAGCATGGGGCACCGTGTAAACCCTCCTCAGTCATTAGCATCACTGTGACTGACAGCTTTTTGCTCATTCACAAGGAGCACACTAGCACACAAAGTAGTTCCCCAGGAATTACTAGGGCAATGTATTATATTGTATTGTAATTGCATTTATATAGTGCTTACTACGCCTGACGAGGCGCCAAAGCGCTTTTTCAGCAAATAGCACGCTACTCCGGGTGCTTTTTAGTCCCAAAAAATATTCCGGTTTTAGCCAATTCTTTATGTTTAATATATTTATAACGTTTTACAAAAACCTTGACACAACAATGTCGAAAGACCAATGGTGTAGCTAGACCTTTGGCCACCGGTGGCGGTCCCTGTGTTTGCCGCTCTTTGGTGGGCAAGAGTGGAGGGTGCCGGGAGAGGAGCAGCCGAGGAGTGTGGAGCGCCGGGACCTCCACAGCAGCCCTCTGACCTAGGGACCGCATTGCTCGTAATTTGGCTTGATCCTCCGACCCCCATGGGTTGCGGCCGGGCCTTGGAGAGGAAATGCTGCTGGGATCTTCTTGCGGCAGGTCGAAGGATCCCAGGCATGTGTTGTGGGCGGGAATGGGAACAGGCGGGGAGGGGGGTGCATTGATGAGTGCTGTCGTCATGCCCGAGCTCTGACCCTAGATTAAACGCCTGCATGAAAAGATGATGGAGGGGTGTTGAACGTCTTGGGAAATGGATGGCAAGAATAGAGAGAGAGCCCGCCTTGAAAAGGTTCTGGAATCGCAGCATCGGTTTGTGCTTTTTCGTCTCAGTATGTTGTGATTAATGTTTACACACATTCTATGGGCATCTGCTTTTCTGCTCAGGGCGTGTGCTGTGCGACTCCGAGGCTCCTCTGTGATTTAGTCTGTTAGTAGAGGGCACTCCCATAGTATGTGTAGAGGGCTCTGGGGGCACTGCTTAGTTTTGCGAGCCCACAGAGGCTCGAGAGCAGTTTCTTCTTTCCCCCCAAGTAGCCCCATTTGATTTCGAGTCCCGAGAGGCTCCCGACCGCATTTCTCATTTTGAGCCCAGGGGGCTCGGGCCGCATTCTTTGTTAAAGAGCCCAGCGAGGCTCAAGGCTTAATCTTATTGGTTAAAGCCCTAAGAGGGTTCCGGGGGGCATTTGTAATTAGGAGCCCCGAGGCTCCAGGGCCACATCGTTGTATTGAGAGCCCAGGGAGGCTCTAGGGGGCATTCCTTTTGGCCAGAGCCGCGCTTCTCCCCTGCCTGTCCATGTTATGCTGCCCTCCTGTACGTCTCCCCCAAGAGTTGCGTTCTAATCCATGTGCTCCTCCCCACCCGCTCCATGACGTTCTTTCGCCTGTTGCTTCCCCCTAACCCCGACCTCCATGTTACTTTCCTCCACCCGCACCCTCTGTGTTGTTTCCCCACCCTCATCCTTTGCGATTCTTCATTCCACCTGCACACTACATGTTGTATCACCCTACACCGCTATCATGGGGTCTCCTGGCCCGCGACACAGTACCCCATCACCCAGCTCACCACTGCCATCCTCAGGAGAGTGAACGAGGCATCCGGCCTGTACCAGATGTTCGAGGTCCTAGGGGACGTGGTACTTCTGAGCCTTGTACACCTGATGTTACACAAAGAGCTTCTCCCACCCAAACCTACCCATTATCTACACACTCCCTCTCAGACTTCTTGCTGTGTACAACCCTTTTCACACTCCTCTTTTATCTGCACAATCCCTCTCTCTCTCACTCCTACATCATCATCATCTCTCTCCCCAGTCTGTCACCTTTGAAGTCCTTTTTACACCTGTTGGTTACCTATGCGTTTCATCTCTAACAACAGTGTATAACTTGCACAGGGGGGCTCGCAGTGTGTGGGGGGCTCTGTGTGGGTGTGTGGGGGGCTCTGTGTGGGTGTGTGGGGGGCTCTGTGTGGGTGTGTGGGAGGCTCGCAGTGTGTGGGGGGTTCTGTGTGGGTGCGTGGGGGGCTCTGTGTGGGTGCATGGGGGGCTCTGTGTGGGTGCGTGGGGGGCTCTGTGTGGGTGTGTGGAGGGCTCTGTGTGGGTGTGTGGGGGGCTCTGTGAGGGTGTGTGGGGGGCTCTGTGTGGGTGTGTGGGGGGCTCTGTGTGGGTGTGTGGGGGGCTCTGTGAGGGTGTGTGGGGGGCTCTGTGAGGGTGTGTGGGGGCTCTGTGAGGGTGTGTGGTTGTGGGGGGCTCTGTGAGGGTGTGTGGGGGGGCTCTGTGTGGGTGTGTGGGGGGCTCTGTATGGGTGTGTGGGGGGGCTCTGTGTGGGTGTGTGGGGGAGCTCTGTGTGGGTGTGAGGGGAGGCTGTGTGTGGGGGCTCTGTGTGGGTGTGTGTGGAGGCGCTGTGTGGGTGTGTGTGTGGGGGGCTCTGTGTGGGTGTGTGTGTGGGGGGCCCTGTGTGTGGGGGGCTCTGTGTGGGGGGGCTCTCTGTGGGTGTGTGTTTGCCATTTGCGAGAGATTAAGTTATGCCATTTATTTATCGGTTTTCAAAACGAACACATAAATAAAAAAATTGTCATTTACAATGCTAATAGCTCTAACTTTTCCAAAGGCAAAACCGTTGCATTGTAAAAGCTTGTTTTATCTGGGTAGAGAACCTGAGGTCCTCGCTAAACCAGACTCCCAGATTCTTAACCGGATTGCCAGCTGAGTTAGGCCTGGGATAATTTGCAGGCCACAGATCTTCCCTGAATTGAGGGGGAAAAAGACCCATATAGGAGAACCATAGACTTGCCTCATTGCATTTGAGCAGAGCCCTTGCAAGCCAGTTAAAGACTGCTGAAAGACAGTTTTTGGCTAAATCCGGGGACAAATCTTTTTCCTTCCACGTAAAGAGGAGCTGCGTGTCATCTGCGTAGGATATGATCTTGGCTCCCAACTCCTCCGCCAAATAGATTAAAGGCGTGATGTAAACATTGAAGAGAAGGGGGCTGAGAGTAGAACATTTGATCTGTTTGAGCTAGAAGCATTTTTTGGGGTTATAATCTGCAGATTATGTAGCAGATGATGGATTATGAGGCAAATGTGGCAAATCAATAACTATGCAAAAAAAAGATGCGCCCGTGGAATGGTGCAATTCCAGTAGCCCTGGTATAACGCATGAGTAGTGGAGGCGTTCGTGAGTGAACCTCAAGCTTGTTTTGCTTTGTTCATTTAATTTAATCATGAATATTTTGTGCGTGTGCGGGGCTATATTTATTCTGAGCATAAACCCATTTGGGGCCAGAAAAACAGCTTTGTGCATCAGGCCTGCCGTGTTCACTTAAAGAAAACGAATGCCTCCTGTCCTACGCTACAGTAACTGGAATTAAAGTGGACCCACCCCCAGTCAACAAATCACCAATCAGCATACAGCATATCAGCGCACAGCATCAGGGCCTGTCACATCACCATAGCAGTACCACAGCGCGAGCGAAGGCAGCTGCCCGCCTCATTTACAATCACATCCACAACAACAATGCACGTGCCCCACTGCGATATCACATCCTCGGCACACACTCGCTGCAAGCAACCCACAAATTTAGCTGTCAGATGCAATCATCGCATTCATTTATCCTTGAGACCGCTCATTCCCCATCAATTAAAGTGGTAATTTGCATGTTAAAAAATACATGAATGCCATTTCCTACACAATAGTGAATAGCACAACGTCTGAATAACAGCCACTGATGATTGGCTACTGCTGCACAGTCATGTAAATGTTTTGGTTTTATAAAGAATTTTATACTGGGGTTATCCTCTTTCTTGTTTTTTTTATAGTGCTTAACACCAGACTCAGCCTGATTCCCGTCTATAATTGTTAGAGTGCTTCTAAATTTTGTACAGCACTTTATGGCGAGGTTCAGCTGTGACTATGTTACGTAGTGCCTCATTATAGGTTGACCCTGTTTCTGGTGCTTCGGTCTGAATAGAGACAGCTGTAGTTGTATTCCAGATATCACAGAGAGAGACACCGCGCCTGCACCTGTCAGCCACTACCTGTTGGATGCGTGCGCCTCTTCTCATTTTGAAACATCTAAAGTCTTCGGGAGTTACGGACGTCAGTCACGACCAGTTACGTCTCTAAAGTATCCTTATTTAAAGGGAGGGGTACACTAAGTGTCACTGTTAAAATTGATGGCGCCAACAATAACAGGCAAACGTGAAGTGAGAGCGAGACAGTGTACTGTGTGTGTTAAATATTTCCAATTTCGTTCCAATCATACATTTATTCACTGTCCCTTTCACACTCGTGTCTTTTTTTTTCTTTCACTCGTTTATGTCTCTTTGTCGGGAATTTATCCTTCAATAATTTTCCTTCCATTTTTTTATGTACGTTTTGTGTTTTTTTCCCCGTTTCTTCCTCTACTGCACTACGTCCTCCTGTAGGCTTAGCTTGAGTTCTGATTTCTATTTACCCCTTGATATTGCAGATTCTTACACTTAAAAGGAGTACAGGCAGCAGGCACCTATGCCACTGGTCAGGTTCTGTATTGAAGTGCATCAGGGGAAATCTTGCACTCCATCATACAGGCACTCAGGGCAGTGGTAGAGGCGGCACAATCTGCCTTAATGCCATATTGGTGTTACATCTGGTGGCCATTTTGGAATAGTAGTAATGTTTCAAGTGTGTGCATTTTCAGCGCTAGTGCTGAATGTGGCAGACATCCCAGAACGGTATTACCATTTCAAGATGGCCACCACACACGCTGTGTGTGGATAAGGCCTGATCCACCAGTCTAGCCTTTCAAAGCCCTAATTGGTGCATGCATACTTCTTGCAGTTAGTGACAGGAAAGCAACAATTCCTAGCAGGGAAATGGAAATGTAGGAATATCTGAGCCAGTGTTGTTTATATTTAATATGAGTAGTGTACCTTTAAAGAGCTATAAATAAAATACTGAGATGTTTTTTTCTGCATTATACAATTCAATTCAATTAAAAAATCTTTATTTCGATCATGAAAGATCATAAAAGATATGTGCAAACAATTTTAACATTAAAATGTAAATGAAACACATTAAAAGCTTATACAGATATGCTATTTTAAAATGCAGTACTATAGAAAGATAAGAGTGCCGAAGAGGTATTTCACGGGGTTGTGGTATCCTTAATTATTCGTGCTCGCGCACGCCACATTGCAGCCAGGAATTTTGCCATAGCAAACACTGTTGGAGCAGATAGATCCGTTTTTAAGACTCTATAGGCCGGGGCATGTGTTCTGAAGCCCAAATTTTTTAAAAGAGGGACCAGCCAGTGTCTCCTAATTCTAGTATATGCTCCACAAAACAGAACCACATGCAAGTCGCTCTCCAGTTTATACGCACAGGCCGGTCACGCCCCTGTCTCTGTTCCACCACCCCAAGCCTTTGTGAAGGACCTTAGAGGGAGGGACCCATACCTCCATTGCAGAAAAATCTTCCGTGTGAAAGCTGGGGCCATGCCATCTAGTACACATTCATGGATATATGAGTCTTTGATTTTGATAAAAAGGTCGGTTAGGGACCCTTCCCGAGTGGTATTCAGTGTTTTTGCAGCATAAAGTTGTAAAACAAAGTGGACAAGGCTTTTCTGGAGATCCTTACAGACGCAGTTGCCGGATCTGTCCATAAATCATGCACTCCCAACGTCTCACACATTCTCCTTATATATTGTAGCCAAGGAATTTTGGTGGCATTCGGTAATTTAAGAAATTCCTGGAGCTCCTCTCTGTAGTTGACAAGATCCTGGCTGCTCCACAGGTGACGCCAGTAGGTCAGAGGTTTGAGGCCCAATTCTTCCGTAATAGGTCTCAGAGCCAGATCTAATCTTAATGGGAGAAGTGGGGTACTTGGGGGGAGCGCAACCAGCTGTCTAATAAATTTATTTTCTACGGCCTGGATAGTGTGTGTAGAAGTGTGGCCCCACAACTCGCTGCCATAGGTAATTCCCCCCCGAGCCTGAACTTTGTAGATGTGGATGGCAGGTGCCAGCGGGCGTAGTGGGGATTTCCTAGCAATTCTCGTGATGCCTCCCGCCCTCTGAGCTAATTTTGAGCTTGCTTTTGTTATGTGGGCCGACCACGCTAGGTTCTGGTTTAAGGTTATTCCAAGATATTCTATTGTGTAAACCCCTTCCAGAGATGTTGTGCCCAGGCGGGGATTTAATCGGTTGTTGGCCTTAGGGTTAAGAATCATAAATTTTGTCTTTGCGGGGTTGATTTCAAGCCCCCTTTCATTGCAGAAGCCTAAGAAGCCATCTAAGACCCTCTGTAACCCCATTGGCGATTTGGACAGCAGCAGGGTGTCGTCCGCAAACATGATCGCGGGCACCCTGCCGCCGTTCAATTTTGGTGCGTCAATGTTGGGAATCCTCCTCAAATGATCTATCACCCCGTTCACAAAGAGGCAAAACAAGGTCGGGGCTAGTACGCAACCCTGCCGTACCCCTCTGCGAACGGGAAACCTGTCCGTCAGCTTGCCACCTTTCCCACATCTAACTCGGGCATATTTGTCTTTATGGAGTCTAATTAGGATTTCTAGAATATCTCCCGTGACGCCCAGCTCGACCATTACCTCCCACAGTTTTGCCCTGGGGACCAGATCGAAGGCGGCACGTAGGTCCACGAAGACCGCATAAAGAGTGCCGCCCTCGA
Source organism: Lissotriton helveticus (assembly GCF_964261635.1). Taxonomy (NCBI): domain Eukaryota; kingdom Metazoa; phylum Chordata; class Amphibia; order Caudata; family Salamandridae; genus Lissotriton; species Lissotriton helveticus. The sequence goes on along the minus strand of NC_136070.1, from coordinate 1,193,462,984 downwards.
TCAGTGCTGTCTTCCAATAAATAATACTTAATCGTAGTATTTGGTCAACTGTGGAAACTCCTTTTCTAAACCCTGCTTGTAGTGGACTAAGGGTGTTGGTCTCGTCCAGCCATGTTTGTAGCCTATCCAGTATTAGCCTGCCAAAGAGCTTCTGCGATACATCATTGAGGCTTATTGGGCGATAGTTGGCTATCTCTAGACAACTTTTTATGTGAAAAAGTGTATGTACATTTTTTTGCAACACTTCTTTATTAGGTTTCTCAGCAATACACGATACAATTACAAGAACTCTCGGCCCATAAGGCCCTGAATAATGAAACACACTTGAATTTAAACATACAGTGGCAGCTCCAAGAGTCACAAAAGTAGGTCACCATCACATATAAATCTGTAATTAGTTCCATTGCCAGGGTTGCCTTCTGTCTCACTTAGTGGAACTCAGAGGTAGGTCCAGACATAGTCGTGCACATAAGCAGTGGCCACTACAACGATTCACTGGTCCACTTCTCACACCAATAGTAAGGGGATGGCATGCTATCCAGAGCCTATCAGGTGCCCCACTAGCTCCCGCAAATTGAATTATATCAGCAGTCCTAGTCACATTGCATCAGCCTTGTCCACTATATTTTTGGAAGCAGAGGAGAGGTGACAGTGATGGTCTAAGCAGCATCATCCCTTCTCCCACATCGCCCCAATGTTCAGGAAGTCAAATCGAGGGGTCGGGGTTGTGCATCTGTCACCAATGTCCAGCCATGCCATTGCTGGAACATGAAGAGATGTCACTCTCGTGGGAAAAATGGGGTGGAAGGACAGGGGATGGGGGAATGGTATGCATGCACTGTACTTGTAAGCTATCCCCCGGGCCCAGACTACAGCCTGCACTGTCCTTGGTGGTGGAGCTCACCCTATTAACCATGTGCCGATTGGGGGTGGGAAGGGGCATCCCTTCCTAATAGCGAGTCAACATGCTATGTACTAGTGTTTTGCAACCGCATCTGCGGCCGCAAAACACTCGCAGTTTACCACCTTGTTAGACCTGGCACCCTTGGCGTGGGTCTCCCTTCCATTTTTGTTGCTGTTGCCTCATGTGTTTTGCTGGTGCTAGCTGCTCAGAGCACTGTGCCACTGCCAATCAGTGCCACAGTGCAAGTGCTCCCTGTATAAAATGTATATGGTGATTGGATTCCATGATTGGCTTATTTGGTTTACTGTCAGACCCCAGTAAAGTGCACCAGGAGTGCCCAGGGCTTGTAAATCCAAATGCTGCTAGTGGGCCTGCAGCACTGGTTTTGCCACCCACAGAAGCAGCCTGGTAAAATGTGTCTAAGGTCTGCCATTGCAGAACCTGCGTGCAGACTGGTACTGTCATGCTGACTGGGCAAGTGCACCTACTTGCCAGTCCCCAAACCTTCTCTTAACTTCATATTAGTCACCCCTATGGTAGGCCCAAGGGCAGGGTGCATTTTAAGTATAAGGTAGGACAAGCCCTGATGTGTGTGGCATGTCCTAATAGTGAATTACAGCCATTTTCGTTTTTCACTATTGTAAGGCTACCTGTTCTCATAGGCCAGAATGGGCTGTTGGAATTGTTACATTCTATGATCCCAACAGACTCCGGGAACATGGTAGAAATTCGAGTTTGGTATGCCTGAACTCAGGATAATAAAATGCATCTTTTAGTAAAGGTTGCTTTCATATTCTGTGTTTGCAAATACCACTTTTAGAAAGTTGGTATTTGCTTGCCTAACCTTTTTAGCCCGCCTCTGCTAGGATGTGTATCTGCTGCCTGGTTTCTGTGAGTGACAGGGCTGGGGAATTCCAGGAGACAGGCTGGGTCTGCCAGGTGGTGAATAGAAAGATTACAGCCAGATGGGTGGGAGCAGTGCACCTAGACTCTGAATAGGCCTATGCTCTGCCACCACAATACTGGCCCCACCTCCTGTGGAGCATCTGATGTCTCTGCCCTGCACACTGAAAAGACAAGCCAGAGCCCTGTAAACAAAGTGCTCCAAAACTGGGCTGAACTGGGCAAAGGACCCCTGGCCTGAAAGAACAAAAGATTTGTGGTATACATATGGGAGCCGTACTCCTAAGAAATTAGATCCTGCTTGAACCAAGAAGAACCTCTGCCCGACGAGAATGAACTGGGAAAGCTGCAAGGAGGAGTACTATCCCTGACCTGGGGGATCGGCCTGCAGTGTTTGCCTTGCTGCGAGAGGAGAGGATAAGACTAAAGAGACTTTTATCAACTTGTGCTTTCAACAATCTCCAAGGGCTTATGCGTGAGCTTGCCCCCTGAACGGAGTCCCAGGAATATTGGACTCCTACTGCCTCAAACAAACTGCTGGACATTGCCAAGATTTGCCCTGCCGCTGGAGCCGCGATCTGAATGCGACTCGCACCCCCCTGTCCGCTTTGAAGTCTGTGCCTGGCCGTCCCGCACCGTGTGACTCCGCTTCAAATTCGAGCCCTAGCTTGCACTGTCCAAGAAGGGCTGCCTGCACCCCGCTTCACCCTCCCCCCTTCGAGCCGCACTGACTCGCCGCACTCCTGGTGCTGGACTCAGGGATCGGAGCGCACAGCTCGCAGCGTACCGGCCGCCTTGCACTGTGCTAGTGAGATCCCCCGGCAGCCCCGCACTCGAAGAGTACGGCCCGTACGTTCGCCACGTACCGGCTGCCTTGTGCCACGCTGCTTCACATCGAAAAGGCATCCCCGCTCTGAGGCACGACGGAAATCACGCCTCGCACAATGAACGCCGGAAAACCAGCATCGTACGCCTCGCTTCTTGGGGCCCACGCTCTACGCCTCTCACAAGACTCCTACAGCCAGCCGGGGTCCGCACAGCAGAGGGGCCGACAACGTCCCTGGTTCGCCTTCACTCCTGCCAGCGCCTCATCCGTGTCGGACGCATTTCAAGGTAAACTGTACGCCTCGCACTGTGACTGTGTGCGCACCGGACCCGAGAGTCCGCGACGCTGATTTTTAACTCTTGCAAGATACGATCATCCCCGAGAGAGCCGCACAGGCAGTGCGAAGCGCATGGAACTTAAACTACGCATTTTTAAAGAACTCTTCTTTGCTAAATAGTATGGTGGCCTAATTTTAAACATTATTTGGATCTTGTGCTAAGCCTTACATAAAAATAACTATTTTTGATATAAACCTAGTGTGGTATCCTTTTGTGGTGTTGTCCCTGAGTTATTGTATGCGTGCACAAATGCTTAACCTGTAAACGCTTCTGAGATAAGCCTTGTCTGCTTGCGCCACACAACCTAGAGGGTGAGCAGGGGTTATTTTAGAGGGTGATCCCCTTATCCTGACTAGAGGAGAGGGTCCCTGCTTGTCACAAGGGCCTACCTGTGCCAACCAGAGACCCCCAAATCCAACATTGGTGGCAGCTGTGGGATTCTGAATTTGCATTTGTGATTTATTTACAGTGATTGGTGAACACCACGTAGTGAGTTCAGACCATAACGCAGCCACATACTTTTTGATTTTTGTTTTGCTGAGAGATCTCCATTTTTAAAGAAATCATGCCTGGTCCAAACAGCATAGAAACGGTAACATATGTATTCTCTGACATTGAAGGAATAGAATGGGAAGAGGAGAGACTAGAGAGCTACACCTTAGCCCAGCTGAAGGGCTTGTGCAGAAAGTTTGGAGTTTCCAAGTCTGGATGTAGAAACAAGGTGGTTGAAGGCCTATGAGGTAGCCATGTCTTGCCACTGGGTCCCTGAGAGAGATTGGGGAGCGGGGTTGTGGGGGCGGTTCCTCCCAATGAGGGGCGGGACACACTGCTAGATTTGCCTTCTGAAGTTCATAATTCTTACCCACACATGAAGGACGCTTTAATGACCAGGTATGGGTTAACTCATGAATTGTACAGACAGAGGTTCAGGGGTTCTGCAAAGATTCCTAACTGTTGAGTATGTAACTTTTTTCTGCAGAGCACTGGATGGTTGGGTGAAGGGTAGCAAAGTTAATGATTTTCAAGGTCTCTTTGATTTAATTGCATGGGAGACCTTGTCTAGTAATTGTTTTCCTGAGCTATGCCAGCACTTGATAGATAGCAAGCTGACTAACCCTAGGAAGCTTGCTGAGGAGGCAGACCGCTGGGTCAGCACCAGGGTCAACAAGGGTCAAGTGGGAGACTCCGCCAAGGGTGGGCAGGGTCCCCAGCAGAAGAGTGGGGGGGACAAGGGAAAACAGAGGGAGTTTCAAAAGAAGCCCCAAAGTAATCCCCAAGGGAACCAAGGGAAAGGTTCTTAGCCTCCCCCACCCCTGAAACCGACCGGGCACCAACAGGTACCCCTGTTCAAAGAGGGCCCCCTAAAGTGTTCCAAGTGTGGTGAGCTGGGTAATTTTGCCAATGATCTCAAGTGTCGCCTGTTTGGTAAACCTGCACCCACTAGTGCTCCGCCCCGGCAGATGGCTAGTGTAGCCTTTGGGGAGGAGGTAGCAGCCCAAGGTGAATGGCGTACCGTAGAAATGTCCCTTGTCTCTTTAGGAGACTGTAAGGTGGTCCCTGAGAACCAACTGCCCAATAACACTAAGAAATATGGGCAGTGGGTGACCATCAATGGCAAGAAGGTGGGGGCTCTTAGAGATACAGGAGCCAGTGTGACAGCTGTCAAGCATCACCTGGTGTCTCAAGAGCAGGTTGTCCCACATGCATTCTGCCGAGCCGTGAACGCCGACAACACTGAGAGTCAGTGTCTAATGGCTCAGGTTCCCTTTGAGTGTGGGGGGGTCTCTGGTACTCTTCAAGTAGCTGTGAGAACTGCATGCGTGTAGACTGTTTGTTGGGAAACGACTTGGAGAGTTCACCTTGGGAGAAGGTGGAGAAGAGTACTCACCTGAGGATGCTGGGTCTGCCTGACTTGGCGTGCATGACCACCCGGTCAATGGCAGCCAGTAGGGGTGCTCCAGAGGCCCTGGAGCCTGAGGGAGAGGCCCAGGAACCGGCCTTAGAGAGAAGGTGCAGGAGGCGTGGGAAACCAGCCCCTGTTGTTCCCACGGTCCAGGAGGAAGCAGACCTTGAGGGGGATGCCGTGGAACCTACAGGGGAACAGATAGCTGAACTGAGGGACCTCCCTGAGCTGACCCATTGGCAGCAGGAAGGAGGCCCCTCCAGGGAAGAATTCTGCCGGGCGCAGAAAGAATGTCCTTCTCTCATAGGTCTGCGGCAGCAGGCTGCAAACCAGGCCAACGGTGATCAGTCTGGAACACATTTAATTTATTGGGAGTATGACCTCCTGTATTCAGAGCCTAAGGTTGCTGAGCCTGGGTCAGCCCGTGCACTGGTGGTACCCCAGAGCTTCAGAGCCTTCCTACTGGGGCTGGCTCACGATGTGCCATTGGCAGGACAAGACCTTTGAAAAGCTTGTCACCCACTTTTATTGGCCCCAATTGTGCAAGAGCTCAGATGTTCATTGCAGGACCTGTCAGACTTGCCAGGCAAATGGAAACAGTGGCAGGAAGCAGAAGGCTCCTCTCCAACCATTCCCTGTAGTCAGTACCCCATTCCAGCGAGTGGGGATTGACATTGTGGGGCCACTGGACCCCAGGACAGCCATGGGCAACAGGTCTATCCTGGTCCTGGTGGACGATGCCACCCGGTACCCAGAAGCCATCCCTCTGAGGACAGTGATGGCCCAGTGGCGGGTCGTGCACTGATGGGAATTTTCTCCAGAGTGGGACTCCCTCTAGAGGTGGTGTCTGACCTTGGTACCAAATACCAATTTCATATCCAAGTATATGAAATCCCTTTGGCAAGAGTGTGGTGTAACCTACAAATTTACCACATCTTACCACCCCCAAGGAAATGGGTTGGTTGAGAGATTCAAACGTACCCTCAAGGGCATGATTATGGGCCTGGAAGAACCCATGAGGCGTAAGTGGGACGTCCTCTTACCATGCCTTCTCTTTGCTTGGACCTCTAAGTTTGGTTAAAGAAGGCTGGGAGCAATCTCCCAGGAAACCTCCCCAGAATGTATATAGCTACATGCTGGCCTTCAGGAACCAGACTTGGCGTTTCAGGCAACTTGCTGAGGCAAATCTGAAAGCCAGCCAGGAGGAGGTGAAGCGGTGGTACAACCAGAAAGCCACTGTGGTAGAGCTTCAGCCTGGACAGAAGGTGTGGGTCTTGGCCCCCGTGGAGCCTTGGGCGCTCCGGGATAAGTGGACAGGCCCCTTTGAGGTTGTGGAGCGCAAAAGTCCTGTTACCTATTTGGTGGACTTGCAATCTCCCAGGAACCCCTTGAGGGTCCTACATGTCAACCGCCTTAAGCCCCACTTGGAGAGGTCCGAGGTGGGCATGCTCTTAGCTACAGATGATGGAATGGAGGAGGAGACTGAGCCTCTTCCTGACCTCTTGGTAGCCACAGAGCTAGATGGGTCAGTGGATGGAGTTAACCTCTCTCCCACCCTGAACCCTGAGCAACAGAATGACTGCCACCAGCTACTGGGACAGTTTTCTGATCTGTTCTCCCTGGTTCCTAGTGTCACAGATTGGTGCGTCCATGATGTGGATACAGGAGACAGTTTACCTATGAAGCACAAGGCTTACAGGGTAACAAGCAGGGTCAGGGCTTGCATCAAAGAGGAAGTCTCAAAGATGCTTGCCCTTGGGGTGATTGAGTCCTCCAGCAGTCCTTGGGCCAGCCCAGTGGTCCTGGTCCCGAAGGCTGCAGCGCCGGGTGCCACACCCAAACTCCGGTTCTCTGTGGACTACAGAGGGCTCAATTCAGTCACCAAGACTGACGCGCACCCCATCCCCAGAGCTGATAAGCTCCCTGATCGGTTAGGGGCTGCGCGGTACCTCAGCATGTTTGACTTGACATCTGGGTACTGTCAGATTGCCTTGACTGATAGCGCCAAAGAGAGGTCAGCATTCTCCACACCACATAGCATTTCATGGCACATGCTAACAAAATTGCTGCCACGGCTCACATGAAACTCAAAATGATAAGGAAAATTCTACCTTTTCTACCGGATTCAGCCAGGAAAACTCTGATCAGTGCATTGGTGTTGTCCGCCTTGGATTATTGTAACGCCCTATTCCTACATGCCCAAACTCGAGTGACAAACAAGATGCAGTCAATTCAAAACGCAGCAGCCCGGCTGCTTTCGGGTCTTCCCAAGTTTGCACCTGTTTCCAACACCATCAGGAAACTTCATTGGCTCCCGATTTGCAGTCGAATTAAGTTCAAATCGCTGTGTATTGTTTACAAGGCACTCAACAATCAAGGCCCCCACTTTCTCAAACATAATCTTCCCCGCTACATGCCAACTCGTTCTCTCCGCTCCATCCATCTCAATCATTTAGTAGTACCACGCACCAGAACAGTCACATGGGGCGATAGGCGCTTTTTGGTTGCCGCCCCAAAACTCTGGAATTCCCTACCCTCTCATATCAGGACTAGTCCATCTCTGCTAATATTTCGTAAACAGCTTAAGACTTGGTTGTTTGTTCAATAGTTAGGAATGTTCCGTTGGCTTCCCTGGATGTCGACCTATGCCCTTAGCCAGCGCCGAGACGCCTACGGGTATTCGCCGCGCTTTAAAAATGACAATAAATAAAGATGGGCATTTCCAGTTCCGGGTTATGCCATTTGGGATGAAGAATGCCCCTGCCACCTTTCAGAGGTTGGTCAACCAAGTGTTGGTTGGGCTGGATGAATTTAGTGCCGCCTACCTGGATGACATCGCAGTGTTCAGTGTCATATGGGAAGAACATCTGCGCCACCTCTGGGAAGTGTTGATGGCACTGCGCCAGGCAGGCCTCACGATCAAGGCGAGCAAGTGCCAGATTGGGCAGGGTTCCGTGGTGTACTTGGGACACCAAGTTGGGAGCGGCCAGGTGGTGCCCCTATAACCCAAGATTGAAACCATCCTGGCTTGGGAACCCCCCAAAACCCAGACAGAGGTGAGGGCCTTCTTAGGACTCACTGGGTACTACAGGAGGTTTGTCAAGGGGTATGGCAACATTGTTGCACCCTTGACAGAGCTGACTTCTAAGAAGCATCCAAAGAAAGTGATTTGGACTGACACCTGTCAGAAAGCTTTTGAGACCCTGAAGACTGCCATGTGCACGGCGCCCGTGCTCCTGGCACCCAACTTCTCCAAAGAGTTCCTTGTGCAGACAGACACTTCAGAGCATGGTGTAGGGGCTGTTCTCTCAAAGATGACTGAGGAGGGCGTTGACCAACCTGTAGCCTTCTTCAGTAGGAGGTTACTTCCCCGGGAACAGAGGTGAAGTGCAATTGAGAGTGAGGCTTTTGCTGTGGTCGGGGCACTGAAGAAGCTAAGACCCTACCTGTTTGGGACTCACTTCCGGGTTCAGACAGACCACAGGCCCCTCAGATGGTTGATGCAAATGAGGGGTGAGAATCCAAAGCTGTTGAGGTGGTTCATTTCCCTACAGGGTATGGATTTTATGGTGGAACATCGCCCTGGCACAGATCAGGCCAATGCTGACGGTCTGTCCGATTTTTCCACCTTAGTGATGAGAACATCCTGGGGTAGGGTAGTTCTCCCCACAATTCAGCTGGAGGGGACCGATGTTAGACCTGGCACCATTGGCGTGGGTCTCCCTTCCATTTTTGTTGCTGTTGCCCCATGTGTTTTGATGGTGTTAGCTGCTCGAAGCACTGTGCCACTGCCAATCTGTGCCACAGTGCAACTGCTCCCTGTATAAAATGTATATGGTGATTGGATTCCATGAGTGGCTTATTTGGTTTACTGTCAGACCCCAGTAAAGTGCACCAGCAGTGCCCAGGGCTTGTAAATCCAAATGCTGCTAGTGGGCCTGCAGCACTGGTTGTGCCACCCACAGAAGCAAACTGGTAAAATGTGTCTAAGGTCTGCCATTGCAGAACCTGCGTGCAGTCTGGTACTGCCATGCTGACTGGGCAAGTGCACCTACTTGCCAGTCCCCAAACCGTCCCTTAACTTCATATTAGTCACGCCTATGGTAGGCCCAAGGGCAGGGTGCATTGTAAGTATAAGGTAGGACAAGCCCTGATGTGTGTGGCATGTCCTAATAGTGAATTACAGCCATTTTCGTTTTTCACTATTGTAAGGCTACCTGTTCTCATAGGCCAGAATGGGCCGTTGGAATTGTTACATTCTATGATCCCAACAGACTCAGGGAACATGGTAGAAATTCGAGTTTGGTATGCCTGAACTCAGGATAATAAAATGCATCTTTTAGTAAAGGTTGTTTTAATATTCTGTGTTTGCAAATACCACTTTTAGAAAGTTGGTATTTGCTTACCTAACCTTTTAAGCCCGTCTCTGCTAGGATGTGTATCTGCTGTCTGGTTTCTGTGAGTGACAGGGCTGAGGAATTCCAGGAGACAGGCAGGGTCTTCCAGGTGGTGAATAGAAAGATTACAGCCAGATGGGTGGGAGGAGTGCACCTAGACTCTGAATAGGCCTGTGCTCTGCCACCACAATACTGGCTCCACCTCCTGTGGAGCGTCTGATGTCTCTGCCCTGCACACTGAAAAGACAAGCCAGGGTCCTGTAAACAAAGTGCTCCAAAACTGGGCTGAACTGGGCAAAGGCCCCCTGGCCTGAAAGAACCAAAGATTTGTGGTATAAATATGGGAGCCCTGCTCCTAAGAAATTAGATCCTGCTTGAACCAAGAAGAACCTCTGCCCGACGAGAATGAACTGGGAAAGCTGCAAGGAGGAGTACTGTCCCTGGGGGATTGGCCTGCAGTGGTTGTCTTGCTGCGAGAGGAGATGATAAGACTAAAGAGACTTTTATCAACTTGTGCTTTCAGCAATCTCCAAGGGCTTGTGGGTGAGCTTACCCCCTGAACGGAGTTCCAGGAATATTGGACTCCTACTGCCTCAAACAGAGCCGCTGGACATTGCCAAGATTTGCCCTGCCGCTGGAGCCGCGATCCGAGTGCGACTCGCACCCCCCTGTCCGCTTTGAAGTCTGTGCCCGGCCGCCCCGCACCGTGTGACTCTGCTCCAACTCCGAGCCGTAGCTCGCACTGTCCAAGAAGGGCTGCCCGCACCCCGCTTCACCCTCCCCACTTCGAGCCGCACTGACTCGCCGCACTGACTCGCCGCACTGACTCGCCGCACTGACTCGCTGCACTCCTGCCGCTGGACTCAGTGATCGTAGCGCACCGCAAGGCTGAGTATGGCCCGTACGCTCGCAGCGTACCGGCCGCCTTGCACTGAGCTAGTGAGATCCCCGGCAGCCCCGCACTCGAAGAGTACGGCCCGTACGTTCGCCACGTACCGGCCGCCTTGTGCCCCGCTGCTTCGCATCGAAAAGGCATCCCCGCTCTGAGGCACGACGCACATCACGCCTCGCACAGTGAACGCCAGAAAACCAGCATCGTCCGCCTCGCTCCTCGGTGCCCCCGTTCTACGCCTCTCACAAGACGCCTACAGCCAGCCAGGTTCCGCACCGCAGAGGGACCGACAAAGTCCCTGGTTCGCCTTCACTCCTGATACAGAAAAGGGGGTGGTGATGAACAGAGTGTCTGAATTAAGCAGACCACTCTTACCCAGTCCAAAGATCAGGGCTTGATCCATCACCGTTATTTATCTCACTGCCCCATCCCAGCTCAGAACCTGGCTATATGCAAATTAGTCTGTCCCTGGCCCAGTGCATCATGGGAACAGGGCAGACCAAACTACAAAGCCAATTCTTCACCAGAAAGGAGACAAGCTACCGGGGACCGGTTTCTGGCATTTCAGCCTCTTCGGCCCGGCTTGCTTGAATCCTGATGGAGCAGTGAGAAAGGGACTCATGTCTGAGTATACCCTGCCACACCTATAGTGGCCAAAAACGATACAGAAAAGGGGGTGGTGATGAACAGAGTGTCTGAATTAAGCAGACCACTCTTACCCAGTCCAAAGATCAGGGCTTGATTCATCACCGTTATTTATCTCACTGCCCCATCCCAGCTCAGAACCTGGCTATATGCAAATTAGTCTGTCCCTGGCCCAGTGCATCATGGGAACAGGGCAGACCAAACTACAAAGCCAATTCTTCACCAGAAAGGAGACAAGCTACCGGGGACCGGTTTCTGGCATTTCAGCCTCTTCGGCCCGGCTTGCTTGAATCCTGATGGAGCAGTGAGAAAGGGACTCATGTCTGAGTATACCCTGCCACACCTATAGTGGCCAAAAACGATACAGAAAAGGGGGTGGTGATGAACAGAGTGTCTGAATTAAGCAGACCACTCTTACCCAGTCCAAAGATCAGGGCTTGATCCATCACCGTTATTTATCTCACTGCCCCATCCCAGCTCAGAACCTGGCTATATGCAAATTAGTCTGTCCCTGGCCCAGTGCATCATGGGAACAGGGCAGACCAAACTACAAAGCCAATTCTTCACCAGAAAGGAGACAAGCTACCGGGGACCGGTTTCTGGCATTTCAGCCTCTTCGGCCCGGCTTGCTTGAATCCTGATGGAGCAGTGAGAAAGGGACTCATGTCTGAGTATACCCTGCCACACCTATAGTGGCCAAAAACGATACAGAAAAGGGGGTGGTGATGAACAGAGTGTCTGAATTAAGCAGACCACTCTTACCCAGTCCAAAGATCAGGGCTTGATCCATCACCGTTATTTATCTCACTGCCCCATCCCAGCTCAGAACCTGGCTATATGCAAATTAGTCTGTCCCTGGCCCAGTGCATCATGGGAACAGGGCAGACCAAACTACAAAGCCAATTCTTCACCAGAAAGGAGACAAGCTACCGGGGACCGGTTTCTGGCATTTCAGCCTCTTCGGCCCGGCTTGCTTGAATCCTGATGGAGCAGTGAGAAAGGGACTCATGTCTGAGTATACCCTGCCACACCTATAGTGGCCAAAAACGATACAGAAAAGGGGGTGGTGATGAACAGAGTGTCTGAATTAAGCAGACCACTCTTACCCAGTCCAAAGATCAGGGCTTGATCCATCACCGTTATTTATCTCACTGCCCCATCCCAGCTCAGAACCTGGCTATATGCAAATTAGTCTGTCCCTGGCCCAGTGCATCATGGGAACAGGGCAGACCAAACTACAAAGCCAATTCTTCACCAGAAAGGAGACAAGCTACCGGGGACCGGTTTCTGGCATTTCAGCCTCTTCGGCCCGGCTTGCTTGAATCCTGATGGAGCAGTGAGAAAGGGACTCATGTCTGAGTATACCTTCACTCCTGCCAGCGCCTCGTCCGCGTCGTCCGCGTCGGACGCATTTCAAGGTAAACTGTACTGTGTGCGTACCGGACCCGAGAGTCCGCAACGCTGATTTTTAACTCTTGCAAGATACGATCATCCCCGAGAGAGCCGAACAGGCAGCGCGAAGCGCATGGAACTTAAACTACGCATTTTTAAAGAACTCTTATTTGCTAAATAGTATTGTGGCCTAATTTTAAACGTTATTTGGATCTTGTGCTAAGCCTTACATAAAAATAACTATTTTTGATATAAACCTAGCGTGGTATCCTATTGTGGTGTGTCCCTGAGCTTCTGCATGTGTTCACAAATGCTTAATCTGTAAACGCTTCTGAGATAAGCCTTGTCTGCTTGCGCCACACTACCTAGAGGGTGAGCAGGGGTTATTTTAGAGGGCGATCCTGACTAGAGGAGAGGGTCCCTGCTTGTCACAAGTGCCTACCTGTGCCAACCAGAGACCCCCAAATCTAACACACCTACTTTAAGTAGGTGGTAAACCACTCGCAAATGGGAAGGGGTCCCAAGGGGACCCCTTCCCCTTAGCGAGTATGTTGCAAAATAGTTTTTAAGAGACCACTTCCTGCCCTTAAAAAAATGAAACTGAAAAGTTTTATTTTCCTCTTTTAAATGCATCCCGTTTTCATTTGAGGAAAATGAGCTGCATTTAAAAAAAAAATAAGCTGCTTTATTAAAAAGCAGTTCCAGACATGGTGATCTGCTGAACCCAGCAGGCCACCATTCCTGGGAGGGTCGTCATTCTCAATGGGCTCGCAAATTGCGAGAGGCTCATTATTATTATTGAGCCTCGCAATTTGCAACCCCATTGAGAATCGCAAACAGTGTGAAATACATCGGAAATTGCTCCTTGCAAATTGCAACTCGCAAAAGAGTTGCAATTTGCGATGCCCAATTTTCTTGGTCGTACATCTGGCCCTTAGTGACGAGGAGGGCCTCGCTCTTCCCCATTTGATGCAATATCCCCAAAAAGAGCTTAGTAGAGAATGGATCCTCAAAAGTGCGGCAATTAAAAATATGTATGTTGTGAATTGATTTATGTTTGATATTTGCATAATAAAACAAATTTAAAACTGATCTGTATTGTTGTCACAAACCACAAAAGTATTAGTTTAACTACATTGATCAGGGAATGTGAGGGTCCTTGCACCTAGTTTATGTTATGATTATCACCCTTCCCTGCCCGCAACAAATTGATTTTTCGGATAACCTTTTTTAATTGATTATGAATACAGTGTTAGTATTATTTGTTTGAGGTGGATAACTATCAAGCCGTTGACATGAATAGCATTTTGAACAATATTATCAAGAGGAAATGTTGCCTCTGTATTGTTGTGGGTGGAATCATGGTTTAAGTATTAATCCTAAATAAATTGAAACTTGTTTTCAGCCTAATCTTTGGTTGAGCCATCGACCTGACGCAATCGAATATATTTGGTGAAAATTGAGCATAGCTGTGCTTGTGGCAGACATACTCATCATGTCAGTCTCGGGCTTCAGGGATTTGGTTTACCATTGTTTTAATCTATTCAGGAGCATAATACTCTTTCTGGATATAGTGATATATTAATATTGCTGCAAAACTGTTGAATTCATCCATGTTGATTGAATCTGATATACAGAAGTTTAGCAAATTTCGAGTTTTCCAGTTCGTTGATACTTAATATCTGACGGGAGACCAAAGATGCCCTGGAAACAGCATAATATGCAACCCGTGGTGACCTGGTTGGACAAATGATTCAGCAGCATCACAGTGATGTGCTGAGGACACTGCTGGAGTAATTAAACGTGCTGGTGAACAGAAAAAGTGGGCTTTAGAGAAGCTCTGTCTACTTTCTGGGGTAACGGTATGTCCTTTTCCTGAGCTAGAGAGAGGAACGCTAGGGCTACCCATCACATCAAGATTCTTCAGTGCCTTCCATCATGGGGACTTTGTCTAGATTAACAGGTCACCATTTGAACAATTTTTGCAAATTTAGACTTGTTACAACTTTTGTTGTCATCCTACTCCTAAGCCTAGAGCCACATCATTCCCAATGGGTGCCATGTTACCAATTGGTGCTCCCAGATTCCTGGGCGCCTACAACAGTGGAGAATACATGACCAGAAAGGTCTTTTCAGAGATACAGACATTGGAGGATTGTAAGTAACCTGTTGTGTTAACCTCATGTGTTGCCCCATTTTACGTGGTCACCCTGAGGTGAAACCAGTTTGCACCTCTACTGGTCTACTGAACTTTCCAGGTCCACCATCAACTATACGTGAGCCGGGTGGCCTCAGGATACACAATGCCCATTGATGTGACACTTTGTTCATTTGCCTGTGCTAAATACCAGCCCTTTCCATGGTTTCCTTGTTTGAATATACTTTTGCCACCGCCAGAACCAGCCTACACGAAGGGATGAAAGACGTCGCCGAATGGATGAAGAACAGCTGCCTGAAACTGAACTCAGACAAGAAGGAAATCCTCATCCTGGGATCATCGCCCTCCGCCTGGGACGACTCCTGGTGGCCCCCTGCCCTGGGCACCACTTCCAAACCAACGGACCACGCACGCAACCTGGGCTTCATCCTGGACTCCTCCCTCTCGATGACCAGACAAGTCAACGCCGTCTCATCATCATGCTTCAACACCTTACGCATGCTCCGCAAGATCTTCCGTTGGATCCCCACCGAAACCAGGAAGACGATCACCCAGTCACTCGTCACCAGCCGGCTGGACTACGGAAACACCCTCTATGCCGGAACCACAGCCAAACTTAAGAAAAGACTCCAGCGCATCCAAAATGCCTCCGCACGACTCGTCCTTGACATCCCCTGACACAGCCACATCTCCGGCCACCTGAGAGACCTGCACTGGCTCCCCGTCAGCAAGAGGATCACGTTCAGACTCCTCACCCACGCACACAAGGCCCTCCACGACCTGGGCCCCAAGTACCTCAACAACCGCCTGACCGTCTACGCGCCCACCCACCAGCTACGATCATCCAGCCTCGCCCTCGCCGCCGTACCTCGCATCTGCAAAGCCACCGCCGGGGGAAGATCCTTCTCCTACCTGGCAGCCAAGACATGGAACTCCCTCCCGATCCACCTCCGGCTGACCCAGGATCATCTTTCCTTCAGAAATCTCCTCAAGACTTGGCTCTTTGAGCAGTAATGAACCCCTCCCCCCAGCGCCTTGAGACCCTCCCGGGTGAGTAGCGCGCTATACAAATGCCCATGATTGATTGATTGATTTTGATGCAGACTTTTGGGTTTGCAGTTCACCTTCTACTCAGACCAATAGAGTATCATCAGTGAGACCACAGGCTGTGGAAAAATAGGGTAAAATGCTGATCATTATTTTTACGTTGTTTGTCTCTGTATGGCACCCAGATAAACCTGGCTCACCGAAGAGAAATGAAACTCAAAATAAACCCGACAAGATTTGATAGGATCTCTAGATTCCTGAGTCTAAGCATTATGAAGATGGTCAAGCTCATATCTCAAGACAAAATGGTTCTAGGTTCTTCTGGTTTTCTTTTCGTTTTGTTGACTGCCCGGCCTCACAAATTATTGTTCTACTCTATATGTCTGATTGGGTGCTGGCCTTTGTTGCCTTTTATTACACTTTTACAATTCTAAACTATTCCTGTCACTTCAGTAAACATTGGATGCTCCCCCACACTTCCTTTGAAGTCTCATGGGTACAAAAGAGGTTCTTGGCCAGTTGGAAAACAAGAGTGCCAAAAGACCAAGGGCATGGCCTTGGGACAGAATAGGGCCCCCCAAGAATACTTCTATCCACGGACCAGGTGAAAAGGCCTCACATGAGTGATCCTCTTTCTAGTTTATAAATTGAATTCTAAAGTGTGTATTTTTTTGTGCAAAATATTGAGAATTTCCTGATTCCGAAGTTTAGTCAGACTGGGGATCAGGGAGAGAGTGACTTAACTAATACCATAATATCTACATGGTTTTATGTCAGGGTTGACTATAACGACCTACAAATATATTGTCTGACATTGACTGGGTACTACATTGTGATGTGTGAATATAGTTACCTTTCTTAACCCCACCTGATTCTGTGCTTAACTTGGGCGGCATGTTTAAGTGGGAGTGAAAACATTTACAATATTTCTACCCTACAATGTAGTGCATAAAATAGCATTGCCATGCCATATATCACATGCAACATAGTGAACCCTCCAACATCTCTACACACACTGAACCCGCATTATAAGATTAACTTCAATGACCCAAATCACCCCCAGCCGAAAGATATTTCTGTGCAGTCTTAGCCATATAGAATTGTCATTCCAATGACGAAATATATCACTAACAGCCCTGGCCTTTCAATTACAGACAAAGTTTACATGGCAATCAATAGGTAATTTGTCATCAATTCTCCAGGTACTGAGAATATGTGGATCGAAACCATTTCTGTATTCGCCCAAGCGTGCATGCTGTCGATCGCATGTAGAAGAATTACTGTACACATCAGGAAATATAGATTTCCCTTAATAATGTGCACAACACAGCCCCTTTTTGGCCCTTAGTTGAGGGATTTCATTTTATAAGCAAGGCAAAAGGATATAAGGGCAGGAATCCCTAAAAAAAGAAATATGCAGATACAGTAAAAAAAAAAATAAAAAAAAAAAAATGATCCAGAGCTCAAAGAAGGAGAGAAAAGCCTTACTACTGATCTACTCAAGAAAATCTGCATATTTTTTACCATTCACGTTTCCCATCCCTAAAACATATTTGAGCCAAGTCCATCACATCCATTTGTCATCTGTCAGCTATCTGCTTGCCAGACCCAAAATGAGCTGGATACCATTTTGTTCCAAGCAAAGCGTGAAATATACAGCCAGTCCTTACATTTCACTTGCATTTCTGCATTCTGCTGTTTGCTGATTCACTTTCCCTTTATAAATGCAAGACGCCCAGGGCGAGGAGACGGATAAATAGCACTGGGTGAACTTCTATAACTCACTTGGGAAAAATGTGAAATAATTTTAACTCACAAATCTTTGATTCCTATAGAGAACTACAAAACGAGCAAGCATTCTTGAGACAAAGACAAGCATCTAGTTTTCAGGTATAATTTCACATTCTTCTGTGGTCAGGTTATGCCTTCCAGCATGTAAAGGACCTGAACTGGTGTATATCTATCTATCTATCTATCTATCTATCTATCTATCTATCTATCTATCTATCTATCTATCTATCTATCTATCTATCTATCTATCTATCTATCTATCTATCTATCTATCTATCTATCTATCTATCTATCTATCTATCTATCTATCTATCTATCTATCTATCTATCTATCTATCAAGATAATAAAGATGCATTGTTGCATTGTGAGCTTACTGACCCAAGACTCAGGGCTAAATATTTATAACTATTCCCTCGACTTAAATGATGGACTTGGTAGGCATCTCCAGCACCTTACCTAGACAAGCCAATCACTGCTGGCTTTTCACCCCTGCCTCCACCAGCCTTTTTTTACCACATTGTGTGGTCAGAGGGCCACCATTTTAAAAGTAATAAATGAAATACGGACATAGTAGAGGAACTAGTGGAGCCAGTATAGATAGCTCTGTATACATATAAAAATGTAATTAGGTGGGGATTTCACCATGGCTAATGCACAAGAGGGCTCCATGCGTCTGTAAGTTGTGCGCTATGGAATGGCCTTGGACCATAGTACTCGTATAGCAGTGCTCAGAAAACAGAATTGCTTGATGGTACTTCATGGGTTGAGATTTGTCATGAAAATGAGTTGGTTCGTCTCTTTGCAGATGGTCGTTGGTATCACATTGACTAGCCGTGGTCTATGGGCTGTGGAGCATCTTCCACCTTGTGGGATGTGGAATATGCAGGTGATCTGGTGCAGGTTTTGGTTGTTTGAGCAGAGGAAATGTCCAGTGGAATAGGGCTGTACTTTTGTTATGGAATAATTTGTAAACTTCTCTTAAATGCATTTGTCAGAGAAACAGATTTTTAGAGGAACCTGGGCAGGAAGAGGGAACCAGTGCAGATATTTTAAAGTCAGATATTCAATCAAACTACTAGTCTTCAGGCAGCACTCTGATACAACTGGTGGTGGCTGACTTAATGGCTTTGTAGTCCAATGTAGAGTGTGCTGGTGTAATCAAGGTTGGAAGTCATCGGTGGACTCCACTGTACAACTCTTGATTGGAAGTATATATCAGAGTAGGAAAAGAAAATGGTTGAATGTACCAACCAGAAACTCAATTTGGGCTGCACAAGTCATTTTACTATGAAACATAGCACTTATATTTGGTGTCTGAATGCTGGGAGTCTTTGATTGACCTAGGATGAGTTTTGTTTATCGGTCTTGAGAAAGAGTGATTATTGTTTGCTTCATTAAGGTTCAGAAACTGCTCTGCAATCTATGATTTGATGGCAGACTGGCAGGTCTGCATGAATTGCTGATTGTTGTTCTTGCTCATGAAACCCAGGTAGAGTTCAGAGTCACTTTATGAGGGTTTAAGGAAATGACAGAGAAATTGGGAACAACATCATGTGGTGATTATGTGGGTAGACAGATAAACTGCTAGTCAGACACTTGGGTTCCTTGTGAAGTCTGGCAGGAGTCACTCATGGCGGGATCCAGCTGTAGTTCCTGAGTTGGTTGGTATGTCGCATAAAGAGCTGCATCACAATCTAGTGTCAATACTAGAATTTTCTCTACCTCGTGAGCTGCTCCAGGAACATTATTACATATTTGGGAGGGAAAATTTAGCTTTGTCAACAGGTTACCCCCTATAGTGGGTTGGGATGGAAATGAGTATTGAGGTAAACTGGAATTAAGTTATTTCAATAACTAAAGCATTTTAATTGTCTGTATATGTTATCGTTGGACAAGTTGAGGGCATCACTCTTAACAGAAATAAGAATAGCTTGTTTAGGGAGGACTAAAACTGTTCCTTCTTTAAACAACTAATCGATTATCTGAATTGCAGATAGACGTAGGTGGTGGGATTTAATGTCATTTGGAGAGAAAAGGAGGTCATGTAGGATGTTGAGAATGCACTTCATCTTAGCTGTATCTTTCAGCGTGAATGATAATGTAGGGCAAGGCAGGCAGGTTGTCTTCTCTCAGTCTCTCTTGAGGTGGATGTTGACATCTGATTTGAATTCCTATAGATCATGTCATTTTTAACTTTATAAATATAAAACACTGATTATTTCTCTCAGAATGGTTCAAGGCAGGAAGGTGTGTGTTATAATGTAGGTGTCAGTTACAATAGCATGCAAAGTCTATTTCTGCCACTGTGGAGTCTGGAGTTCAAGTTGCCTTGTGCATTTTGTGTATTCAGTGGAGGTAGGTTCGTACCACCTGAGTTTCATGGTCTTTGGAGACTATCTTTTTACTATTTCAGCTCTTCCTCATTTTGTTTTGCTGGATTTGCAAATCTTTGAAACACTCATAATTTTTCTGCAGCTTCTTATTCGGGATATCCATGTCTGTGCTGTGAAAGAGGGTGATGTTGAGGTTCCCTAAAGAGGTGCTGTGCAGCACTGCAGAGACTTTGTTGGACATGGCTCTTCGTAAATCTAGTGAGGGAAGGTTCTTTATGGATCATATTCATGTTGTCCTTGATGTTTGCTGTTGAGTATTTTTCTAGGGTGACCATGAAGGGCATTGCCTAAAGATCAGTCCCTGGGCGGGTTTGTCCAGTCAGATCACTACACTGCCGACTCAGGAGCTGGGGATCTGGGTTCGAGTCTTAGCCTCAGCGCAACATCCTGTAATTCTGGGCAAATCACTTAATCTCCCCGTGCCCATGGACAGTGCCTGGATACCCTCACGGGTGATAAGCTGAGCTATATAAATCTACAAATCTACAATCATACTACATCAATTGTAATGTAGTGTAGCTTCTGTGATTTATTCCATGTAGCCTTAGGAGGCGGGGCTTAAATTAGAGTTCTCTCAGTGCTTTAAGTCCTCGAGTAGAAACCTATTATTTTCCTCTAAGAGGCAAAATCTGAAATTTGTTGTTAAAACTGGAGGTTGCAGCATCAGGGCTGTAGCATAGTTGTCACCGTCCATTTAATCAAATAGGCAGGACCCAGGCTGTGAAACAATAATGCACACTCACAAAGCAATGATGAAATTAAGAGAGAAGCTGTATATTGTTTTTGACTAAACACACATTTGTTCATGCCATTTATGTCTCTGGTGTCTTGTCTCTTTTAGCTGTCTCTTATCTAAAGGTCTATTCCGTACAATATCAACACTTACTGTGGGCTTTGTGTCAGCTCGAAGATTATCTGTGGTTGACTTTCTTTCTTGTCAATCTCATTTGCTTGCTTCTTACTGGATGGTTTTCTTCCTCTTTTTGTGTTTGTACCTCCCCTGAAATATAGCTTCTATACTATCCTTCTGATTTCCTGTGTTGTATTGCTTACACTGCCTCCATCAAATGAACTATTTTTTCGATATACTTTGAGCTCTCCAAGGAAGTGAATATGTATTTGCCCAACCCACAGCTCGTCTGTTGCTTACTCCACCCCTTCCTGTCCCACCCAGCATTTGTCTTTTTTTTAACCACTAGAGCTCATCTGTTGCTCCTGGTCCATCCTTCCTCACTGCTGCTCAGCAACATTGCCTTGCTCCCCCACCCCACTTCTATTGCGTTTCTCTCCTGCCCCTTCCTGTCCTGTTTTTCTTTCAGAGGGCATGAAGCTACAATGTGCTACATGCCTCCCTTTCTCTAGAAAGTGCCTTTCAAAAACCTTTTAATGTTTTTCTTTATTTACCACTTCGAAAGGGGTGTCTGCCATCTTAATTATTGAATGTTAAAAAATGTGCTTATGATGCATAGGTACACATGCCCGGTATATGTACATGAGTACATCATTATGTTGGTGCTGGGCATAAAGTAATAAAAAAAAGAAAAGGTCACCACAGTTTCATGGAGCATATGTGACTTCATGATGATGCATGTGCACCTACACATAATGATGCAGGGGCCTGCCATATTTTTTCTTGTTGATGTTTAACATTGAAAATGACCTTTTTAGGTCTCGCCTGTCGATGCGCATGCGCATCGAGCAAGCGAGACTATAGGGGCTCATCTACACTTTATCTAACTTGCAAGGAATCGTGGCGATTCCTTGCAGTGCCCGTGACTTTTAAGCTCAATGCGCATGTGCATTGAG
This sequence comes from Lissotriton helveticus, assembly GCF_964261635.1. Classification (NCBI taxonomy): domain Eukaryota; kingdom Metazoa; phylum Chordata; class Amphibia; order Caudata; family Salamandridae; genus Lissotriton; species Lissotriton helveticus. The sequence goes on along the minus strand of NC_136070.1, from coordinate 1,193,441,588 downwards.
CTTAAAAGCGCGTGCACAGCCGCCCGCATTCCTCCGACACCTTTGAAGTGAAGCTTAGCTTCACTTCAAAGGCCCGGTTCTTCACACCCACATGCCGCTCTGCCCTGCTCCGCCCCCTCCCCTGAGTCATCCTGCCTGCCCCTTCCCGCCGTGTCGCATTTCTCCTCCCCCCTCCCCCCTCCCCTCTCTTCCCTCCGTCTTGTTGGCTTCGCTGTTTCTTTTTAGGCGCTCCGAGGCCACCCGTGCGCCATTTAACGCTATGTAAAATTAAATGTAGTTTTTAACCTGTTGCTTATGTCTGCCCGTGCCTCCTTCAGTGACTCCACCTTTTCTCTGCCTCCTTTTCACGAAAGGCACCGAAGCCCCCACAGCGCCCACCTAGCCTCATGTGTCTGCCCTGTGCGCCACACGCGCCTCATTGGGCGCTATAACAATACTTTCCCCCAGAAGTATCCTCTCTTTCTCTCCTTCAGGTTAATCATTCCTCTCCTCGCTAATTATCCTCCCTCCCCGCCTCCACCTTTCTTCCCCGTTCCTTCCCTTCTTTCTCACACCCCGTATCCCGTTCCCACCTGCACTGCTTTTATTCCCTCCTCTCTCTAACGTTTTCTCTCTTCTGTCTGTCTTGGTCAGACCCTCTTTCTCATTGTTTCTGTATCCATTTCACTCGCTGACACCCCTCTGCTACTCTCTTCTTCTCCCATTCACTCCTCCACCCCTGTCTCTGCCTTTTTAACTTTCTCCTTTCTCTCTCTTTTACTTTCCTCATCTCCTCTGTTTAAACTCTGTGCCTCTTCCAGTCTTTCTCTTAACCCTCTCTTTCTCTAGCTCCTCTCTTCGTTTAGTCTCTCTCGCCGCCCCCTTTCTTTCTTCGGTTTTCTCTTTATTCTCTCTCTCTCTCTGAATCATCACTTGGCTTTCTCTCTTTCCCTTCCATCTTGCCCCTTCCCTTTAGATCCTCCTTTCTCTGCCGCGCTCTCTCTCTCTTCCCCTCTTCCCTTTCCCTTCTCTCCTTTATTCTTCTTCGCTCCCTCTTTCTTCTTCTCTCCATTATCTCCGTCGTCCTTTCCCTGTCCTTAGTTTAAGTTTCGAGTTAAACATATTTTGTGGGGAAGGGCCCCGTTCCGGAAGGAGCTGTCGGGAGACAAACCACCCGCTGTTGGAGCCGTGGAGACTGAGGGCCCACGCCAGCGAGCGGTGGGGGCTGGTTGGGGGTAGTGGAGGGAAACATGTCATGTAAACACCGCCTGCCCGCGCGGCGTGCGCCTCTGCTGTACCTCGGGCGCGTCCCCCTCACAGCGGGCAGCGAGCTGTCGAGGGCCCCGTCTGCCAGGCTGTCGCAGTGGCGTAACGCAAGATGACAGCTCCCCCATGCAGAATGTAATGTGGGCCCCAGAGTCTCTCACACTGAACAGATATTCATTTGTCTTGGGCTCAATTGCCCCCCCCCCCCAGAAGTGAGGTCCCCTCTAAAGGGTTGGTTGTCTCCACGCGCCCTGCCCCTGTTACCCCCTTCCAGGCACTTTCGCTGGGCCTCTGTCTGCCCGCAATATTTACTTACCAGATTTGTAATTATGTTTGTTATTGCTCGGGAAAGCAGAGTGGCTTTCCTGAGCTCCAAACTGTTTCTTATTGCTTGCCAGTGTACACGTTCTGCCGGCATGCAATGGCAAGGAAGGGCTGAGGGGGGCCCTCTCCAACACAAGGTACACTAGGCCCCCCTCCCCTCGCACCTCGGGGGCTGCAGAGGGGTCTCCATTATGCCCCTGTGCTGCCGGATCCAAAGCCCTGTCAGCGCTTGTGAAAACAATGTAGGCCACTTTCTTTAACCACAGGCCTTTAATCATGGTATTTTCCTCTTAGGGTGCACCTCGAAATGATCGCCCAAACTTACTAGCTAGTAGCACGTTTTTTTTCAAGTCTGGCTTTGAAACTGAGACAGATACAGACTATTGATCACCCCTAACCCCCCAAAAAACATATAGAGGAGTTTTTGATCAGCAGTCCTCATCTATTGGTCTGTTGAACTGTCATTCACATTTTGCATTCTCCCACCCCTGCATTGGGCTTTACCTGCTGGCACCATTCAGTAAAAGTGACTGCACAAAGCCAGTGCACATTGTTCACATCTGCCTAAAATTATTTTTTTCCAGTGGCATAGGCGGTTCAAAGTGTGCTTTTATAGTTTATTTTAACTTTAAATACCAGCTATTTATTTTGCCTGCAATTCGTGTGTTCAGTTAGATGGTGATTTGTTTTTAAAAAAAAAAAATTTAATTGCTGTTATAATGTCATTAAGTGACATTGAAACATCGTAGACGCACGTGATTTGAATCCTTGTCTTGGTGGGGGCGGTTTATTCTTGACTTCTTCTCAAATAATGATAATAAAATGCATGATGCAACTGAAAGGCTTTGTATTAAAAACATCCTCACCAGTTAAACAGCCACGCTACTGATTTCTAAAAAAACAGTAATATTTTATTGCAATCCTATAGCTGCCACACTTACCAGGCAGTATGTTTTTATTTCTTTTTGAAGCCAGTGCTTGTAATGAAAAATAAAAATATGTGAGCACTGCCTCAGCATGACAAGGCCACACCTATTGGCTTTGCCAGTGAGTGTTTTCCTAAGTAGCTAGTGGGTTTTGGATTACACAAAGGGCTTGGGTTACACCAGTGTTGTGTCTTTTCCGAAGAAGCCTGAGAAAATATTGACTGAGAAAAAAAACGATTGGCAAAATATAGACTCCAAAAGGCAGACTGCCAAAGACCTGAATTTACATAAATATGCTACAACATTTTTGACTTGCTCTCAAGCGCTTGTCCGCAAACATGCTGCGACTGGAGTCAGAACTGGAAAATGAGCCAGTCCTAATGCACACGAGAATAGGCTTTGGCTGGATTTGGAAATTAAATACAGGTTGCATTTTTTGTAGGGAGTTGTTTAAGGCTGATATAATAAATTATCTATAATTTGGAACCAGCTTTCTATAAAAAGATGTTTTTATGGTCTAGGCTTCCACATGGGATTCTTAGGTCTCGGAGCATTTGAGTTAGAGCTTTTAGAAATGTTTATGGCTTTTTTTTTTTGTAATTCTTTGGCATTGGCTACAGGAAACAAAAATGCTAAAGATTTACAAAAAAAACCCATAAACAATTCTAAAAGCACTAACTCTAATGCTGCGAGACCTATTGCATTTCCAATGCTTGTTCTCTTTTGCCAATGCTAACAGACGGTGCAACCTATTGACATTGCCAATGCTTGTTTATAATTTGTGCCACATAATTGTGGTGCCCTATAAAAGCAGCCTTACCTCACCACCTGAAAACAACAGCCCTAATGAAAGGCTTCTGTTGTTAATCGTTAACCTTAAAGCCATTTACAGATTGTCAGTTCTCCCACTGGGCCAGACCATCTTATTTTAGCCCTTAGCAGCTCCTGCACCCCTGCATCTCTCTCTGCTTCTGTCTCAAAAAAAGATGAAGCAGTCAGAATTCTGCTCTCAGGACTCTGGAGACAATCATTATACTGCCTTAGCACAGCTCTCCAACCATGCCTGAAACAGAGGGCGACTAGTAAGGGCATGGAAGCTGCACTGCAGCTTTCAAAGACAACTACAATATAGTCACTGTTATTGTTGGAGAACTGCAGATAGAGCAGAAAGTCTGCTTTTGTCTACAGTAATTGGCAGCATGAATGATATAAATGCCAGCCATCGACTAATTATCCCCAAAACATGCTTACAAATAAGGAAAGGTTATGTTCCAGTTTATTTATTGCACAGAAAAATATCCCTCCTACATAATGGTGAATACATGATGTACCAAATGTTAAGAGATTTACATAAAAAGTGACTGCATTCAATTGGCAATTAAATATAACATTGCAGAGGATGTTCTTCATGAAAGTTGTTGACTACTCAAGTACAACCTACGTACTAAAAAAAAGTCATATGCAATTGCAAAATACCAGTCCTGATTCACAGAATCAAGAATATAACAAAAGGATAGATGGATCATGAGTAGCACAAATCTAGCGCTAGGGTCTGATTTGGGGGACTTTCTTACGTGCCACACTTGCAACAAATTAGAAAACCCACAAACGTGTACAGTTTACAGGTAGGTGTGTAAGTATGCCTGTGAAGTAGTGTTATAGAGCAGCATTGTGGTTTAGGTACCAACAGCAAAAAATATGATTCATCAATATCGACTTTTGCGAGGGGCGTGACCAAATTGCCCACAAGATGGCCGCCAGCTCCTAAATCTCTCTAAGGCCCGGATACCATGAATGGAGCCTTGCCACCATTAGTACTCATACAAAAAAGAGGCGCGCCATGGTGGCACTAGAGTATGGAGGGAGCGGGCTACTGTGGCCACCATTTTGGGCTTCTACAGATTGGCAGAGTGCTTCTGACACTCACACTTGCCTAGCTACATGAAGGAGCCTGTCATGGATAACTCTTAACTCTGAACACACCCATACATCAAAGCCTGTGCTTTTTTTGTCCTCCTTCATGCTTTTAAATGGTGCACGTCAAACTTTCACAGCAATATGAGATTTATCTGTGGAGAGGAGGGCTAGAGACACTCTCTTCTCAGTGTATGTTTCTTCACGACTGGAGACTCTTCACTTCATCTTTGCTCTTCTGTGCGACTTGTTCCTGAGAAGGTCATCTTCAGGCAATTTCTGCTGAACTGTGTAACATACAGGTTAATTGATGACTTTAACCCCTTCACTGCGGGGCTGTTTCCCCCCGCTGTACTGGGGGACGCGCACAGCGCCCCGGTGCTCATGACGAGGTCAGCTCGTCATGAGCCACGCCGCTCTGGTGCTCATGACGAGCTGAGCTCGTCATGACCACGCCCGTTCCAATGGAACGCTCAGCACATCAAGGGAATCAGCCCAGAATGTGAGCGTTCCATTTAACGGGCGCGGTTATGACGAGCTCAGCTCGTCATGAGCCCCGAAGCGCCGTGGCTCATGCCGAGCTGACCTCGTCATGAGCACAGGAGGGGTCAAGGTTCTCTGTGATTATCTGAAGAGTGGCAGGCTAAGAGCACTCTCGATATTGTGCATGTTTGTTCATGACTTGTGAATTTACGTTGCTCTGTCCTTCATTTGTATTTTTTTGTGTGACCGACAGGCAAAGCGCTTCTGATACTCGTTCTTGCCTGGCCATATGGAGGAGCGTGTCAAAGTATATTTTTGAAGCACACGTGCACTTTTATCACAGCAAGTGTATTTTTGACTCTCTACATGCTTGGGAACACCCAAGCCCTCCCAGTAGCGAGATCGAAGACAGTGAGTCTTCCGCAGGCTAGGAGAGGAAGGACAGCGGGGACTCCATCTGACCAAAACTGTCGAATCTGTTGGGTGGTGCCGACCCCCCTGCCCCCCCCACTATCGAATAGAGGACTGTTAGTGCTATATAGACTGGAGGGACGTGCATAGGGACCATACCTGCTATAGTGCGGGCTAAAAGATGAATGCCCCCCCCCCCACCGCCTCAAGCTTCTCCAACATACGTTTGCAATCCACAACTGCACCAGTCAAGCCAAGTAGTTTAGTTGTTTTTATTATTATTGTCCTTACTCTAATTTCTATTATATACGATTCTCAGATGGCAACACCACTTCCCGTCCAAACGTAGCTACTCCGACATAAAGGGGATGCACACTACATTGCTGGAGGGACTTATAAAGGAAGCACTACCTGAATTATAAAAAGCACAATAGGAGGAGTGGATGAAACTTAGTTGACCAACAACAGATGTGTTACACCCTCTCCACAAATGTTATGCAGAGGCTAGTAATGTTGTGTACAATCCTCAATTTCTGTAATACTTGATTTAAAGAGATGTAATGACAAATGTAAGACAAGTATTGTGTAATGCAGAATGTGTAAACAAAATGCCAATAAAAATGTGTTTAAAAAAGAAAAAAAAGTGTATTTTTGACTCTCACTCCTCCTCATAAATGGTGTTTGTACGACTTGCATAGGTTTATGCAATTTATCTGTGGAGAGGAAGGATAAAGTCACTCTCTTTATTGTGTGAGTTTCTTCATGACTAGGGATTCTGCATTACTGTTAGCTTAATCTTTGTTCCTTTGTGGAATTTCATTTTTAGGCCATTTCTGTTGAACTGTGTTGCTTACACGTTAATTTTACTACTTTTTGGTCACTGTCTGTCCACAGATATATCTTCAGGAATGGACTCTGCTGCCTCTTCCACCACAAAGCCTGCGTCCTCGCTTACAACAATGTCTCTTTCCCGCAAAGACTCAATCAGTAATACTACCAAAAGATAAAAGACCTTACCCTTACCTCTGGCACTCGAGGACTTAATGGACAAAATAGACATTTAAAGTCCTTTGTGATGGAAATGGACACCACGCTTCAGAGGTTTGAAGAGAAATGGTATTCTTGAGTCCAAAGTGAATGAGGTAGAACAACGTATCAGTGACATCCAAGATATGATGACCAAAGTCAAGGTGATGTCCCACTAGAACAACAAACACAAGACTTGGACACAACAGATGCAACAACTTACATATATATGAAATTCCTGAGGGTGCAGAGGGCTCCAACATGATTGCCTTTCTTAAAATGCATATTCCCAAAATCGTCGGCCTCAAGGAAGGTACTGAGTCTGACCTTAATCTACAACAAGCTCACTGCGTCGGCTCTAAACCTCTAGTGGCATCTCCATCGGCTTGACCAAGAGGAATTATTGTTCTATTTCTAAAGTATCATAAAAGCAAATCCTAATACGAATTGTCCCCCTACACACAGGGGGACAATTCCTATTAGGATTTGCTTTTATGATTTTTCATCCCAACGCTCCGTGGTTCAGAGAGCGAAGCCCCAACAGCACGCGACAAACTCACATTTTTTCAACTGGTGTTGGTGCGTGTCTTTACTCTTTTTTCTATTTCTAAAGTACTCTGATTTGATAAGGGTTTTATCAGTGCCCAACCAGAGAAAACAAATGCTTTGGTTGGGTCAGAAAATCTTTGCACTGGATGTAGCTCGAGCGACAGCTAACCGACGAAAAGGGTTTCTATCGCTTCGTCCTGCCCTACGGTCCATGAATGCCCGATACGGCCTTGGGCACTGTTGCCTGTTCAGGGTCACTTACAAGGAGAGAACTTTGTCTTTTAATTCCACAAACGATACTGCTTATGGCTATTGTTTTAGTTGAAGTTCTTCCAATACATCAACTTCATCTTGTATTTGTCTTTTTTACAGGTGTCCTTAGTCTCTCCTGGATCCCGGTTCCAGATGTTTGTACTCCACATGTACCCTCCCCCCGACCTAGTGTTTACACCTTGTTCCTCGCATGTCGGTAAGTGTTCCTAGTTTCCTTACAATGTTGTCCTAGTATTTGTTCTCTTTTATTGTCTTTTTTTTTGCTCTTCTCCACCCCAATATCACATTGATATTGTACGATATGTCTTGCTGTTCATTTTAGTTAAACCCTTTTTGGCTTTTTGGCTTCTTACCATCTTTTTTCCTTTATTAGGTTCTGTCCTTTCTTTTCCCCTTCCCCCTTCTTTACCTCTTCTTACATCTTTACACTTTGTTCCTACGTACTTCTCCAACTAAACCTATCTCAATCACTGGTTTATTGGCTGCATTGCTGGTCTGTTTGACATGGGTATTAAAGTTGACTGAACATGTTTGTTATGCTTTCTTTCTCTTCTCACACAAATGACATGAAATCTTCGTATTTTGTCCTGGAATGTCAAAGGCCTGCATACTCCTATCAAGAGGAAAAGGGTGCTTACTCATTTATCTAGATTACAATGTAAAATTGCTCTGTTACAAGAAACCCACCTTTATATTGGGGCCCAGACTCCGGAACTTTAGATCACTTCTGGGAATTAAGACAAACCTTTGCCAAGGAGAGGAACCAAAGAAGCTAAAGGAGTTGACTGCCCCTGTGCAATTGTGCTATTTTCTGGGGTTGGCCTGCAGTGGTTACTTTTTTGCCAAGGAAAATAGGAGGAACTTTGTATGAACTTTCATCATCTTGAAGAAGAATCTCCAAGGGTTTGAATTGTACTTGCCTCCTGCTGAAGTTTCAGGGATACAAGACTTCACCACCAGCTCCCCCATGAATTTCCTTGCTGGGAATTCTGTCTGCAGAAGCCTGTGTATTTTTGGGAGCTGGAAGCGCGACGCAACGAGAAAAAGCGTGTCGCTGCCACAGCTGTTACCGTCGCATCACCGGAGAAGCATGTCGCTGCTGCCGAGGTCGCCGTCTCATCACCAGAGAAGCGTGTCTCCGTCACAGATGTTTCTCATCGCATCACCGGAGAAGTGTGTTGCCACCGCAAGGGTCGCCGTTGCATCACCGGAGAAGCGTGTCACAGGGCCTGTCGTGGCTCAAAAGTTCCCAAGTTCGCCGCACAGCCGTCAGGTGTGCACGCATCGCCTTCATGTCGTCGCATCGCATCAAAGACACCATCTTGTCGCATCGCACCGGATCATTGCATTGAGGTGTTATCTTGTCGCATCGTAACCGAAACGCAATATGAGATCGACGCATCACCTCCTCTCTGATAAAGAACAGACGCATCTCCTACTTTGCGCAAGCACTGAGGAACAGACGCATCACCTCCCCCGAAGCAAGGAACCGACGATTCACTCTCCCTGCAAACCTTTTGTTTATCTTGTATTAAACACCTAAAAGTACTTTGTGAGAAAGATGTCGCATTTACCATCAACTTTGAATTAAGCTATTTCTACAATTTGAAAGTCATTTTTCTAATACTGTATTGTGGATTTTTGTTGTTAGGTCTTGTGTTAAGTCTAGTAAAGACTACTTATTTTTCTAAACTGGTGTGGTGTCCATTTGTAGTGTTTCTCACTGTATTAGTGTATGTGTTCACAAATGCTTTACACACTGCCTCTGAGATACCAAGAGGGTGAGCAGGTGTTATCCAGGAGTGTACCCCCCTTATCCTGACTAGAAGCAAGGGTCCCTATTTGGACAAAGGTGCAAACCATTGCCAACTAGAGACCCCAGTTCTAACAGGGACAAAGGAGATGCGGGACGCTGCCTGCTTTGTCCACTAGCCAAAGAAACAGAGGCCCATTACATGGGAAACAACCATTACAACGCAGTCATTACAACGCACTACCTTTACAACACAACTGTTACAATGCAACTGCCTTTACATCACATGCCATAACAACGCATGCCATTCCAATGCATGCCACTACAATGCATGCCATTACAACGCATATCATTACAACGCATGCCATTACAACGCATTATAACGTAATTTTATATCATTTCTTCAAACTACAAAGCTAGTTGATATTTGGCGATTACATTTTCCCACAGAAACTTTTCTAATATTTTTTTCTAACCCACTCAATTCTCATTCTAGGCTTGATTATTTATTAATTTCCAGAGAATTAATTAATTCTGTGGTTACTCCTATTATTGGTAATATTGATATTTCAGATCATGCATTAATTTCTTCCATTTTGAAATTTAATTCTAATACTATAACACAACCCAGATGGAGAATGAATACTAGTATTGTTCTTAACAAACAAAATAAACCCAAACTCTTAAATGCTATACATGATTACTTTCTTCTTAACCCTGAAGGCTCTACTTCTATGGTGAATAGATGGGCCACCTTTAAACTTATTTTAGAGGTGTTACTATTTCTCTTATGGCCCATGAAAATAAAACTTTTATTGCATATAATAAAAATTTGGATAAACAATTTGCAACATATGAGAGACTTTTTGTTACGTCTAATGATCCTCAATATAGATTCAAATTACAGAAACTTAGGTATGAGTTTAATTCAATCCTTAGCAGAAGATCTGGTATTCAGCTTTCAAATTCTAAAGCCAAATTTGCTTTTAATGCTAATAGATCTGGAAGGCTTTTAGCCAATTATTTATCAAAAAAGATAAAACACAAATAAATTCAATTCATGGCTCTAATGGTAAAACTGCTCTATCCCAAAATGATATTGTTAATGAATTCTTGGATTTTTATACTACTTTATATAACAAGCCTAGTTTTGATGGTGCCTCCTTAATTGATTCTTTCTTATCAAATTGTCGTTTACCCAAGATTTCTCATTCAGATAAAATTGAACTTGACTCACCTATCCTTCAAGATGAAATTTTATTAGCCATAAAATCTCTTAAAAAAAAGAAATCCCCTGGTCCTGATGGTATTCCCGCTGAGTTTTATAAAGAATTTCAGCTACAGCTTATCCCTCATTTATTTCAACTTTATACTTTTTTTGTCCGTACAGGGACTACTACCGGTTCTTTTACTGAGGTTTTAATTATTGTACTACCCAAACCTAATAAAGACCCTACCTTTGTGCCAAATTATCGTCCTATCTCTTTAACCCGTTGAGTGCTTGCCTCAGCCGTTGGCCGACACGAGCACTACCTCTGGGGTGCTGCGCACGACCAATGGCCGACGCAGTCCGCCCACTCAGTGGAACACCCGCACCGCGGCAGAATGTCCACCGCGGTAAATGGGTTAATGAACCAAGATTGTAAATTGTATGCCAAAATACTTGCTTCTAGATTATTCTCTTTGTTAGAATTAATTTTTCATCCAGATCAATCTGGTTTTATGAAGAATAGATATTCTGCTAATAATGCTAGAACTCTGTTGCACAGTTTTGAACAGGGACCCACTTTATCTGTACCATTGGGAATCCTTGCATTAGATGCTGAAAAAGCTTTTGATAAAATTCACTGGCAGTTTTTATTTCATACTTTATTATCATTTAATTTTGGTGACATGTGTATCCGTATGATTTCTGCTTTATACTCCAATCCTTCTGCTCGTTTATTTATTAACAGCCAAATTGCTAATCAATTTTCTCTTTTCAGAGGTACAAGACAAAGTTGTCCCCTTTCCCCTCTTTTGTTTCTTCTCGGTATCGAACCCTTACTTGTTTCTGTAAGAAAATGTGATAATATTACAGGAATTAATATCAAGGATGTTATTATTAAAACTTTAGCATATGCTGATGATGTACTTTTATTTATTAGTGATCCTTTATCCTCATTCCCTTCCCTACTTGAAATTATCTCATTTTATTACACAGTTTCTGGATATAAGTTAAATACTAATAAAATTGAATTCTTTCCTTTTAATATTTATTGTACTCCTGATATGATTCCCATGAATGATATCATTTGGCAAAAAGATACATTGAAATATCTTGGAATTGAGTTCTCTTCCTCTATGAAATCAACAATCGCTAAATTGTGACTCCATCATTAATTATATTAAAGATAAAACAACCAAATGGTCTTCACTTCACCTTTCATGGTGGGGTAGAATGGATTCTATAAAAATGATTATCGCTGCAAAAAATTTTTACACTCTTGCCATGATTCCCCCTCAATTTCCTTTAACGTTTTATAAAAATGTAGATAAACTCCTTTCCAAATTTCTTTGGAATAATACATCATCTCATATCAGTAATAAAAAATGTAAAATACCCAAGTGTAATGGTGGTGTTGGATTACCAGATTTTTTTATTATCACAAAAATTTTATTTTAAAACAAAGCTATATTTGGTTTAACCATTCTTTTTTAAATAATCCCCATACTTGGCTTTTAATTGAAAACACTTCAATAGAACCTTTTCCATTACCCACTTTGTTAACTATGTCTAATAAATCTCAATTTTTTCATAAATTTGTTATCTTAAAATCCACCAAACTAATTTTTAATGATTTGCATTTAATTTTTTAATCACCTATATCTTCTACAGAAGATATGTCACTTTGGTATAACCCAGTCATAAAACGTAATAGAATCAGATATTGGTCTTTATGGATTAAATATGGTATTTTCTACCTTAAGCACTTTTACTATAACAATGCTTTTTTATCATTTGAAGTTTTACAAACAACATTTCTTTTACCTTCCTCTGATTTTATCACATATGATTCATTATGTAATTCTATTTTAGAATCATTTCCTCATAATATTCCTTCTAATGTTAAATCAGACTTATCAATTTATATTCAAACTATTTCCACTTTACCTCATGGTGTCTCTCCACTATATAAAAAGTCCATCCCTCGAGGAACCAATATTAATGTGATCTTAACTTTTTGGAATAATGAACTTTCAATCTCTTTATCTATTGACACATGGAAAACTATTTGGCTTAACAGTATTTCTGGTTGGTTACCTGTTTCGCTCTATCAAACTAACTCATATATGTTATATAATGGCCTATGTACTCCATTCGGATTATTTCAAGCTAAACTTCTTCCATCTTCTACTTGTTGGCATTGTAATTTACATACTGGTTCATTACGGGATATGCTTTATGATTGTCCCCTTGTGTTTGAATTTTGGGACTGAAGTTTGGGTTATTATAAAAAAATATTTAATATTCATGAAGATGTTTCATTCAAATTGATAATCTGCAAATCTGTTGTTCTTTCACAAAAAGCAAATGAATTGGAAGGTAAACTTTTCAATTTTTTATTGTCAGCAGCTTCAAAATCCATTACAACATGTTGGAAAGATGTTTCATTATTATCTGTTCACGTTTGGTGGTCTTGAGTTATTTTTATTAGAAGAGAAGCTCAGTTATCTTTAAATGGTATTAATTATAATTCTAACTCATATCATTCTTTTTGGAAACCTGTAGATATCTATTTATCTTCTTAAATACGTATATATTTCAAGATCTCTATTGCTATTATGATATTCCAGTTTTAAAATTGCAGTAGCTCTTTTTCGTCAATATTATAATGCATTTATAGTTGCTCCCTTTCCCTCCCCCTTCCTTTTCTTTTCTATGAATATTATATTTACAGTTTTACCTTTTGCAATTTAATTGATGTTCACATGATCTCTCTATTGTTATTGGCACTATTTTTGTATTGTCTCTTGTTGTTGTTGATGTATTATGAAAATTCAATCTATTTTGAACACAAAAAAAAGAGAAAAAAAGAGAGACCATTTGGCTGTTTCAAACATCCCTTTAACAAAAGGTATGCTCCAGTGTCAACATTTTTAACCTCTTGGCTGCTTGAGTTCTTTTTCTGCTGTGCTGGACCACAATAGAAACGGGTGTGGTCATGACGAGCTCAGCTCGTCATGAGCACACGAGCACTGTGCTGCATGACGAGCTGAGCTCGTCATGAGCATGGATGGGGTTAAGCAAATTTGAACTGATCACTAATATATTTAATTACGGGGTGTGTAACTTTTTTGTTGTAGTTGTTGTTATTTCGTCCATGGATCAGGAAGTGCTCTTTCCTATCAAGGAAAAATCATCAAAGTCTCCCAATTCATCATGAATCACTTTGTTCTCAAACATCAGCTTTTACATTTCTGAATACACACATACTTTGCTACCAATTACAAGTTTTTCATTTTGACTTAATAAACTCAAATTCTTCAAACAAAATCACTGTATTTTATTATTTATGTTTATACTTTTGTAAGGCATGAACCAGGCATCAGAGGTTGTTGCTCCACTTATACATTTAATAAATCCAGGCATTTAAGCACTGAAGCAATCAAAATCTTGTGGAAAAATGATGCGTGAAGTAGCATCCCCAGTGCAAAAACAAGAAGATGTATAAAATACAGGTAGAAATCCACCACAACCAGGTTTCCGCTCCAGCAGTTGCAGAGTTCTGACTCTGCTCAGGTTGCATAAAGCTAGAAATTCCTTCTGCCTGCCCTCTGGCTCCTCCATTGTTCTCCCACCTGCTTTCCATTATTCCACCTGCACTGACTTTTCCCCCACCTGCTTTCCCACCAGCTCCTCCACCACTCCCATCGCTGTCCATTAACATTTTGACTATAGACAAGTAGTGCTGTTTGATGCCGAGCTGCTCCGTTTTATAGAAGCACTTTAGCACCCGCTCTCGTTCCTCCATTGCTTCCATACCTATCCGGTCACCATCCTTTAATATTTTTTTTACCATGTTTGAGGGCAAAACAGCTTCCATGAGCTTTCTGGCCGTTCTAGTGAAAATATGCACTCTTGCACATGTTTAATTTTTTTTTTTTTTATTTACGAATCTAAGAGGTTTCCGCTACCTTGGAGCAGCAGATTAAAAAAAGAGGCACCGTCATGCTGTATGCATGCACATTTGTGGTAACGTGTGTGCATACACTATCACACTAGGCCTCTGTAGTGTCATAACACGTATGCGCATGCAGACATCATTGTGCTATGTTTGCAGAACAGCAGCAACAAAAAAAACATTGGTAAAGTCATTAGGTCTCAAAAGTGAGACCCATGAGCTTTGCCGTTGCTTAATATCATAGTGAGAAAAAGTTGAGAATGCCGCTATAATTGATTTTGTGTGGATCCCAGGTGCATATCGTTATGCAGCACCGGCCTTTGCAGCAGAGCTCAGCCTCATTCAGGGCTCGAGTCAGGATTACACGCAGGTACACGACGTCCCGCCACTCTTTTCACAGGGTGGACGCTGTCTCCCCTACCAAGAAGTTGGGCCCCACAGAAATATGCTGAACGTGTCTCGGTATAATTTTCAGACAACGGGACACTTTCAGCAGCGCCTGCACGTTGCCGGCTTTCCATTCCCAGCAGCAACATGCATGCAGGGAGGGGGCTTTTTTCACCTCCAGCTGGGCCAAAGTTAAGGGGTCATCCGGCTTCCTTTTGTTTGTATATGCTGACTGGGGGCTTCCTGGAACCTTACATTTAAATGTTAATGCCACATAGGGAAACAAAGGCACACAGCTTGCCTTCTCTTCACAGGTACTTAAGAGAGGCAAGCTTTTGCCTTTTGCTGTCCCTGTATATAATTGCAGACATTGTAAGACTGTCAGATGGGTTAGTCTGTCCCAGTATTTACACAAATAATTTAAAAAACACTATTATATTTATTTTATAGCGCTACGTCGTGATATCATGAGGTCATTTGCATATTGTCTTACGTGGTCAGTCCCCCCACTACTTTTTTATAGGACTTGTGCCCTGGCCTCATTGACCTCTGCAGCATGGGCTTCTCCTCCTCTGACATCTGCGCGACCAAGCTCTACATCACAGAGCCCTGTAGCAAGGAACACTACAGCATGGCCCCTGCATCCAGGGCCTCTACTCATGGAATTCTGCAGCACGTAATCACACAGCGCAAACCCCAGCCTTTAGATCTTTGGTGCCTGGACCTGCACATCATGAGCCCTTCAGCATGGTACAGACTTCTACAGCATGGAACCCTGAAACAAAGATGCTGTGGTATTGAACATGGACCTCCGCAGAATGGAGCCTCACAACCTCATATAGATCTGGTGAAGCATGGACCCTGCGGCTGAAATCATTTCAGCAGAAACCACTGTAACACTGGACCTTACCACAAAGGACCATGGATAATGGGCCTCACCTTGCATTCTATCACATGGATCTCTGCTGACTGGCCAAGACCATTGCAGAAGAAAGTTCTGCAACATGGATCCTGTGAAGCACAGACCAGTCTCTGTAGCATGGGCCCTGACAGCGTGTCGTCCCGCAGCATGTACTTGCAGTTTGGACTAGACTGCTGTTCCCATGAGGCACAGGGTCAGACTGATTTGCATTGAACTGGGGGGTGGTGAAGTGAGCATAAGAATGATGATGGATTCAACCCAGATCTGTGACTGGGGGTGAGTGTCTGAAAAGTTTCAGCGCTCTGTCCATCATCTCCTTGTGTTTGCTTTGTTTGACCTCCAGCATGGAGCCTAGTATCACGCACCATACAGCACAGGGCCCTAAAGCATGGAACCACACAGGACAGATCCCTGCAGCTTAAACTCCTTCGGCGAAGATGCTTGCAGTACTGAGCAGTGCATCATGGACCTCTGCAGAAGGGAACTCTCCAAACGAGTCTAGCACCTGTAATGCATGGATCCATGTGGCCCAAACAAGTACAGCCAAAAGCAATTAAAATTTGGATCATAAGCCAAACAACCATGGAGAATAGGCCTCAGCGTGGATCTCTGCTGCACGAACCTCTGCAGCACGGTGGAGAACGCTGCCACTTGGATCCTGTGCAGCTTTGAGCTTTCACTGTAGCGTTGGCCTTTGCAGATTGACCCTTTTACTCACCGCAGCATGGAGCCTAGTATCAAGCACGATAAAGCATAGGTCCCTATTGCGTGGAACCACACAAGATAGACCGCTTGACCTCTGCAGCACAGATAGGGCACCAAACTGTGGAGTAAAATAAAGAGGGCTCATGGGAAGGTTACAATATTTGCTTCTACCTCTAGTTGTGAAGGTGATGATGCTGAGGGATTAAAATGCACCCCTGCTGCAAGGCTAGAGAAGGGGACAAAAGGAGTGCTCCCTACTCAGGTAGGGCGGTCTAAGGACTTCATTTATCTGTGATGGGTCCAGTCAGGGGCGGCTCTAGGCACATGGCGGCCCTGGGCAGGGAGCGTAGGTAGTGGGCCCCGGAAGAGGGGGTCCTGGGTGGGGCGGAGTGCGGAGGCCAGTGAAGAGGGGTGGGGGGGGGGTCAGGGTGTTTGGAAGTGGAACAGAGCCGGAGGCCGCCAAATACCTGCCAGGGGCCGCCCCGCAAATATGTATCCATCCTCCGAGGATTATTATATTAGGGATATATATTGGCGTGGTGGCCCCTGGGGTTTGGTGACCCTGTGCAGGTGCACAGCTTGCACATGCCTAAGGCCGCCCCTGGTCCAGTAGGCGTCACTTGGCTCGAGATGCTGGAGATCAGATTATGTCTCAGCGGCGACTGATGGGGGATATTTCAAGTGGAGAGAGAAACATTCAAACACTCTCCCCTTCACACACTGAGACATGCACTGATACCCATACAGACTGACGCACTTGCACAGAACCATGCACTAATGTTCTCTCACGCATGCGCGTCCCAGAAAGCGACCCACTCCACCCCCGCTTGTCCCCACCCTGCAACACCAGTGCTGGGTATGTCGGACCTGTTTGCAACTGTTGAAATCAGGAGCAGGGAAGCACAGGGTTAGTTGGACTTAGGGACTTGCAGCCACCCACACCACATATCTGGACATAAAGACACAACCACATTTACCAGGACTGGAAACAATTATGTACAGTCACAGGAAGCATGGGAGGAATTAGTGTGCTATTTTGTGCAACCGATTAAGGTACATTATGAGGTTACAGGGCATGTTTTCCTAATTTCCTTCCAATAATACAACAATGCCACATTTCACAGGATGGAAATACGATTCGAAAATGAAGGCGGAAATAGCAAAACTGATTTAAATATACAGTTCTGCAGTATTTCATAAGGAAGCAAACAAACAGCAACATTGTATATGTACAGGCACCACACTCATTACATATCGTTAATTATGAATAATTTCAGAGGTTCTCAGTAAGTAACGACGTTACCTAGGCTGCTTCAATGGTTTCTAGGTTAGGGAAAACAAATGTTCCCTGAGGGCTTTGCATCGTGTTTCGTGCTCTTTACTATGTTACCACATAAAGCTCTCTTTCTCCAAATGGATAATTTTTTGGCCCATAGATATTTTTTCCTCCTGGTTAAATTAGAAGCCACAGTTCTCAGGATGGAAATTGAAAGACAGAAAAGCATCTCCTTCCAGATACCCCACAATATTGCAGCACTGATTCGAAATCTTTGCGGCACACAACTGCATTCATTGCTACATTTTTTGTGGCAAATTTAATGATTAGAATGACTGTGTTTCATCTGTTTTTCAGATGGCTCATTCGGCTAATCCCTCCCAGAAAAAACGATTGGCCCTCTTGCTACTCATCATGGCCCCTTCCCAATCACTCATATCCCATTTCCTGCCTCCTCTAACTCCAGTCCATCCCAAAAGACTGTGTCAATTTTATAAGTAAACATTTTTTTGGATGAGAGTCTCTGCAGCAGAGCTTGGAAAAGCTGTGTGTTTTTTCTCGCTAGCTTTCTGTTTACCTCCAATGCACTTGACAATCATAAACATCCATTGAATGTGCTCCATCTTTTTTCTTCCTGTTTGTCATTGAATGGTGAGTGGGTGACTCATCTGAATGAGCATGTCTACTGTCTCCTCAACCCAGACTACATAGTGACTGGTGGGAGGTGGCGGGTTCTTGAAAGTGCCTCTGGAGTGTATGCAGACAAATGAAAAGGGGGGGCCCTCGGCCCCCCCGCACGCATGGCGGCGCGGCGACCGCCTCACCCCCTCTCTCCTCGGGTCCTTCGACGGTGGGGGCGTGCCCTGGGGGCGCGGCCCACCGCCGATTGGCCGGCGCCCCTCCTGACCCGGATTCAATAGACTGGTTCCGGGTCGGGGGGGGCGGGCGTTAGGAGGGGCCACCCGGCCCCTCGGGAATAAGAGGTAGGGAGCGCCCAGGAGACCCCCTTGTCCCTGGACGCTCCCTCGCTGAACGTTGTGCCCCGCGTTCGGGGCTTCTTTGTTTGATAATCGTCTTGCTTTATTTTTCAGGTTTCCGTTCGGAAGGCTTTGCGGAGGAGCAGGACCCCGCTGGATGATCTCTGTTCTTTGGTGTCCACGGGCTGAGGAGCCGCGATCACGTGATACCGCGCAGATTTCCTTTCGGACGGCGTTGCGGAGCAGTCGGACCCACCCGGGTTGAGGAAAGGATCGAGCATCGGTGACAAGGACGTCGTGATCTCTTTCCTTTGTGTCCCGCAGGCAGAGGGAGCTGTGACCACGTGTGTTACCGCCGGGATACTGTGAGCATTGCCCGCCGGTTTCCGAGAGCCACACAAGACACGGTGAGGTAGCGAGTGGGTCGAGGGGCAGCAGGCGGGAACGGTGACGCATAGAGCGGCTGGGAATTAAGCTAAGTGTTCGTGGGGGGGCTCCGGTGCCCGAGACCTCCTGATTTTACTTTAGCACGTGCAGCTATTTCGTCGCTTTTTTTCACGGCCCAACAATACCCTGATAAACGTCGTTCTCACATGAAACAAATGCGATTTCAGTGTTAAAAACGGGCGCCGTATAAGGGTCGACCAGGGCAGCACCTGAAGGAGAGATCCCTGGTAAAGTGCGCAAAACGGGGTGTCAGTTAGGTAACCTTTATCACGCTACATTGCAGGGTCGAATTATAATTCACTGTACAGGGGAATTTTTTGGAAACGAGGTGGCATTTCTTTCAATGTTTTTCATTACAGCATGGTCTCATTTATTAAGTGAATCGTTGTAAAGGATACATCTCATTACTGTGTGGTATTGAGTAAGTGACTTGTGGTTCAAAGAGGGGTACCAATTTTTTAGTTACAGGCTGGTGATACATATCTCTTAGCAGACATTTAACGGGCGTGCTCATGCCATTAATGGGAGGGTCAAATATTCCTCTATATTAAGATTAGGTTTCTCCTCATCTGCTCCTACTGTTATACACGGTGTTAATATATTTCTCGATTCCAGGCTATTTGATAAACAGTACCAGTACCAGTCACTCGCAGACAAGCCGTGGTGGCATTCAGCACGCAACGTGGTGTGGGGCGTGAGCGCAGATCATCATCGCCGGCGAGGACACGGGACTGATCGGTAAGAGGGGTACGGGGGGCTAGCACTCATCGCTCCTGGTGGCCGCCGGGTGGGTCTACATTAGGTTTACTCACCCCTTACATAAGCGGACAAGCCGCTAGTGTTGCGGTCGCCGTTGCATGGTGCTGAAAGCCCCCTGGTGACCCTCCATCTGAAAGGTACACAAAGTTGACCTGTTGGGAAATAAGAGAGTAGGCAGCGGGTGTTCTGGGGGTAAGCGTCATGCCAGGTCCAAGGGGTGGAAAAAGGGGGTCCAACATGGAGGCTATGATGCGGGCTATGATGCGGGAGATGAGCGACATTAAGCAACAGCTAGGACAAATTAAGGAGCGGGAAGCTCGGTTGGAGGACAGAGAGGGCGAGGCACCGGGCCCGTCCGGGAGACCGATCCGCAAGAGGGTGGCACCAGTGCCAAGGGGGGAATTTGTCACCCCGCAAGGGAAACCTAGGTCCAAAAGACCCAAGGAGGCGGTCCCCACCCCAGGCCCAGTGGATCCGTTACCAGCCGCCCCGCCCGCGGGGGTCCCACCCCCGCATGTGCCTGCACCCATTGCCCCTGTGGTGCCGGTGCCGGCAGGTCAACCAGTAGACGCTGGGTCTGCTCCCGCACCGGTGCCCACAATCCCGGGTACAGGCGGGCCACACCCGGCGCCCGCCCTGCCAGCTGCGCCAGGACCACTGGGCATAACCCCAGTGGTACCTGTTGTCCCGGGGGGTAATGTAGATTCAATGCCGCCCGAATTGTTATCTCAGTTAACGGCCATGATGCCATGGCTCCAAAAAGGGGGAGCCTTCCCGAATTCTGCAGACCATGCGGCAGAGGCGGCAAGGTTTGTAGAAAAGATCAGATCGACACCGGTCGCCGACAGTGTTGCATTGCCAATTTCTTCTCCCCTTGCAGGTCTAAGTGTTCCCCAGCCGGACGGAGTAAAAGGGCAGCCGCCCCCGGTGCCCGCACTTGGTAAGGAAGTGGCATTGCCGCTCTTGGGGGACGGTGTGATACCTTCCAGGAGCGAAAATCTAGCTCAGCATGTGTCATTAGCTGTGAAAGAAATGATTTGGGCTGATAAATACGTTTACATTTATTCTTTATTGTTGGATAATAGGGAAATGGAGCAGGCAAAAGCACTGAAAGAGTGGATGCTCCCAAGTGAATGGAGGGCGCAATGTACTAGATTCAGGGTTGAGGAAAACCTCAATAATTGGATGCAAGCATGGGCTGTTTTCACTGCAATTAAGGCTGAGCGTCCCCCAGATCTGCAGGCTGCATTGGCTTGCTACTCGAGCAGGATTGTGGGGTGGAGTCAACAATATTCTGGGGATGCATGGAAGGGTTATGATGTCAATTTTAGGAAGGCATTGGAATTCAATAGATCGTTGCCATGGGACTCGGTAGATTCCTTGGCTTGGCACAAACAGTTCTCTGACACTGCACCTCCCCCTCAGTTCGGTGCGGCCAAGGTGTTCACTAGACCGCAGCAGCCCTTTCGGCCCCCCCAAACGAGCGAAGTACCTGGGAAATTTAGGGCAGGTGGGCCAGAGAAGAAAGGGGTGTGCTGGGATTTTAATAAGCGTACCTGCACAAGGGCCGCGTGTAAGTTTAGGCATGCATGCGCCTCCTGTGGGCACCCCTCTCATCCAGAAACTACCTGTAGGTCCAAGCAAGGTAACACAGGACAAAGGGGTAGGGGAAAGCCACTATAAGTCAGACAGGTCACGCCCCCCCACTCCAGTGGATGTGGTGGCAATGATTCCATTGTTGAACAGATACCCTGACCACAAAGCGGCCACCCTACTCCAGGAGGGTTTTTCTACAGGTTTTAGGATCCCGGCCGGGGGATACACAGGCAGTGCGCACTGTAGAAATCAATTATCAGTCACACACAATCCGGCTGTTGTGGCCGCCAAAATTGACAAGGAGCTTTCCTTAGGCAGGATATCTGGCCCTTTTTCCACAGTGCCAGTACACAATTTTGTGTGTTCCCAACTGGGAGTTGTCCCCAAGAAAGAGAAGGGGCAATTCAGATTGATTCATAACCTGTCAGCACCTAAGGGGGCCTCACTGAATGATGCCATTGACGAAGGTATCTGTAGTGTTAAGTACGCCTCTTTTGATGAGGCTGTTACCTTATTGCAGGCCGCTGGACCCGGGGCGCTGATGGCGAAATCAGACATAGAGTCCGCCTTCCGCCTCCTCCCAGTCCACCCGGCGGACCAACATCTGTTAGGTTTCACCTTTAGGGACAGGTTCTACATGGACAAATGCATGCCTATGGGTTGTTCTATTTCTTGCGCCTACTTTGAGATGTTTAGTTCATTTCTTGAATGGGCCATGAGACAAGTGACGGGCCATCAAAGGGTCATGCATTACTTAGATGATTTCCTCTTCCTCGGTACAGCGGGTTCTCGGGAGTGCGCACTAGCATTGCAGGAATTTTGCGTGCTCATGCGGGCTTTTGGGGTCCCGCTTGCGCCTGGGAAGACGGTGGGCCCGACCACCTGCTTGGAATTTCTGGGCATCGAGATTGACTCAATGGAGAGATGTTTCAGACTACCTAAGGACAAGGTGTGCAAATTCAAGACGTCGCTACAGTTATGCCTCCGGAAGGAGAAGGTCACTTTGCAGCAATTACAGGAGGTGGTAGGGCAACTGAATTTCGCACTAAGAATCATCCCAATGGCTCGCCCCTTCTCTCGCTCCATCGCGCACGCGATGAAGGGGCTGAGGGAAAAGCACCACCGCACGCGCCTATCGTCTGAAATTCGCCAGGATATGCTTATTTGGATGGCATTCCTGGAGGATTTTAACGGTAGGGTGGTCTGGCCCGACCCGCTCACGACATCAGCGGAGTTGGGACTATGGACTGATGCGGCCGGTAGTGTGGGCTTTGGTGCCATCCTAGGGAATAGGTGGGTCGCTCAACAATGGCCAGAAGAATGGAACACATGGGGTTTGCTCAGCAACATTGGCTTCCTGGAACTTTTTCCAATATGGGTGGCACTGATGGTTTGGCCCGAACACCTATGTAACCAATCAGTGGTGTTTTGGTCAGATAACATGACAGTGGTGGAATGTATCAATCAGCAGGGGGCGCGGTGTCCTTTCATACTTCGTCTGATCAAAGAGATTGTTCTGCGGTGCCTTAAACTGAATGCTACTTTTAGAGCCAAACATGTCCCTGGTGTTTTAAACAATGCTGCTGACTCCCTTTCTCGCTTCAAAATGCAGGTTTTCAGGGAACATCTCCCCACAGCAGACCCCTCGCCAGCACACTTCCCAGCGGTACTTTGGCAGATTGGTGCCCCAGATTACAAGACCTCGTGGTCGCTAGCTTAGCACCCAGGACCAAGGCGGCGTACGAAGGGGCGTTTCTGTCTTATTGTTCTTTCTTGGGGCCACAGTGGGAAGTGCTTTGGGCGAAGGAGGATGGGTTTGCAGCCTATTTAGAATGGATGCACAAGGAGGGGCGCTCAGTGGCAGCGGCAACCAGACATAGGGCAGCAGTGTCATTCTTCGCTCAAGCTAGGGGCTTCCGGGATCCCACCAATACCTTTATGATACGCAAGGCTTTAAGGGGATGGCGCCGTATTCAGGGACACCAGAAGGATAAGAGGAAGCCCATGGGGTTGGCCCGGCTAACAGCCTTACTGGGCACGCTGGAGATTGTGTGTAACTCAGAGTGGGAAGTGCTTCTTTTTAGGGCGGCATTCTCCCTGGCATTTTATGGGGCACTGAGAATTAGTGAACTTGTGGCAGGATCTAAGTCTGACATACTAGGTGGCTTGCAGAAGGCTGGGGTGACGATAAGGGGTGACACCATGTGGGTGATTATCCAGAAATCAAAGACCGATCAGGAAGCTAGGGGTCACACCATAGTTCTGCAACGGGCCCCCGCCAACCCGTGCTGCCCGGTGAGGCACGTGGAATCACTCATGGGATTATTGGTCGGTTCAGCAGGCAGGGCGTTGCTTTGTCACGCTGACGGGAGCCCCTTGACCAGGTATCAATTCAGGAGAGTGTTCGAAATAGGGGTCACAAAAGCGGGTCTTGATCCTAGAGATTTTGGATCTCATTCCTTCAGGATTGGGGCAGCAACTGAGGCGGTGGCGGGGGGCCTACCAGTGGAAAGAGTGAAGACAATTGGGAGGTGGTCGTCAGACTGCTATAAACGTTATGTTCGGATTGACATGCTATGATTACCTGTCACTCACGCTTGGTCTCTTTTTCCGCTCTCTTACAGTTTCTCAGACCTGTTACGCAGGGGAGGAATCTGTCGTCGGGCACCGCCAATATTCATCGGCACGGAGCGGCGAACTGGAAACAACAAAGAACAATGTCTGGATTGTCGGTCATTCATATGTAAAGCGAGCGGAATGTGTCTTCCTGTCAGGTGACAAGAAGGAAAGGGCGGCACATCTAGGGTTGAATATCACGTTCTTTGGCAGAGGAGGGTTGTGTCTTCACGAGTTTAGGGGATTCTTCCAAGGGCTGTTAGCACGCCAGCGGGCTCCACCGTCAGTGGTGATACTTCACCTTGGGGAGAACGATTTGGCAACACTGGGCAGGCGCATCTTGATTGAGGAGATTATCTCAACAGCGGGTTGGATAGCTAGGACCTGCCCCGGGTGCATACTAGTATGGTCACAACTAATACCTCGACTTCAGTGGCGGGGGGGTCATTCGGTCAGGGCGTTGAATCACTCGGTAAAGAGGATCAACACACGGTTGGATAGGTTGTTTCGAACCCCCGGGTTACAGTCAATACCTCATGGGTGCATCTGGGGTCAAAAGTATTACTTGAAGGACGGGGTTCATCTGACAGAAGGGGGTAATGTCCTATGGGCTGACAATATCTGGGCTTGGCTAGAGGGCTGGGGTAAGAGGAATGTGTCCTTAGGCAGGGGCTAGAGGGGGAGGCCAGATCGTCGGTTAACAATACTGGCCTGTGGCGGTAAGGTC
The DNA here is from genome assembly GCF_964261635.1 of Lissotriton helveticus. Lineage (NCBI taxonomy): Eukaryota > Metazoa > Chordata > Amphibia > Caudata > Salamandridae > Lissotriton > Lissotriton helveticus. The sequence continues at coordinate 1,193,417,107 of NC_136070.1, read as the reverse complement.
ATTATCGGTGAGCACATATTTGAGGTCTGAGGGGGCGGGCATCATCCTATGGAGGTTCCCGCCCGGGGGGAGGGGCCTGCGGGCCACTCCCAGTACTCCAGGGGCAAGGTAATATGCAAAGGAGCGCGGGTAGGAGTAGTTCACGCTTTCCTTAGGCTGGTAGCCACCCCGCGCGCGTGGACTCATGACGCCACCGGCGCAGAGTAAGGGCCCTCCTTTAGTGGGTAAATGGAGTTTGGGGCGTAGACCGGGCAATTCCCGGGGTAACACTGCGCATGCGCACTTCTAGGGGGAAGGCGCAGCTTGTAGGACCTGACACCGGTAGTGACCCTGCCATATGGCCAGAAATGTACAAAAATCAAGGTAGGATGTTTAGCTTAAGCTAGGAACAACTTGTATTAGAGTTTTGTTAAGGTCAGGCTCTCAAACTTGTTGATAACGATTGTATAACTGAATGTCCTGCTGATTTTTGTATTCATTGTTGATTATGCAATTAAAACCCTTTTTTAATTTCATACTTTAATAAATACGGCCGGGCGACTAGCGCCCGCCTTCCAAAAAGTAAAACACGTCTCGTGTCCACGTTCCTGGGTGTTGGGTGCCGGATTGGGGGGGAGGCGGCAGCTAGTCGCTGACCATGTGAAAAGGGGGGGCCCTCGGCCCCCCCGCACGCATGGCGGCGCGGCGACCGCCTCACCCCCTCTCTCCTCGGGTCCTTCGACGGTGGGGGCGTGCCCTGGGGGCGCGGCCCACCGCCGATTGGCCGGCGCCCCTCCTGACCCGGATTCAATAGACTGGTTCCGGGTCGGGGGGGGCGGGCGTTAGGAGGGGCCACCCGGCCCCTCGGGAATAAGAGGTAGGGAGCGCCCAGGAGACCCCCTTGTCCCTGGACGCTCCCTCGCTGAACGTTGTGCCCCGCGTTCGGGGCTTCTTTGTTTCCCACCCACCATCCCTTGGTACAAAGTTTAAGCAGCGTTATGTCCGGTTTAATGGTAAGTTTCATATGTATGGACCACGGGAGAGAGTAGGCTGTTGTTGTATTTTGTGATCTGTTGTCAGGACTTTTTTCCCTTTATAGAAAATGATATGTGAAGTGAACTATATTTGAAGATATGTGTCTTTAGGCCTTTTTTCCCTTTGTAGATATACGTTGATATTGTGATTTTGAGTAACATGCGTGAACCGAATTGTAATTTTATGCCATGTGTCGTTAGGCCTTTTTTCCCCTTTAGCTATGCGTGGATACTGTTATTTATTAGCCAGTGTAGTTGTCCTTTAGAATTTTTTCCATAGGTCGTCGTATTTATTAGGTATGGGGCATGCGGTAAGGTCATTATCGGTGAGCACATATTTGAGGTCTGAGGGGGCGGGCATCATCCTATGGAGGTTCCCGCCCGGGGGGAGGGGCCTGCGGGCCACTCCCAGTACTCCAGGGGCAAGGTAATATGCAAAGGAGCGCGGGTAGGAGTAGTTCACGCTTTCCTTAGGCTGGTAGCCACCCCGCGCGCGTGGACTCATGACGCCACCGGCGCAGAGTAAGGGCCCTCCTTTAGTGGGTAAATGGAGTTTGGGGCGTAGACCGGGCAATTCCCGGGGTAACACTGCGCATGCGCACTTCTAGGGGGAAGGCGCAGCTTGTAGGACCTGACACCGGTAGTGACCCTGCCATATGGCCAGAAATGTACAAAAATCAAGGTAGGATGTTTAGCTTAAGCTAGGAACAACTTGTATTAGAGTTTTGTTAAGGTCAGGCTCTCAAACTTGTTGATAACGATTGTATAACTGAATGTCCTGCTGATTTTTGTATTCATTGTTGATTATGCAATTAAAACCCTTTTTTAATTTCATACTTTAATAAATACGGCCGGGCGACTAGCGCCCGCCTTCCAAAAAGTAAAACACGTCTCGTGTCCACGTTCCTGGGTGTTGGGTGCCGGATTGGGGGGGAGGCGGCAGCTAGTCGCTGACCATGCCTGTTTTGGCTGCCCAGATCCACCTCAGCTGACCTTGAGAGAGGAGGAACCGAGAAGTATCTGTAAAGTATAGAAGAGACATTTGACAGGCGCCCTATAATCCACCCTTTAACCTCTTTAAACGGATAAATCAAGTTTTCCAACAAGCCGTTCCATTTTCTGCCTCAAATTGCTTCCAATGTCCTTTCAACCAAGATCACCCTATCCTCTTGCTACCTCAACATTACTCCAGTTATCCTGCTCTACCATCCATGACACACAAGTATGCCCCTGGCTGGTACCCCACTTACCATCACTCCATTAACCCTCATCAACAGGTTACTTAATTTACCCCTCAAGGTAGGGATTCTGCATACAGTAGCCAACCTGCTCCATCTTGATACAGCTTTAATCCTTAACCCAAGAGAAAGTTGCAATCCGCCCAGTTGGACACCCTCCACTGGCACTTCTCCCTCCTCACCTTCAGGGAGCAGTACCCTTAGTGCCGCTCCCCCTCCAATGGCTGTTTGCAGGAACCCTGGCACCCCTACATTCTAGCCATAACGATACGATAATGTCAATCATGCTTATCACACTGTTATTATGAGGCGCAATAAACAGTGCACCGTTTCTTAAATTTCAGCAAGGCAAAACTGCAGAAGCCTCATTTATGAAAAGTGATGCATCGCTGCGTGAAAACAGCGATGCGTCACTTTTCATTGCGCCCTCCTTGCGACACCAATGATGCGTCATATTTATAGTATGACGCATCATGGCGCAAGGAGTTACAGATACGTCAGTATTTCTGACGTATCTGTAGGCGCAAAAGTGGCGCATTGCTGGAGTGTGTCACAAAAGTGCTGCAACTCCAGCAATGTGTCCTTTCACATGGGCGAGCCCCATGTGAAAGGGCTTGCGTCAGCATTTGCGTCCTAGAAGTGACGCAATGAAATCTCATAGATTTCACTGCGTCACTTCTATCACCCTTTCTTGCGTCAGAATGCCCCCCTTGCATACATTATACCTGGCGCAGGTATAATGTGGTGCAGGGGTTTACAAAGTGACGCATCTACCTAGATGCGTCACTTTGTAAATATGGTGCAACAAGGCACATTTTTTACGCTGCTGGTGCGTCACAAAAAGTGACGCACCGGCGGCGTAAAAGTGACGCACGGCCTCATAAATGAGGTCCATGGAATTTAATATGGGGAAAAGGCCCAGTATCCTCGGGAAACTGCATATTTTAGTGCAGTTAGTACCACAATCTGCGTGTTAATCCCCAAAAAGTTAGAGTAGGTTATAATTATCCCACTGGATAAATTCCGAGCACGTTGGTGTTGGATTTTATTGGATGAGACACTTATTGCGCCAGACACAGGCCACTTGTAGTAAGGCTCATGGTTTTTATCTTTATCCAACATGTGGACAGTCAGAACTCTGTAACTGTAAGAGAGGGATCCTGGTTTTCTTCTATCACTCCCCTTTTCTCTTTACTGTGAAGAAGAGATGGCACCCTTAAAAGTTTAAATTACTGATGGGTCATTCCAATTCAATGACTTGTGATAACTGTTATCCATCCTCTACCCTCAATCGCCTCTATAAACCATAGGTATTGAACTGCTTGCCTACTGCTAGACAGCACTGTCACAGCTATGACGTCTAATCTATGCATTCCTTTTACTAGCACATCAGCCAGTATGGATCACATGATGAATAACTTTAAAGACATCTTGTACCTTCCGCATCTGGAGGACAGACTGACATTACCCAAGTCTGTAGCATTCCTATTACCTACTGCAGGATAAAAGACTGAGTAGGGACTCTTGGATGTGAACCTGTGAAGGTTACACTCAGGGGGAAACGGCCTCTACAACGAAGCCGTTTCCACGAAATCTTTTACCACGCATGCTTTACAACGCATGCGTGGTTACAACGAGAGGCTTTACCACGCATACCTTTACTACGAAATACGTAGTAAAGGCATGTGTGGTAAATGAAAAGAAAAAAAAGGGGGGGTTTGGGGGGTCTCCCCCATAAAAAAAAAAATAGCGTTGGGATAAAAAGGGGGGCTGGGGGGGTCTCCCCCCCAAAAAAACAAAACTAACCTGAAGAGCCGAAGCTGAAGACGAAGCTGAAGCAATCAACGTCGTTAGAGAAGGAACGGAAAGTAACTTCCGCTTCCTCTCAACGACGTACGACTTGACGTAACCAAAGAAGAAGGAGAGAAGGCGAGTTAAAAGGTAAGGGGCATTTTAGTAAAATAAATATATATATATATTAAGGGTTAAGGGCAGGGGTAAATATAAGGAGTGGAGGCAGGGGGCATTTAAGGGGAGAGTTATAACCTTTATCAAGAGTATGCCCTCACCATGCATACATTTACAACGAAAAACGTTGTAAATGTATGCGTGGTAAAGGAATATTCGAGGTAAAGGTTATGCGTGGAAAACGAATTCCGTTGTAACGCATGCATGGTAAAGGCATGCGTTGCAACGGAATTCGTTGTAACGTCATACATTCACACTCAGGTTGCTGTAGCAAATGAATTAATGCAACCATCATGTGCCCAGTGGGGAGGTGAAGGTGAAGTGGGTGCATTGACTGTATTCCCTCATCCGCAAAATGTGGCATGGTGCAGTGTGCTGGAAAAGATCACTATAAAGACAAAATGCATTTATCCTTTTGGGAATAACAAGTGGAGTTTGAAGATTTACAATGATCCAGACAGCATTTTTTTTAACAAGAAACAAATGTGTTGACAGATTTACAGCACACTCCCGTGACCTTTGCCACTGTATACAGAGGCTGCAAGGTTTATTTGCTTTTATTGTGCCCTGTCTCTGGAAAATCATAAGCATCATGCTTGAATGCTAATTCGTTTTTTTCAAAGCACAACAAGCACTGACAATGCCAATAGGTCTGGCTTTAAATGAATGTTGCATGGTAATGTGAAGCATTACAAGTAAATAGCTCGGGAATAGATATGTATTTGTGAGCAAATAATGTAAAGTAATATTGGTGAAGGTTAAAAAGCCAGGTGACAATTGCACTGTCATATCAGACCTAAACATCCACGTAGGTTAATGACTGCCCTGCTCCCATCTGTGCTGCTCCCAGAGAAAAACAGCATATATTATCTAGTTATATAAGACACTTTAAAAACATTCTAATGTCATGCATATGTCCCTGAAAGTTCAGCCTAGGCAGCTGGAGAAACAAACAAAATGATCACAGCTATCACAGCTGCCTGGAGGGCAAGCATTTTCTTGTGGAAGCACACAACCACTGCTCAATCAAAACATGTACGCCTGGATCCCAGCATGTAGGCAGAGCCATAGCCGCTCTCTAGTGAAGATAACATAATTGTCTGGCGACAACTGCACTGTCAAGCCAGACCATAAAACAGGTGGAGGGTCTGTTCTTCATGGCCACCAGTACTTTGATCTCCTTGCCATGAAGCTAATGGACCATTGGATCAAGGGTTTCCAGCTGCAGATCCATTTGAGGCTCTGCTATCAGAAATCAGGTGGCTACCTTTAAATGAGACATCAGAACCAAACGTTTGGCAGGTGGCAACTTTACTAAATGCTAAATCATGTCCTCACAGTCATAAAGTTATTGAGCTGCTCTTTAACATCTATCAGCTTTAAGTATGGAAAAACTGCTGATCACAGGATTGTTTTTTAAATTTCTTTACCAAAGGAACTCAGACAGCAAAACACCTTGCTTGACACCTGTGTTTTTCATGTATGCATTTTTAGAGTTTTTTCTTTAAGGCTAGAGAATGTTACTTTGCTATTGTGACAGAGCGGGATGTATGACGGTACCACGCGTACTTTTACAACGCGTACCGTTACCACGCTACTTTTACCACGCAAGTCGTTACAACGACTTGCGTGGAGGGGCGCTGGATAGTAAATTATTTAATTTACTATTCCAACTCCAGTCCCCGTGGACTCTAGGGAAAGGAGTTGGATAGTAAATTAAAGTATTTACTATCCTGGAGCGCCCCCCAGCGCATATCGTTGTAACGACATGCGTGGTAAAAGTAGCGTGGTAACGGTACCGCGTTGTAAAAAATGCGTTGTTACCGTTGTATACCGACAGAGCGTGTTGTCAATGCTATGATTCAGGAGATCTGTTGCAAGTTGTAGGTTGGAAAGCACCATAGGTAAGTAACACTGGTGAGATTTCAAAAGAATGTAAGTGCAACAATATATGGGGTAGAGGTTATCTATTAAAGAATTTATGGGAACTTTTTGACAAATGGTACCTTTTAAGTCACAATTAACTAGGAACCCTGGATGTAATATAAATACAGCTCTGCAGCGGTTTTGTGGGGTCTTCACAAAGACACATGGCACACAGACACTGGTACACATGCATAGACTGTAGCCTGCTTCAGGGTTAGGCTATGACATAAAAATAGCCATAAAACAAAATTTTCCATCACACGAGCCAGCTCTTGCCTTTGCCAACAGAGATCTAGGGTAGTCCTCCAGCAATATGTATAAAGGATGCCAAGTGGTTCATGTTACGGCACAATTTTCTATGTATATCAATCCAACTTGTGCATGTTTAACAGACAGTACCAAAGAGAAACTTTTGATATAGCCCACAAATTCAGTCTTTGCCAGTACCCAACAGCGTAAGGTATCTGCAGCAGTGACTAAGAATTCGTTTTTTTTGTTCATATAATGCTCCATACCTCCCTTCCAAGTGGGGTGAATCATTTGCTGCTAGTACAGTTAGTGGAACTTTATTTACCTGTTTTAAAATATGAGTTTGTCGGGTTTCAACATCATGATCTGCAATTGACAGCAGATGTCAGTAACAAACGTTTAGGTCTCTCAGCCATCTTGTTGGTCTGTATGCATCAACAAAAATAAGTCCTGCTCCATCAGAACTTCCTGAGGTGCTGGATGAGATGACCCTACTGTCTTTGAGTCTACACATTTTTCCCCTCTGTTTTATTTGGCCGGCCCAACCATGGCATGCCCCTTTCATGAAGAGAGTCAGGCAGGGCTCTGGGCACCACTGCTCCCCGAACTACATCCCCGGTAGGACACCCAGCCAAAGGACAGATTGACAAGCATGAGGAGGCTCTTGGAAGAGCCCAGGAAGGGCTTGTGTGTGATCTGGTTATGAGACCCTGCTTCCAGCTCCATCTCTAGTCACAGATGCCTGACAGCAGCTCTGGCCATAATCCAGAGACCAGGCCTCCCAAGGCAAAGAAAGTGATTAGAGGTTGCATAGGCTGGACAGACTCCAGGCCTATCCCCCACGGCAAGCTCACTCTCTTTCTGAGGCTGCCTGCATCGCACTTCCTTTCTCACTGCTTATGTGCGGCACAGGCCATGAACGTGCCCTCGCTTGGACAGACACCCATGTGCTGGGCCTGATTGAAGACTTCCTTTTTGCACTGGGACTACAGACTGTGCTTCTACCCAAAGTGCAAAAATGGAATAGATGAAGTATAATAATAATAATAATGAAACAGTACAATGGCTGGTAGAGGGGTCTGAGCCTGTCCGAGGGCTAATTCCTACAAGAATAAAGGTTAGGTAGTATTTTTAAAGAGCCACAACTGCAAATAGAACTGAGCGTTGTTGATGGCAAAGAGCTGTCGGGGGCTTGTGCTGTTTGTTTTATTCCCTTCTGTCTACAGCTCTCTCTTTTCGCGATCCTGAGCCAGCTGAAAAGAGCGATAACCTGGATTAGAGACACCAAGAACATTGATATCAACACACTTATCAACACTACCAAGACGTTAGCACCGCCCATAATCATGGTCACTGATTTCAACGTCTTGGTTTCCCAATGTTTTCAGTGTCTTTCAGATTTGCTTGATGAGGTAGCCCCAATTCAGAACAAAAAGAAAAGATCTAAACCATTGCCCACCTGGTTCAACAAGGTGCTATATGAGGGCAGAAGGACTCTGACGATCCTAGAGAAGAAATTAAGACAATCACCCTCCACTCTTAACCTCACGTCTCCAAAATGCTGGATCACTAAACAACAGAAACAATTTTATGAGACATCAAACCACTTCAGATCTTTACTCTGCCTTAGCCAAGAATCGACTTAATTAACTTTCAATCTGGTGAAACTGCTAACAACCCTTTCACACCCATGCCCATCAAATGTGATGACCTAATCAAGAAAACAGAAGAATCTGTACGGTTCTTCAACACCAAAGTGAAATCGCTCTGGTCTAGAGACATATGTCCCAAGCTGACCACTATCTGCAAATCCAAGAATGTTTGGCAATTCTTCAACATAATTAAGGATCAAGATTGAATGAAAACCATCATGAAAATCAAGCTATCCACCACTTTATGGGGTGAACAACGCTTACAACGAAACTTTTACAACGACCTACCATTACAACGCAACTTTTACAACGCAAACTATTACAACGCATTGCTCTGGGGGGCGCTCTAGGATAGGGAATAGGTTAATTTACTATCCAATAACCTTCCCTACTATCCACGGGGACTGGAGTTGGAATAGTAAATTAAACTATTCACTATCCAGCGCGTTGTAATGGTATGCGTGGTAAAAACCGCGTTGTAAAGGTAGGCATTGTAAAAGTATGCGTTGTAACGTCATACATCCCTTTATGGACCAGATTCCAGGTAACATTACTCAAGAACTCTACACACACATGCTTCCCTACTATACTACTACTGTATCTAAAGACTGGCATGTTACCCAACTCAACATCAAACCTTCTCCAGAATCCGACCTGAGCAATTTTTGCCCTGTCACCAACCTCCCTTTCCTGACAAAAATCATCTAAAGATATGCTGTGGTCCAACTCACCCAAAACATCCAAGACAAAGCTGGCTTCAATCAAAGCTGCAGCACCGAGACAGTACAGCACTGCTTCAGATGGATTGATGATGTGCTTCGAGTTCTAGACACAGGCAACTACTGGCTCATAATTCTTGTGAATCTATCGGCAGCCTTTGATACAATAAATACAAATTTGCTCCTTGACACCCTCTCAAGTCAAATGGGCATATATGTCATGGTCCTTAAATGGTTTGAATTATTCCTCATAGGCAGATCGCAGAGCGTAAAACACCTGATGATTGTTTCTCAACACCGATGGCTGTAGATCAAGGGGGCTCTCGGTGATCTATCCTAGTTCCGACCTTAATGAATCTGTATATCGAGCCTCTTCGAGGCTTCCTGAGAAAATCAGGGATCTTCTATCATAAATATGTAGATGGCACTCAATTGCACTGAAAAGGCCTTTTCTCCTAACAAGAGCTTGAACCTTGCCAACACACTAAAAGAAATTCAGGACTGGATAAGTTCGCATCACTTAAAATGGAACTCTTCAAATCTCCTCAACAAAATCACCACTACTGCTACAATACTAGATGGACACGCTCAACATTCTCAACAGCAAATGCACTATTCTCAACAGTGCCAAATCCATGTGAGTCATACTATATATAAGGCCTATGCTTAAACTGCAAATCAACACCATGGCCAGAAGTGTGCATTATCTATTGTGTCTTCTGTGGGGAATTTGCTGCTATATCCCTGAGGGAGATCTGAAAACTCTTGTTCAATCACTGGTTCTATCCAGAATCAAACACTGTGATTCTGTCTTAACTGGTCCCCATAGGGCTCATCTCACCCCGCTTAAATTAGTCCTAGACTCTGCAGCATGCTTCATCTATAGAGCCGTAAGGAACAGCATATTTCACTAATACTGGTCACATTTCACTGGCTGCCCATTGAAGCCAGGGCTTTATGCAAGACACAGTGTATCACTCATAAAGCCCTACACACTTCCACTCCACAGTATCTGGCTGACAAACTCAAACTATCTGGCAGTGGCAGCCTGCAATGTGCAGCAAGGATGGGGTGCAATGTATGCAGTGTAGTCCTTGAAGGCTACATTTACAACTTTAGTGGTGCAGGACAGCGGCGCTGCCCTGCCTCACAGGTAAAGAGCAGGAATGCGTCATATTTATCTAAAATGGCACATTCCTGTCCTTTTTCTGTGTGCTGGTGCTGTTTTGGCAGCCTAGCGCCAATGCAGGTGCAATGGTGCCTGCGTTGTAAGAAAGTTTTTGTGCAGGAAGGGGCACCTTCCTCCCCAAATACAGTCCTGAGAGGCAGAATGCAGCACACATAGAAGGAGGAATAAATGAGGTGAAATAAACATATTTCTCCTTGTTACGCCTCACCTGGGGAGGCTTATCTTTTTGGCGAATTCCCAGGTTTACATGGTCTTGTAAATCTAGGAATGTATCAAAAACCATGAGAGTTGTGTGGGAACACTCACACAACGCCCATGAAATGCACACCCAGGGAAGAGTAGCGTAATGCAATGATTTGCTCTGTGATGCTTCACTCCATATTTCTGGCGTCACATAAAGCCAGACAAAGTGGCTTTGTGTGGCTTCAAAAATATGACTTATGATTTGCGTCGCTCTCGCACCAAGCAATGCAAACCGGGTCATAAATATAGGGCCCTGAGTGACTAATATTAGGGCTAACATAAAATTCCTTTTCTATGTGTGTGGGTGTTTCGGTTTTTGAATCTAAACATCAGATCACTCTATGTCTTGGTGATGGACACCTCCGCCACACCACAACCTTTCTCCCGCTTCAACACAGATACAGACTGCAGGCGTAGGTAGTGGGTGGGTAGTAAACATAATGTTCTCTGACTACACTGTAGATTGTTAGATGCTGAGCTGCTGGCAAAACGAATTTCAAAAATGTTATAAGGATCACACGTTACAGTGAAGAAGGAAAGAGGAGATTTCTCCATACCATTTGTGTGGTTTCCCCATGCTGGTCAACTCATCAACTCACCATCTGAACACTGTTGCACCTTGAGCACTTAATGTAGAACTAAGGTTCACTTAGCGTTCCATGATGCCTTAAAGGCAGAAAAGACTGCAACTACCATAAGGAAATAAGTAAAAATATCTACTTAGTTCACTCTGTGGCCAGAATGTCTCATACCGCAGTACTCTTTGTTGCTTGTAAGAAGGTGAACAAATTCATTAAACAGGGGATGTATAAACTGAGTCCACAATGCTGACAGGCAAAATTATTTATTTGATACTGAGGGTTAGAGATTTCCAGAGATGAACCTTCAGAAAGGACAACCATCGTCCACAAATGTTAACCGCTACCGCGCTAGCGGGTTTTCCCGCTGTGCGCTGAAGATTCGAAAATCGCGGGTTACTTGACAAAGCCAGCTCGTCATGCGCGTAGCGCAGGTAACGCCCATGACGAGCTGGCTTTGTCATCCGCGTCGAAGAGGTTAAACAAATTGGCCACATTTTAAAATCGAACCACACAGTCTACATAGACTTGTAAGAGAGAATGTCCCCTTTCAGATAATTTGGCCCAAACCCCTATTGATCCAGTGGTATAACTTTGGAAATATCAATGGGGCAGAAGGTTATACACAGGACGTGACATCACACAATGATAGGCCAATGTATGCTAATCTTTGGTGCAAGGGATGGTTGTTCCAGAGTGTGGAGCCGAAGGATGGGAGGCCTTGTGGACATTTTTCTTTCTTTCTAGGTTAGATGGTATTTAGTCATTTGGCTGGTGCTGCGAATGGTGCATGTTTGGCCTGAAGAGGCCAGTTTGTTAGCTATGTAGCCGTATTTTGGTATATGTAACTCTGTAAATAATGCACACTTATTGTAGTTTGATTCATGCTTGAAGTGGGAGCAATGAAGGTTCCTGAGCATAGGGGTGATGCAGGCGGGCAACTAGAGCCAAATTTCGAGGGGGGGAGGCTGAAAAAGATTCCGGTGTGGGGGCTAATTCTTCCAGCCAGGCAGATTGGCTCTAAGAAGGGGTGAACATGCAACAAAAGCCTCATTAACAAGTAAATGGTGTTTTAAGGACCTGTGAAGTACTCAGGTGTGGCTGCAATTAGACGGTTGCCAGCCCGCGAAGCTGTCTCATCCCGGGCTGACACAAACGACGGGGGGTGGGGGGGTCTGCTGAAGCCTGGTGAGCCCAATGGGTGTTGCACTCCAGGGGTGATGTGGTCACATCTCCGTTCACCCATGATGAGCTAAGCGTCTGCATCCAGACCTCTCTTTACGGGAGCCAGTTTAATGTCTGATGAGAGCCCAATGAGGATCACCTTTGCTTATTGACGTATGATCGGACAAGTCTGTTGACAGTACCAAGATGGGTATGGGCTCGGAAAAAGCCCAATAGGAACGGTAAGGAGTTGTATGTGTGCAGGTTTATGTGTGTAAATCAACTAACGACGACCATTTATGTAGCAAGCAATAACAACTGACTTGTACAGGTTTAATTAATGTTAAGCCAATTTCTAAGATTTAGAAGAATGAAAAATGTGGTAAACCCTTTGTACATCACATGTAGTTGTTTGCAGTACACCTCTAACCCACCAAACTACCAGGGTTGAAGCTTCTGAGATTAAGGTTACCCAGAACATTTGCAAAAAATGCAATAATTAGGCTACTGGCTCTGCATAGTCACATTAGCACACTATGCAACAATTCAAAGCTGTAATCAGCAGATTACACACAGATCTCTGCGTAAATTCAGTAACCATATGAAATATCTTACCACTAGGATACCACGAGGTTTACTGTCAATTTAGCAAATATCTTCAGCAAGAGCCCTAATAAAATAAGCTACCTTAAAATGCAGTGTGTAGCAAAAAAGGGTCGACTCGCCAAGCTGTTTTGAGGTCTGGCGTTATCTAAGACCTTTTGATTTTACTATATCTACTTATAGGATCTTTCAGTCATCTGTCGTCATCTACTGGTCTGCTATTCTGTCACTCACATTTTTCTTCTGCCCACTCCAACATACAGTATGGAGCAATGGGCCAGCCCACTTCAGCCACTGACTGACTCTACTGTGAATGTCCTTTCACAGTGATCACATCCTCCTCATACAAAGCAGTTCATTTAATTGCAAGACTACCATGAAAATGGGTGCTTTTGAGTCAAACATATTTTTGCTTCAAGTTACTGATTTTTCTTTTTTTAGATAAATGAGGAACCACAGCTTCTTCAGCAATACAGTTTTGCAAAAACCTTGATAAAAGAAAACAAGCATTGACAAATCCAAAAAGCTGCTGACTAATGCCAGAGCTATTGAGCTACTGGCTTTGATAGTGCTTATTTTTCCTTGTTGCAACATTCCTTATGGTTACTTTAGGACAGGGCCACTGGAATTATCTAGCACAGGAGGGACACATTATGTGACAGGGTTGAGTAAATTTTGCAACAAGGATAGGCAAATTATGCAGCATAATGCGGCACATTTTGTAACAGTATTACTTCATTATTTCGCCATTTTTAAACTTGGTAACACTGTATGGGCATTGGTTTCACCTCATTAGTACCAGTTTAACACCTAAATATAGCAATAAGCAACAGAAAAGTGACCAGTCCAGCTTTGCAAAGGGCCTTCCACTGCACTGCAACACATGACGCACATTTTTGGTAACTTCTGAACCGTTTGAGCTAGAAACAATTTTTGGGGGGTTAAAATCTGCAGATTATGTGGCAAGTTCGGCAAATCTATAATTAGGCAATAATCGCCACACAATCGCATAATTTCAGTGGCCCGCTTCAGGAGTACACTCAGCAGTTCCAAGCAGAAATGGCTGGCCATTGTGACTCAAAACATGATTTTACTGTAAAATATGAATGCACGTTCCCAGGCCTAGACCCCATTGTCTCAGACTACATTAATGTGCTAAGAAAGGGAAGGAGTGTGGCATGCAGTGTTAAATCTAATAATACTAATAATAGAAATAATGTTATTGTCCCTAATATAATTACTTTAATTATTATGCCACAGCAGCCGTGCATGCTGGGAAGCACGTGCTCTGCCGCACGACCCACTGCAAACCCGCATCAGCAGGGAAAGAGAGCTGTGCCGATTTTAAAGAAGATGTTTTATTTTTTTGGTGGCCTTCGAGTGCACCACAGGCCGAATACTAATATCCCTTCATAATTAATGATTGCCTTCCCCAAGGAGGACGTTCCGGTGCCTTGATAGATCAGAGATTGCTCTTACGTCACGTGCCGGAGAGAGAGGCTGGTGATGCATCAGATGTGTGACTCAGCCCCCCCACGCCCCCACCCCCGGACCTTCAAGAATTCTTATTTTGTATTTGCGCATACAAATTTTAAAGCGGCCAGAGCCAAGGCTCTTCCGTTCTGAGAATACTCTGGAAATACCTTTAACAAAAAAATAATAACTCAAATTATCACGGCAACAAAGGTAACACGATAAACAAATGCAAGTATAAATGAACAATTTCGTAAATATATTCATATTAAATAAAAATGTTAGTTGAAGTCCCTTTATCCATTTTTCCCCAAGTCATCATTTATATATATTTTTGTAATTATACATTTATTTGAATAAAATGCCTCCACATTTTAAATTTCCCATTGACCTACACTGTCAAAACTTGCCTACCGAGGTCATTATGCATGTGTATTTCAAGTGTATTTTAAACCAAGAAATGAAATGGTCCCATCTCCTATAGTTCCATTCTGACAGCTCAACCACATTTAGTGATTGGTCCTTTCAGACTCCACTATTTCTATCCTCTGGTGCAAACAGAAACACAAGCACATACAAACACAACCACACATACACACACATACACACACACACGTGTGACACCAACTCATTAGTAACCTCGCACTCGTCTTCCTCCTTCCACAGTGTGGGACTGGACATTGACTTTCATCCACACAAGGTCATACAGGTACATGCCTGTGAGATTACAGACCTCCTTCCCTACGCCTACTATTCATCACCAAGACGTGGACATCTCCTACTTCACAACTTTATCCATTGTAACAGTACTATTCACATCTCTTCTTTTAAGACAAAGTAGGATTGAATGATCTTAGAGTATGGAAGGATGAGGTTCCACACACTTAGAGTGCATTCAGAGAATGGCTACTTTAAAGTTTTTGATATTTTGGCGGTGTTTGAAGGAGCATATTTTCACAGCTCTGCAGGAGCCATCATCCACCCAAAGATTGTTGATTTCTGCGTAACATATTTGGGTGTTTCCAAAAAAGGACTTACGAATGATTCAGGCCAGATATAATTCGATACTCTAGCCAATAATGCTTACCCCTCGTCAAAAATGACATACAATTGTGGCAAGATTGCAATCATACACAAAAGTAGCTGAAACTATACAGCAACACACACACCCCTACATTTGACTCCTTGTAACTCCTATGATTTACAGTCAAACGCAGTGGGTACTTTTGTGTTATCAACTGACCTCTACATACCACACAGTTTTAATTGATAATTTCAGTGAAGGCACACTATTCCACAATGTCTTCTTGGGGACTTTAACATTCTGTGGCCCACTAACAAAAGTCTGCATCTTCCAAGCTAAAATAGATTCTCAACAAGTCAGTTTTGAATCTGCCTCCTTTAATACCATACATAGTAATTTCTTGAGCCACTAATGTCTCGTCCCAACATTATCTCACTGAACAACCCTTTTGAACGTAGCTAATATAATCATCTCACAATCCTTTTTAACTTCTCAACTTAAAAGTCCAGAAAACAGGTTAAACAAAACCCAAGATAATTTGACATGGATCACTAGAAGAAATCTACAGTTATCTACACACTGAAGATGTTTGATCCTTCACTTTCGCAAAATTCCTCCATAATTCCAGCGTCTCTGACGGATTCTAATAGTGAGTTCACTGTGAACATCTTAAACATGCTCACCTTGCGTAAAAACCCCATAAAAATCCATCCACCTTACTGTCTCTGCTTCATTAAAGAACTCAACGCTGGTAAAAGAACAAATACAAGACTAGAAAAATACAAACCCTTGTTTTTGCTCCACAACAACATAGTCATAAGATATCCCTTTGCTTAGTAAAACAAACTACATAAAAATGAGATAAAAGAAGCCACAGAAAAAACCTTGTTTATGCTTCCAGACACCTTGCCCTTGTGATAATTCTAATCTGCAATCTAAAATTTCCAGATCAGCTGGCGTTAGGAACAACATCACAAATGTCTTCTATGAAAAAGTACAGAAAATCCACAGGGAACTCAAAAGCTGTGAAGTTTATGTTGCAGTATAAAGTCGAGGAAGAGATCTAATGATATTATGTCTACTCCTGCTTTCAACTGGTGCCATAATACATATGTACACAACTCATCTTGGTCAAATCTAGGGTGGAAGCTGTAGTCACACATGTTTATTTATTTATGCAACTATAAAGCGCGCAGCTACTCCACAGGGTCTCCCGGCATTGAACATGTGGCTGCAGAAACAACTAGACAGCAGGCAAAAAGAGAAGCAGAAATCAAACCAGGTCACTAAACAGCAGTGTCTTCAAGCTCTTACAGAAGGCTAGCAGAGAATGACAGTTCCTAAGGTCAATTCGAAGAGCATCCCAGAGCCTGGGCACAAGGCAGGAAAAAGAACAACCCCTCATACGGGCTCGTCGAAACCTGGGAACTGAAAACAGTGAGAGGCTGGAGGATCTCAGCTGTCGAGCCGGAACATAGGGTGTTACCAGACTTTGTATGTAAGAAGGGGTAAGACCACATTTGGCATGAAACATGTAACAGAGGGCCTTGAACTCAATGTGCTTATTGATTTTAAGCCAGTGGAGTTGGTGGAGCAAAGGAGACGCAGAGGCATATCTAGGCAGATGGAAAAGAAGACGAGCAGCTGCATTTTGAATGACCTGCAGCCGATGTATTAAAGCTTTATCAGCACCCAGGTACAGCATATTGCCGTAGTCCAGTCTGGCTATCACCAAAGCCTGAAGAACCGTTCGCTGGGCTGCCAGTGGAATTAGCCAGAGGATTTTTTAAATCCTTCTAAGAACAGCGAAGCAGGTTGCCGCTACCCGGGAAACCTGAGGTTTTACCGAGAAATTTATATCAATAATAAAACCCAGGTTTTTGACTTCAGGGAGAGAGGCAGGCGCATAGCCCAGAATAAAAGGCCAGTGTTTGATTCCCCAAAGCTCAGGGTTATTACCCAGAATAAGCACCTCAGTTTTGGTGCTGTTTAGCTTCAGAGCATTTCTGGTCAGCCACGTGGAAACATTCCTCAGGCCAAGCTGCAGCAGGGAAGGATCTAAGTGTTGGGCGGTGGAAGGGGAGGAGATAATCTGGATATCGTTGGCATAGGAAAAAATAGTCAGGCCCGACTTCTCAGCAATGTCGGCCAAAGGGCGAACATATATATTAAAACGTAAAGGGCTCAAAATAGAACCCTGAGGAACTCCGGAGGTTAGAGCTAAAGTGTTAGATCTTACTTCGTTCGAGAAGACCTGAAAGGTACGGTCTTTTAAAAAAGAGATCAGCCACCTCAGAGCAAGATCCACAATGCCAGAGGCTTCGAGACGGTCTATCAGAATGGAATGTGACACCGTATCAAAAGCTGCGCTCAAATCCAGCAGGATAAGGGCGGAAGTATCTCTGGAGGCAAGTTGTAGCCTGAGGTGCTCAGTAACCTTGAGAACAGCAGTCTCGGTACTATGGCCAGGTCTAAAGCCAGACTGAGAGGGGTGCAGCAGATTGCGAGTAGTGACAAAAGAAGAAAGTTGAGTATTAATGTGTCTTTCCAAGGCAAAAGAGAAATAGGATGATAATTAGACCAATAAAGAGGGTCAAGACCTTCCGTTTTTAGTAGAGGAAGGACAAGTGCATGTTTCCGCCCCTGAGGTACCACACTTGTACTAAGAGAAGTATTAAGAAGATTAAGTTTCACAGAAAGGGCCACCTCGTCCAAGAGACTGAGTTGAGAAGGGGGAAGAGGACTAAGAGGTGAGCCAGACTTAATAGATCTCAGTGACAGCTTCGAGGAAGGGGAATCCAAAAGAGACCATAACTAATCTGTGAAGAATACTCAGACGAAGTAGCCTGGGAGGGAAATTTAGGGGACCCTGACAGGAAACATTAGAATCCCTTGTTGGAGGGCATCCACAGCAAGTTGCTCATAATGGACTTGACTTTGTTTGTAGAAGAACGGTGCTAGCTCATCGAATTGAGGTTGGGAGAGCGAGGAAGGGGACAGAAATGCACTGAAAGTTTTGTGACCACCTTAAACAAAGTTTTCTGACAGTGTTGGGAGCTAGAAATCTTCTCAATAAAGAAGGCTGCACGAGTCGAGCTGCAAAGTGCATGATATCTCTTTAATACTCCCAAATACTCCAGCTTAGCAACAGACAAGTAATGTTTCCACCATTGTCTTTCTAAGGCTTTGCTGCGTTTTTTCTTTTGTTTAAGAGAAACAGTAAACCAAGGGAAAGGGAGATGGGTCCTAAACTGTGGCTTTATAGAAAGAGGTAGGGCAGAATCAGTGGCAGCTGTGAGCCATTGGTGCACGGAAAGCTGGTCTAGGTCAGGGGAGGAGTCAAGAGAAGGGATATTGTACGAAGCACTTTGTTGAGTGTCATCATATTAAGTTTGGACCAATCCCGGGGTCAGCCTTGTAGAAGATTAAAACGAAGCTTGATGATAAAAGGAACTGCAGAATGATCAGTCCAGCAAAGCTGGACAGGAGGTGCTATGAATAAAGTAGCAAGATTAGAAAAAATATGATCCAAAAGATGACCAGCAATGTGAGTGGGAAGTGAGTCTAACAATGAAAGATTGAAAATAATTATGTCCTCTATGAATGTAGATGCTGATTTATCTTAGAGGTTCTCCAGGTAGAGATCACTAAGCACCGAGAAGTTAGCAGCTCGGAGAATATGGATGCCAGTAGGTCAGAAAAGGCTGAACACCAGTAATGAGAAGGCCCAGGAGGGCGATAGATAAGGGCACGCGGAAAGGTAAACGTATGGTTAAAAGGGATAGAAAAGGCCAAGATTTTACAGTTTGGAATCTGGAGGTCCACGATTTTACAATTATATATATATTTTTTAAAAATGGCGATACCACCCCCAACTTTGAGGGGAGTGTTAATTCCTAACAAAGAAAAATTGTTATGAAGTGCTGAAATGACAGCAGGTAGGGATCCATCATGGAGCCAAGTCTCAGTTAAAAAGACTACATCAGGATCTCTGTCAATGAGAAAGTTAAAAAGATGGAGCTGATGTTTAGATAAGGAAAGACAATTTAAACTAAAACAGAGAAATTCACTGCATGGCGAAGAAGCAGTTAAAATATTAGGAAAGGAGCAGGGAGCCCCACTCCCAGCCAGGAGGTCATACGAGGCCGCCAGCTGAAAGTTAGGAGTACACTCAAAGTGGCAGAAAGAGCACTGTAGGAGGGGAAGATCAGGAGTGAAAACTTGACAGGACGCGTTCATAGGAGGTCGAAGATTACGCAACATTATTGAAGAGTAACATCTAAAAGCTGACTGCAAAAAGTCAGGGTTTCTGGCCCCATGTCCCAGCCAGGCGCATACGGGGGCAGACAAGCTTGCCTTAGGCGCGCCTTCAGAGTGCGAGTGGCGCACCACACATCGGGTTAAATAGGGGGAAGTGTGGAAAAACTAGACCGCACCCTGCCTGCCTCACCCAGAAGTGGAGAAACCGACGGCCAGAAGTGGCTGGGAAAACTACCACCAAGACCTCCACATAAACGGCACTCAGCTGTGGCAGAACGGGCCGGTGACAGGTAAGAGCAGTGAATAATTTTTTAAAAAGAAGATTAAAACAGAGCCCCAGTTACAACAAGCACACACCGAAACAGAGCACTTTCATGCCCAAGATCGCCAAAGTTTGTCAAAAGTTGTAGCAGCCTCACCACAGTCCACTGTGCGTCTGCTTGCACATCGGGTTAAATAGGGGGAGTGCGGCAAAACTAGACTGCACCCTGCCTGCCTCACCCGGAAGTGGAGAAAGAGCTGGAAGTGGGCGAGAAAACCACCACCACGTTCTGTTGCTAGCGGTAAGCGGGGATTGTTCCCCAGGTCCGAAGTCATCAGCTCTGGAGATTACGCCACAGTCTCTCTCCTTCGTACAGGGTTACTTATGCTTGTTTCCTATTTTGTTTCTTTTTGCCTCCATGTCAAACTCCAGTTTTGGAATGTCGCCACCTGTTAAATTTTCATGAAACTCGAACTAAAGAAAACAGTTCAGACGTGGCTTGTGCTACAGTGGCGCGGAGCACTCTTGTATAGGAAACTGCCAGCTATTTTACACATGAGTGGTGTTTGGGCTGCTGGGTTTAGCTGGCCCTTGCTTATAACTACTTTGGAGCATTGTCAGCAAATACACAGTATTAGTTTAGCCTTTATCCTTCCATTGAATTTATTCTTAGTTAATGTTCATTGGCATATCTACGCTTCAGGATATTAACAGTCAAAGCTCCACCCCTTACTCATACATGAGCCAATCCAAGCTGCCCTTTCAAACATAGCAAACAGTAATGTGATGGGCTACAGTGACTTGAAAGTATGGAGTAAGCACATTCACTTTCCTGCAGTCTTAATAGCCTTCCTGTGACCCTGGCTTGCTAATATATATGTCATTCCTAAGGTAGGGCCTGGAGAGACCTAAGGGGAGGTTGCAGTGTATTTAAAAAGTTGGACATATACTTTTAAGTTTTACATGTCCTTTTAGTGAAAAACCATTACATTTGTTTTTCACTACTGCAAGGCCTATCTCTCCCATAGGATAATATAAGAGATACCTTATTGCATTTGGTAAGTGTAATTTCCAAATGGGAAGAGATAACCCCTTCAAGCTTGGTGTCTCTGGAATCACAATTTAAAATCCTAACTTGTGGTGAAGTCAGATTTTAAATTGCAATTCTAAATATGGCACTTTTACGAAGAAACTACGAATAATTGTTGGATTATCTATTTTTTATATGTGTTGCGCAAATGTTGTTTTGCTAATGTGGGAAAGTATCATACATCACTAAATACACCTGATAACTTTGGTATGACTCTCCTCTAAGCGCAAAGCAGTGCACACTCTTTCTGAGACTTTGCAATACTTGTATTTCCATTGTTTTTGAATAGGCTGCTTGCATGGAAAATCATTGAGAGACACTGTAAGTGTGTCTCGCAACACAGCAAGTATTGTCTGCTTGCATAGACCACAACTGTAAGGCTCCAGCCTGCCCTTCAGCAAGACCAGGCTTGCTCCTTGGGCCACGCGGACCACCGCCAGCGATGCTTCCTTGGTCCAGGAGAATTACTTTAAGCAGTATCCACATGTCTAACAGCAACTTCCAACACATGGATATCATACTGCACTGATGCCCTTGTACCCATCAAGCACCCCAAACAGATGAGAACCAACAAGCAAGCCAGCTGGTACACCAAGGACCTCAGAGAATCCAAATGCTACTGCAAACAATTAGCAAGGAAATGGAGAGTCAGCTGGGACATTACGACCAGAAACACCTGCAAGTCCATGCTCAGGCGCTACCAACACCAAATCAGAGAAACAATAAATAAGCCCTAGCACTGAGCATAGAAACTGGCTCCAACAACTGCAAAGAGATGTTTACCATTGTCAAAGTATTCTCCAACCCCGCAGCTGCAACCATCGCCATCACACCATTGCCAATAATTTTGCAGCACCTTCTCCAACTTCTTCTACAACAAAATCACGGAAATCTAGAGCAACTTCAATCCCTAGCCCAACCTAGAAGACATAATCGACCAACTGCCCCCCTCCTCAAGTGATGACAATCAACTATCGCACCAATGAGGACAAAGCTGCCATCATGAGATCCATCTACTCAGGAACGACCACAGACACACGCCCCCACCACATCTGCAACTTAGGAGGATTCACAATCTATTCTGCGCTCACAACTATCATCAACACATCCATCAAATGCACAACCTTACCGGTCAACTAGAAGGGCACAGAAGTCAACGCCCTCCTGAAGAAACTATCGACTGACACAAGCAAAATCAACAACTACCGACCCACCTCACTACTACCTTCCTCCACCAAAGTCATGGAGAAGGTGATCAACAAACAACTCTTCAGACATTAAGAACCTCACCAACTACTGGACAGCACGCAATCAGGTTTCCACAGCAACCACAGCACAGAAACAACCCTCACTGTAGCCATCAGCGACATCCGGACTATCCACGACCACCGAGACACCGTAGCTCTCATCCTGTTCAATCTCTCAACAGCTTTCGGCACCGTCTCCCACGTCTACCACAACACCCTTGTCTCAAGGCTACATCACATCAGAATTAAAGGACCAGCTCTAAAGTAGATAGCTGCCTTCCTTACAGACAACACACAGAGAGTTAGGCTCCCACCATACACCTCAGAACCTAAGAAACTCATTTGTGGAGTACCACAAGGATCATTTCTCAAGCTCAAAATGTTTCAGCATCTAAGGGTACCCCTCGCAGGCATGTTCAGAGCCCCTGGATTCAACATTATATCCTACGCTGACGACACACAGCTCATCCTATCCCTGACAGACAATGCCAACACTACTAGAAACAACTTCATAAACTGCAAACCAGCGTGGCAGACGGGATGAAACAGAACTGCATGAAGCTCAACACAGACAAACCAGAAGTAATGATCTTTGAAATCAAGAGCTCAGCCTGGACCTCCTCCTCGTGGCCATGGAACTAGAACTCACGCCAATCCCATCAGAACAAGCAAGAAACCTAGGACTTATCCTGGATAATAAACTCACCATGGAACCTCAGGTAATCGCAGAAACCGCCACTTGCTTCTTCATCCTACGAATGTTACGTAAGATCTTCAAGTGGCTACCCAAAACCACCAGATGCACCATCACTCAAGCCCTCATCACGAGCAGGCTCGAGTACGGCAACGCACTCTATGCCAGAATCCCACCCCACCTCACACAGGGACTCCACCCCATTTAGAATGGCACCACCAGCCTCATCCTCGATCTCACCTGCTGCACCCAAATCTCACCTCATCTCAGAGAGCGCCACTGGCTCCCCATCAAGAAACGCTGCCAGTTCAAGCTGCTCATGCATGCACTGAAGGACCTCTACAACTTTTGACTAGCCTACCTCAGCCATCGTCTACACTTCTACCACCCCACCAGATAACTGTGATACACGTCTTTCTCTCTTGCACACATTTATAGAAGCAGCGCTGGAGGTCACACTTTTTCCTACATCACCGCCAAGACTTGGAATGACCTCTCCAACACATCTGTACCTCTTCTTCACTACTCGACTTCCACAAGAAGCTGAAGACCTGGCTCTTCAACTAACCCGTGGATTTCCTTCCGATGACACACTCTTACTCTCGCTCAACCCACACACCTGATCCAACTCTGAGATACCCTCACGGGTCATAAGTGCGCGCAACAAATCTACATATCATAACAGTGTATTACAATATTTCTAACCTTAATAGTCCGCAGTACAATCTGATAATGAGTCTCATTGCCACCTTAAGAACCGAATTACCATGTGAATCTTAAAAATAATAAATGTTGCAAACTACCAAATTTTAATGAATAATGCAAAGGGTATTAAGTACATGGGACCATTTTTTACCACATCACCTCCAGTGTTATTATAAATATTCTCCAACGATCCTCAGGGCTCACACTAGATGTCACTCATTGTCACATAGTTCAGACGAAGAATCAGCAAGCAGTTTCCAAGTATGGGACAAGTCTCTGGTTGTGACGTTATTCTTGAGGAATGGCATGGCTTCGTGTGGACCCATTAGCACATGAGCATTTCCTTTATGGGTAATTTTGGCTTGAGCTTGACACAGCATGGCGAAGATTACTTGTAGATGCTGCAATTTCTTGTTGAAATTGATAATGGCTCCCCTAGCCTCCTGAACATTCACAGAAAACTCAGGTCAAATAGAAAGGGGTGTGATCTTGTAGATAGTTCCCATTTCTCTCTTGCCATTCTAAGGACTACATCCTGATCTCTATAGTTTTGTAGCTATGCCACTGTAGATCTTGGAAGGGTTCCTGGCTCAGGTCTTTAGGACAGCAAGTGAGGTGTGCTCTCTAAAACACTTAGAATTGGGACCTGTCAAACAGTTTTATTATCTTTTCAATTATTATTTTCTTTACTTTAGCAATCTTTATTTCGGCCATACGGCCATCAAAGATATACAATAAAACATATACAACCATTATAAAATCATCCACAATCAGTACAAATTTATACACTGTAAATTGTTCATTTCCGTAATTTAAACTACTAAAATCACATTGGACTTATAGAGTTAAAATTAAATGGAAACCTGTGTCTTCAGGATACGGGTGCGGGTATGCCAAACATTGGAGAGAAATTTTGCTAATGCAAAAACGATTGGACTTGAGACGTCGGTTTTTAAAATTCTGTACATCGGAAGATACTCCCTACAACCAAGGTTTCTAATGAGTGGAAGGAGCCAATATTTCCTAGCTGCCTTGTAAGTTGTACAAAACAGGACCACATGTAGATCGCTTTCCTCAGCACAGGAGCATGTCGGGCACTGCTTGGAAGAGGGCGGGGTTGACCAGGAGCTGGTGAAGGATCGCAGGGGCAATGTGCCATATCTCCATTGGAGAAACAGCTTCCTGGCCAGCACGGGGGATATAGCGTCCAAAACCCTCTGCAGCCTATAAGAGTCCTTGCTTAGCGCAAATGCGGAAGTTAGTGACCCCTCCCCCTGGGAGTCCAAAGCAATGCCTAGTTTCTGTTCATAGTAAACTTTGGCCAAAGCTCTCCGTGAGATGTTTAGTGAGGCACTAGCAGGATCGAACCAGAGGTCAGGGAACCCCAGTCTCGTACAGGTTTTTTGAATATATTTTATCCAGGGGATCTGTAATGCTTTAGGATGGATTAAAAGCTCCCTCAGTTCCGCCCTATAAGGCGAGAGTTCTTCACTACTCCACAGTCTTCGCCAGAAGACTATGGGTCTGAGACCTAGTTCGTCAGCTATTGGTCTCAGTCCCAGATCCAACCTCAAGGGAATAAGTGGGGTGCTGGGCGGAAGTGCCACTATCTGTCTGATAAAGTTGTTCTCAGTTGAGGACAGACTGCGGAAAGATGTATGGCCCCATAGTTCCGCCCCGTACATGGTAGCACCCCTGGCCTGCGCCTTGTAGATCTGGACGAGCGGCCCCAATGGGCGGTGTGTGGAGCCTTTCATCATCCGCATGATACCCCCAGTGGTCTGTACTAATTTGAGGTTGACCCTGGTCTGATGCGGTCCCCAGGACATATTTTCGTTCAGGGTTACACCTAGGTATTCAAAGGTGGAGACTCTCTCAAGGCGTGATGCTCCCAGGTATGGTATTATTATTTTCAACTTCCCAGTATATGCCAGTTCCGAAATGTCTGCAATATGTATGATGTTTCTGCAAATTTGGTTTCTAAGTCTTCGTTATTTGCATTATTCATGTGAAGGACTTTCTCCATTTGGGAAGCTACTCGCCCCACCGGTCCTTTATATCTGAAATGTGCCATAGCTATATGTCAGTTCCTCCAGCTTGTTTATCTAGCCTTTCTTTCATGCGATCCATTACTAATTGAAAGTGACCCAGTTGTGACACTGATCCTCTGTAGACTCTTATGCATGTCTGTTAGTAGATCTTTTAAGTCCATGTCTCCATCAGCTAAACTATGTTTTGGCAAAAAAAAAAAAAGAAGGATGTTCAGTGTTGTTGTTCAGATTGTTCAGTGTATCGATCTGCAGTTAGTGTCAACTTTCTAGGGTCAAAAGCCAGCTTCGGCTGCTAGTGAGCTCCCTTTTTGATGAGTGCAGCAGCTGCACAGTTGTGAGTACCCCATTCACTGCGCGCCAGCCGCGCGAGTCTCACTTTGGCCCTGGCGCACCCAACCCTGAGGAATGGTGCAATCACCACTTTAGCACCACAACCGTTTTTGCTTACAGGCGCGGCCAGAGACATCGTCAGATCCAATCTATCCTCTTACCTAAGAGCCAATGCACTGTAGTGGTAGAGGAGAATCTGTTTTAGTGGATTATATGTAACTGCTTGTTCTGTTGGCGGAGCCTTCCTACAAAGCAGCCAGCTTGGTTGCTAGCTCTCGTGGCGGAGGCCCCGCACTCGTGGGGGAGTCTCCACACTCTGGGCGGAATCTCCGCAATGAGAATTCTCATGAGGGAGTCTCCGCACTCGGGGTGGAATCTCCGCAATGAGAATTCTCTTGAGGGAGTCTCAGCACTTGGGATGGAATTTCCGCAATGAGAATTCTCATGAGGGAGTCTCCACACTCGGGGCAGAATCTCCGCAATGAGAATTCTCATGTGGGAGTCTCCGTACTCAGGGCGGAATCTCCGTAATGAGAATTCTCATGTGGGAGTCTCTGCACTCAGGACGGAATCTCCGCAATGAGAATTCTCATGAGGGTGTCTCAGCACTCAGGATGGAATCTCCGCAATTACAATTCTCATGAGGGAGTCTCCGCACTCAGGGCGGAATCTCCGTAATGAGAATTCTCATGAGGGAGTCTCTGCACTCAGGACGGAATCCCCGCAGTGAGAATTCTCATGAGGGAGTCTCTGTACTCGGGGTGGAATCTCTGCAACGAGAATTCTTATGAGGGTGTCTCTGCACTCGGGGTGGAATCTCCGCAATGAGATTTCTCATGAGGGAGTCTCTGCACTTGGGGCGGAATCTCCGCAATGAGAATTCTCACGAGGGAGTATGTGCACTTGTGGTGGAAGCTCTCCACCTCTGTGGGGGAGGCCCCACAGAGGTGGGAGAGGCCCCACAGTCGTGGGGGAGGCCCCACACTTGTGGCAGAGGCCCGCAGTCATGGTGGAGGCCCCGCAGTCATGGCAGTGTCTGCACTTGAGACAGAATCTCTGTTATGAGAATTCTCATTACGGAGATTCTGCCGAGAGAGCGGAGATGCTCCCACGACTGCGGGACTCAGCCATGAGAGCGGAGGCCTTTTTGTGAATAAGGCCCCATGTTTTTAATGCTTGTCATTGCCCTGTACTCTACTCTTGTTACATATTCAACTTTATTGCATGGTAGCCAGCAATGACTTGGGCTTCTAAAAATATCTGGATATAGGGATGAAATCGGAAGGGATGAAAGCTGCTATCATAACACACCTCTCCAATATGCACTGAAACAGCAGGGACTCTTGCAACACTGAAATCACCATATGACAGGCAATGATTACGTTCACCACAGTGAAATAGAGAAACAAAGCCATTTAAATTATATTATATGAAAAATGACATCAAGTTAAATATACAATGCTTCATCAAACTGCCGCTTGCACATGCATGTGTAAGCGTATGGAGGTATGCCCCAGTATTATGTCTTCGGCTGGGATCTACATATAACATGCAGGACACTCGTTTGAACCAGTGTGCCTTTCATCCAGTGCTTAATTTATAAAGGAAATAAGTGCCAGCGCTCTTTTCAGGCTGCCACTGCAGCTTGCACCACACATTGCCCCTGCCATGCTGCAATGATAGTAAAAACACAACTACTAGCCATCACACTCCTACAGGTATGATAATTTAGACTATTCCAGACCCCCAAAGCTATAAGAATGGCTTGAACGGCGGGGAATAATAATTTTAATGTAAATTGAATTAAAATTGACTGTTGTTGTGGTCATCTCTAAATTAGCCAGACAGCGTCGCCTGGTGGCAGACTGTCAGAAGCGCTGGTTTTGACAATTAAATGCCGGTGCTGAGCCCCAGAAACCACCAGCTCAAATTAAGCACTGCTTTCATCGTTTGAAATTGATAAAAATTACTCACTGAATTGAGAAATGGCAAAAGCTGCTGTAGGCAACTGCGTAATACACGTTATATATTTGTTAAACGGAAAGGACAAAGAGGCCCATTTAAAGTATGATGCAGAGCTCGCACTGCTCACTACTCTTCCCAGCTGGAGACAGATTGCCATACTTCCTGGCAGGGGCGTAGCTTCTGGGGGTGGGTTTGGGGTTTTACATCCCCATAATAAATGTATTTTCTGATAAATATTTGGGTAGAAGTGCTTTCAATCGGATGTTGTGAATGTCAGTCGAATTTCACCAGGATTTTTTACATGCACCCAGAAAAATGCCCACACACACTACCTCTGTTTTGAAAATCCTCAAAAATATTGGCTATTTACAAAATATTGTGTTTTCTTTCAGTACTTATGCCAATCCGCATTCCTCTCTCTTTCCACTGCCCCTTAGGCCCCTCCCATGCACCCTGCTTGTTGTATAATGTATTTAAACATTAATTGCCATCATGATTGTCAGAAAATCTGAAGCTCACACGCCCCCACTCTTACTGACCAACCTTCGCCCTTGGTTGGGGATATCTGAGCATTAAGTGCATCCGAAAGTGTAGCATTAGTATTCATTTGTTTTTGCAAACAAACTCCCAACGAGGGAGTTTGTTTGCTAGAGACAAAATAGCAATAACCTTAATATGCAGCCTGCTTTCTTCCTGTTTGAAAGGGCTATTATTTACTTATTTTCCCTGCAGGTGGTATGTCATCAATTGGGAGGCGGACCAGTGATGCCATGACCTTCATGTGACCTTGCAGCTATGAAGAGCAGTCAGTAGAGGCTCCACCATGGTAAACCTCAGTTTCTCCTAATCTAACAGCGGTGGGTGAACCACAAGATGGGGGCCTACATTTTCAGTAGAAGTGAAAGGTATATATGGTGCCTATTGCAACACCCAAACAACAGGAAAATGTTTGAATAGAAGCACCACACAGCAGTGAAGGTGCTTTAAAATCAACATCCCATAGCGTAATACGCATACCGTTAAAATCTCTCATTAATGGCTGATGTCATGCTGTTTATTTTGTTGTTTTGCTGCATATACGATGAGTTACGTGTTCTGTTCAGCACTATTGTGTGTTGTTGTTTTCAAAGTGCCTTAGCTGATGTAAAATAAAAATGAAACATACTTGTATTGCAGTACTTTTTGGGTGTCCCTTTTGGATTATTGTAGTCTGTATCTATTATAATTGTATCTGCCTTCAAATGCATTGCTTTAAGCCTATGACTGTGGCTGGGCAAAAGAGAGTTAAGTAGCACAAACTGAAAAGTTCTATTCACAAACAGATACCAATGGCTCAGTTGGCAGGGTATGCTCAGACGTGAGTCCCTTGTTCACTTTGCCACTGGATTCAAGCAAGCCTGGCTGAAGACGGCTGGAATGACAGAAACCGGTCCTAGGAAGCTTGTTTCCGGTCCAGGGAAGGCATGGCTTGGCAGTTCAGGCTGGACTGTTCCCATGAGGCACAGGGTCAAACTGATTTGCATATGGCCATGTCTGAACTGGGGTGGCAAAGTGGGCTAAAGAACGGTGATGGATTAAACCCAGATCTTTTGACTGCGTGTGAGTGTTTGATTGGTTCAGATGCTCCGTCCATCACCACCCCCTTTTGTACCGCAGTGTCTATACACAGCATACAATAAAAAAACATAAATCATATACTTAACATGGTGCTTTATAATTCCATAACATTTAGTAACCAACATAAAACACTGCAAGCTTGATATTCAAGTTGGGGGAGACAGACAGAAGGATATCTAATATTATGTATAATAAACTAGACGTAGCTGGTCAGGATGCAGCAGATATTCATAGAATAAGGTTTGAAGTAGGAACCACGGTTGTCATCATCTTGGTGGTCATTCCTATAGCTCATGCCGGACCTATTTTAATATTGGTTTTAATTTAGGCTTAAAGCGGATAAAGTTGTTGTGTCGTTGGAGGTCTCTGAGGTCTTTAGGAAGATTGCTCCATAGCTTTGCTTCTGGCCAAGTGCCATTTTGAGAAGAACAATTTGAGGTTAGTGCTGGAGCGCTGGGGTGTGGAAGGTTGATGGAACTGGAAGAGGCCTGAATTTGTTTTTAGGAATCACCCATTGAGCGCCTTGGACCTGGTGATCTACAGTTTGCCAAGGCAAGTGGGATCTTGCGGTGGATGTGTGCTCATTAGAGGATGCCAAGGGTTCTGTTTACTGTCAATTTAAGTTTGTGAATAGATGTGCTGTGGAAACCTAGATATGCTATGATCCAGAAGTGTTATCCGTACGTCAATATGAGGTTTGCTGTGCTAGACTGTTCAAAAGGGATATATTTGTGTTAGAGCAAGGAGGTGGAAATTAGCTAACTTCACAGTGGCTTTATCAGTAGGATTAAAAGATATTAGTACATTGGAATGTTGAGCGCTCGATTGAAGACAATGGAGTGCTCCGGGGATGTGTAATGACTGGTAGAAGCCAGAAGCATCAACATTCCAATGTTTATACAGAGGCCTCGCGAAGCCCAAGGGAATTTCAACACCCTCTGGCTCATAGAGGCCTTTGATTTACAAATTAGAACATTCTGCTCTTTATGGGCGGAATGTTCTAATAGCCTTAGAGCCTTCCGTAGCGGGCTATACCGGCCATTAAAGGCCCGCTCCCTTGTTATGGGTGAAGTCTAGCCATGCCCAGAAAGACCGACTAAACACCCCCATTTGCCTCTTTACCAAACCCAATCCTAGAAAACTTTTCCCCGTTCTGAAGAGAGTTATTCCTTTAAGTGCAAATCCTTAAACATTAGAATCCTACTGGAAACCATGGGTTGGCCACATTAATAAGGAGCTGGGACCTTTTCAGTCCAGAGTTAAGACCTTATTTACATTTTTAGCATAAGGCAGTCCTTTTCACCATCCCATCGTTTTGCTGCAGTTGCCCTCTGCTGCTATTATGTGACTGGAGTGTAGGCCCAAGGACACTTAGGGACCTCATGTCTGCTTACTAAAAATGTACTGTTTTAGGAGTGATTGTTGAGTTCACATGGCTGAAAAAAGGTAGGAGTGCAAAGTGCGTGAGGAATGATTTAATTGAGTCTTTTGGGTGTTGGGCGTATGGGAGAGATCTATGTTATGTTACTGGGGTATTTGTAGAGCGTGCAGCTACTCGAGCGAGTGTCCCGGCGCTGGGTAAGTGTGACAGGCTGGTTAAGATAGGACAATGCGGGGCTATTGCAGGAACAACCAGGTCTTTAAAGCCTCCCTGAAGGGGAGGAGATCATGCATCTGTCTTAAGGCAAGCGGCATGCCGTTCCACAGTTTGGAAGCTTGTACCTGAAAAGATCGTCCTCCTATTCTAGAGCGGAGGAACACGGGAATGCTGACTAGCGACATGGACGACGAACGCAGAGAGCGCCAAGGATGATAGAACTGGATTATTTTCCAAAGATAGGGGGCTCTACAAGAACCGTAGAGCTTAAATATATCAGTGAATACATGATTATCAAGTGAGATATTACATTTATTGAGCATGTAACCAATAGTAATTTTGTGCCAATAAACAAATAAATACGTAAAAAGGCAGATCCCCTGCCCCCTTTTCAGCAAGTCCGCAACGGATCGCCCTTATGAGGTGAGTCTTATTACTTCTCTGCATCAAGGACCAGGACATGTACCCAGATACCCAGGTATTCTACCTCCTTCTCTTCCACTTATTTGAATCAGCTGGAGATAGGCCAACCGGTCATTCAGAATTGGTGCAGCATCTTAAAATTTGAAGGGAACCAACCAAAATTTAGTACACTTTTCCAGATTCACAGTCTGGTCCCATGGTGACAAGCATCCAATAATGATGGCAGTGTCTCTAGCACCATGGTGGCGAAAGACTTGAAACTATACCACGAGGTGATGTGCACCTCTTTATAGGATTCCTTCGGCCAGCCACTGGAGTTTTCATGCTTCAGCTTTCTCACAAGAGCTGGCCTCTCTCCCCACCAATTTTCCCTCCACTAAGTACTATGAAAGCCCTGCTCTATTCAAAACCTTTACACTCTTCCCCTCACCATTCCTTGCAGTGTGTGACCTGCAGGTGACAAATTCCAATTACGACCGGGTCAACTCAGCATTTAATCCTTGCTAGTTCGATACATTGACCACCATTTGAGTGTTAGGAATGGATGTTGTTTACAGGGCGTAGAAATTGCTGTAACAGGCATTATTTAAAAATGTATCTGTAGCTCCCCTCTCGTCTCCCCACTCTTTATCCTCCAATACAATAAACTCTACATTGTACGTACCTTTCTAATAACCAATGCCTCCCTCATCCCATGATTTGGTCTTCCATCGCCCTCCCCTAATAGTCCCTCCATCAATACCTACTACTTCACCACATGTACTTCGCATTTAACCCCTCCTCCATCCCAAAAACGTATCCCTTCCACCATATCACCTCCTCCACTTTCATGTCCCTGTACTGTTACCGCTTTCCTACAGAGATGTAGCGCAGCAGGTGCATTGGCACCAGGTCCCAAGTTGTAAGGCGCCCACTGCACACCAATTATGCATTGCCAACTTAGCCGGGAATAAATGATCCATTTTCTTTATTTATACTAGGGCCCGTGTCATCCTTGCTAAGCCACTACTCTCCTCCTGTTATCACTGCGTCTGCACCCCGTCTCCTCCTTTCATCATCTTCTATGTTAGCCCTTGAGCCCCTGACACTTTCTACAGATCTGCTGTCACACTCCCTCCGTTTCCACCAGCAGTCCCTCGTGTCTTCTTTATTCCAGTAGACCCGATTCAGGGTGGGAGACAAAAAATAGCTTTATGTTGGCTTGCCTCTGCTTCAATAGAAGTCAATGTGAGGAACGCATTCTCCCAATTATGTTTTTTAAAATCTCCCCTTCACCACCTCTTCTAAAATGTTGGCATGTACCTCTTGCTCCCTCCTTCGCTCCTTTACCTCAACGCCTCTAGGGCCATATTATCAAGAAAGGGCGATACATTATCGCCACTTTTATCGGCAGAAAACTGCCGCTAAAGTGGCGATAATGGGCTTGATAATACGCCCTTGTAAATTCCCATAGTAGCCCAGGTTAACACCAGAACCTGGGCTTCTATGGAAATTTACAAGGGCATAATATCAAGCCCATTTTATCGGCAGTTTCCTGCCGATAAAAGAGGCGATAATGTATCGCCCTTTCTTGATAATTTGGCCCCAAATCCTCTCTCTCCTCAGGTCGTGGCAGTGCCCAGAAGGATGAGTCGAAGCGCTCAGCAGCGCGGCCTGTGCCTTCAGTTCGATCCCCGGGCGCGCGTGGAGGCGCGAGCGGGAATAATGGCGCCCTCCGCCGGAGCCAAGCTGCGCCATTGATTGCAAATCACCGCGCGACCCGGGACGAGAGCAGTGGATTGCAAATTGCTTTTTAATACAAACATTACAGTTGCAAAATATCGAGTAAGTGTCAAGATAATTAAGATGGAGGCTGCACGGGGCTGAGGTCGCAGTAGGGGCCGCGTCAGCCTTGAGTTTCTTTCGGTGCACAGGGGGAGTATTAAGCTTCTCAGCCCTTAGGGTCGCCCACGTCACAGAACCTGCAGCATCAGCATTCAGAGTTATAAAGAGGATGGGCTATCGTTCTGGACCAGGGGGGTGCTGGTGTGCTGGCCGGCTTCTGCTTGATTATCAGAGCTAGGCCCATCTCATTCAGAGTGAAGGCTGCCACATGAACACCTCCCACCCCTATTCATGGCTGTCGACTCACCAGAATTTCACTGTTAGCGCCAGTGGAGTAACACAAATGATGAGGCCCCCCTGTAGAATGTGATGAGGGACCCCAAGTCTCCCACATCTCACTAATATTCATTGCTGAATGGATGAATGGAGCCTCTGTTGAATAGTTGGGGGCCCAAGAAAGGTGGTGGCCCCGTGCCGCAGCAGCGCCCGCGTTATGCCCCTGGGTAACATCACTTCTCTTCCTTCTCTAATAAACGCCATGCAGCCTTTCATACCTAATTGTATCAGAAGATTAGTTCCTCCCCAAATTGTGCGTGACCTGGCCTGCATGCACACAGGGGCCACATGTTGTGCCCCCCTACATGCACCCCTTGGCACAGAGGCACACGGGGCTCTTTTTTCCCCATGCATTGCAGGAGCTGGGGTGCATGCACACAGGGCCACATGTTGTGCCCTCCCTACATGCACCCCATGGCACAGAGGCACAAGGGCCCCTTTTTTCCTCTCCGCCATGGTTTTCATGGAGGAGGAACTGTCATGAAAACGGTGGCGGAGAGGACTCTTGTAAAATACTTGGTGGGACCGCGGCCCAAGTGTTTTGCAGCCGCCTGACCGTCGCAACACCACCAGGGAGCTGCGGTTCCCTGGTGGCTGCATCGAGGCACTGGCGGTTCAACTGACCTAATTGTAATTGGGTGGTTGGAAGACCACCACCACCACGCTCCCATGAGTCTAGAGGTCTGTCGACAGCCACACTCATAATTAAACCCAGCATGTTTGCAGTGTACCACCTTTTTGTTTGAAAACCTCCTGCTAGTGATAATACAAATTCAGTAAAATAATTAGAACCAATAATAAAAAATAAAAAACGATGAAGGAATGTTGCGTGTTGCCTGGATGTACCAATGTGTATGATCCACTCATCTCAGCATCAGAACCCACCACAAATGCTTGCTCTTGCGCCCACACTGCTCACATGTGCAGAACAGGAAGAGGCGGAGTAGGAGGAGGACCAATTGGGTTTGAAGATACCATCTGGTGAATAATGTCACAATAGGCTGAAACCCAAGCTGACATCATCAAAAAGACTAACATTCCAAACTGCTTATTGTGATGATTGTTAGGGATGTATGACGTTACAACGCATACTTTTACAACGCCTACCTTTACAACGCATTTTTTACACCGCAACATCCATTACAACGCACACCATTACAATGCATGCCATTACAACGAATTCTTTGAAACTACCTTTACAACGCATTCCACTCCAACGCATACTACATTTACAACGCATACCATTACAACGCATTACATTGCATTGCATGTAAGGTAAGTGTTGGATAGTGTAGGGGTAAAAATTACTATTCTAACTCCAGGGGGTGCAACAGTAGGGTAAGTGTTGGATAGTGTAGGGGTAACATTTACTATTCTAACTCCAGGGGGTGCAACAGTAGGGTAAGTGTTGGATAGTGTAGGGGTAAAATTTACTATTCTAACTCCAGGGGGTGCAACAGTAGGGTAAGTGTTGGATAGTGTAAGGGTATAATGTGTTGTAATGCTATGCGTTGTAATGGTATGCGTTGTAATGACTGTGTTGTAATGGTATGCGTTGTAGTGGTGTGCGTTGTAGTGTCATGCGTTGTAATGACTGCGTTGTAAATGCATGCGTTGTAATGGATGTTGCGTTTTAAAAGTTTCGTTGTAATGGTAGTGCGTTGTAAAAGTTGCGTTGTAAAGGTTGTATACCGATTGTTAGTGCTGAAGAACTGGGTAAAGAGAAGTGTTCTTTTCTTTCACTCCATGGCCTCTTTCATACAATTCTATGGATGTAGGATCGTGCACCGCCTTTCTCCTAGGTATACTGTATTTCGTGCCTCCAGGGCTCACTCCCCGTCTGGAGTGATACGTAATAAACCAAACTGTTGCCGCTATACCTAATTGGGTGTAGCTGTCCCCCTGGGCACCGATTTGTGCTGCTACCAGCTCTGAATTTCATTCAAATTTCAACTTTGAGTGATTAAAACATGATGCTTTTTTTCAAAATAAATTGATTACTCCGTTATTTCATTGTGTTTCATTTATTCTCCATGAATTCCAATGCATTTCGGCAGTGCTTGCTGCCTTCATCAGGGAAATAATTAATCTACGAATAATCAAAGAAAACATGCATCACATTAACCTTCGTTTTATCGATAAATTCATATCATATGTATTTATGTTTCTTCCTAGCATCGTTATCTTACACTTCGTAACATTGCTCTCAAGTATTCACATCAACTTTGTTGGGATTGCTCGTAACGGTTTCTGCTCTAGGGTGGGGCTCGGCATGGATCTCAAAAGCGGTGGTTAATTACGGCGTCTTCCGTTTGACAAACGGCTTAGCTTAATTAAAGAAGTACGCCTGAAGCGCTGACTGAATTCTATAAAGCTTCATTTTTTCTACAAAGAGACTGATTATTCTTACGCGCTTATAGATCTAAACTACGGTCGTTTGGCTGCTCACCTCGGCGTTTCTTACATGCCGCTTCACTGCTCCACTCTCTACTGCTGCTCTCTTCCGGTGTACCGGAATACACGCATGCGCTCTATTTACGCTTTCACTGCCTTTTTTTTGGTCTCTCTAACTTTATTGCGATTACAATGTACTGTGGATCTACCCCAGTGCTCGCTGCCACTTGTATAAATACCGCTATCGCATCTTGGGTCAATTATAATAAAATATGCGCTTTTTGCTGTGGATCTAAGTACCATTAGTGATAAATACAGATAACATATTTACAAATAACAAAGAAATTCTGTGCGTTCGTTCAGTCCGCCTGGCTTCAGGCTCCCCAGATTGTAAATCCAGTAATTTTCCTGCTTTAGTAACCTCGTTTTGTTCAAGGAACCTTCTGTTTTAGGTAATGTTTCTAAAACACACACTCTCAATTGGCTAACGTTGTGTTGCATTTTAGTGAAGTGTTCAGCTATGGAGGTTTTCTCAGTTTTTAATCTTATAGTACTCTTGTGTTCATTTATTCGTATTTTCAGTTTTCTTTCAGTGTGTCCCACATAAACGTCCCCACATGGGCATTTGATCATGTAGATTAAATTACTTGTATCACACGTTGCATTCACTTTCAACTGTATGGGGTACCCCTTTTGCGGGTGTGTTATGGTGGAGCCTTTGATAATGTTGTTGCACGTATTGCAGTTGTAACAAGGTACTGTTCCTCGAAAAGGCGTTTTAATGGTTACTTCGTTGGTGGGTTTTAAGAAATCTGCTATGTTCTTAGCACGTGTGTGTGCAAAAATTGGTTCCTGAGAAAAAATACCTTTGAAATCTGGTTCCATTTTTAACATTGGCCAATGTTTTTTAATTATCTGCTTAAAGTGTGTGCTAACAGTGGAAAATTTGCTCACGCACGTGATGCGGTTACTGGATGTGGTTATTTCCCTGCTCAAAAGTTCTTGTCTTGTTTTTTGTTGAGCTCTTGTTAGAGCTTGTTGGGTGATATCTGGGGGATATCCCCTATCTTTGAATCTTTTAGTCATTTCGCTCATTTGTTCTCTGCATTGTGAGGCCTCTGAAACCACTCTCTTCACCCGTAACATCTGAGAGTATGGCAGATGTTTCTTAAGGGCCGGAGGGTGATGACTTTTGAATTGTAACAGATTGTTTCTGTCTGTGTCTTTTCGATATAGGTTCGTGGAAAATACATTGGTCTGTTTTGTGATCTCTACATCTAGGTATTGAATTTTCAATTCATTGATGTTCCATGTGAAACCTATTTGATCTAGTCTTGAGTCCAAAATTCGTAGTTGTTGTTCTAATAAGGCTTTGGGGCCTTTCCATATGGTAAAGATGTCATCTATGAACCGTACATACATGACAATGTTGTTCATCCAAGTGGGGTCTTGGTACACATGTTCTTCCTCGGATGATGCCATAAATAGATTAGCATATGCCGGTGCGGCACAATTTCCCATGGACGTTCCGCTTTGTTGCATGTACCATTTTTTGACCTGTTCAAAATAGCTGTGTAGCAACGTGAATTGCATCAGTTCTAATATGAATAGTTGTTGTTCATGTGAATAGTCGCTATCTAAAAGGGCCCTTTCGATAGCTTCCAATCCGTGTTGATGCGGTATCGAAGTATAAAGTGCTTTTACATCGATCGTTGCCATGATCATGTCATCTTCTGGGTCGATGGTTGATAGTTTGAGAAGAAAGTCTGTGGTATCTTTCAGATATGATCTGGTTTTTAATACTAGCGGTTGTAGATATCTGTCCAGATATTTCCCCACTGGCTCATGAATGCTTTGTTTGGTTGACACTATCGGTCTACAAGGTGGTCTTTGTAAGTCTTTGTGTACTTTAGGTACTAGGTAAATGGTTGGTGTTCTGGAATTTTATTGAATGAGATATTTCAAAGTTTTGTCTGTGATGGTTCCCTGGTCATATGCTCTGTTCACTATAGTTAACAAGATTTTTTTGATTTCTGTTGTAGGGTTTGATTCAATCTCCATGTATAGGTTGGTATCTCCAAGGTGTTCTATCATAGTTTCCTGATAGTATGTTTTATTGAGTATCACTAGGGCTCCTCCCTTATCCTCCCTTATCTGCCTTTTGACATATGATGTTCTGGTTTGTAGCTATCGATCTTAAAATCCCAAATTCTTTTTTTGTCATATTCATTTTATGTTGTTTTTGTTTGGTGTTCAATTGTCGTAGTTCTTTGCTGAAAAAAAGCATCATGTTTTAATCACTCAAAGTTGAAATTTGAATGAAATTCTGAGCTGGTAGCAGCACAAATCGGTGCCCAGGGGGACAGCTACACCCAATTAGGTATAGCGGCAACAGTTTGCTCTTTCATACAATACCAACACTGCTCTTCACTCGAAAAGCCTTGAAGTCCTGTTGGACCTATGTCACCTGTGAAAGTGTACGGTTATTGTCCATCTGCGATTTTAAGGTTGCTATCTATCTACGTCAGACCGTCTTGCTTACAGTCCTGGGCTTTCATTTGACAGCTTATGCTCGGACCTAAGTGCTGTGCAAATACCAAGTCAGGCAGAAACTCCAATCTGCGCTCGGCACTGCCTTACTACATGTCTGCAAATGACAGGCCAAACCCAGTGAAAATCATTGTGTCAATGATGAGAAAATTCAACTCTCTGCCTTCAACTCCATCATGGTGACTCTTTCGTGCTACAACTTACTCAGTATTTGCAAAACACATCCTCTCCCCACAACCACTTAACACCAACCACTCATGAAGAGCTAGTGCTCAGAAAACGTCATCATTGCAAAATACAGTTCCCCCATACACGTCTCAATCCTTGAAAAGGTCCCTTAATTAGGTCCCTGCATCCTAATTACCAGTTTCATTTCTTCGCTCCATTGCCACCCTACCATCAACTGCTAGGGTGCCTCTCTAGTAATACCAGACACGAACAAGGACTGAATTCTGTTTCTGAACTCCATCTATGGCTTGCACACTCATCAGTCACTCTCATCCTTGCACTATACCACTATTACCCTTTACCTTTTCTGGCTTGTTGCCCACCCCACACCAAAGAGCTGCCTTTGACGTTCATGCATACCCCACTTC
The DNA here is from genome assembly GCF_964261635.1 of Lissotriton helveticus. Classification (NCBI taxonomy): domain Eukaryota; kingdom Metazoa; phylum Chordata; class Amphibia; order Caudata; family Salamandridae; genus Lissotriton; species Lissotriton helveticus. The sequence continues at coordinate 1,193,378,127 of NC_136070.1, read as the reverse complement.
ACAGTCCAACACTAGAATATACTCCTAATGGACCTATTTATTTAGGTGTTCTGACTAGCTCCCAACTAGGTAACTAAGTAACTTAGTAAGCTTGCAGGATGAAGGTTGTAGAAGCTCAGCTAGCCATTTCTGTGATGGCAGACATAAAACAGAGCTTGCGTTCATTTGTTGCAAGTTTTGGGTCTAGACATTTGATGACTTGGGGAAAAGAGGGCACCAGTGCTAGCTTTCAGTTTCATAATGGAATTAAAAAAACAAACAAACAAACAAAAACAGCCACTTCTTTATTATCTCCTTCAAGGGGCATCTAAAGCTCTAGTTACTGAGATTTCAATGTAGTCCTGAAACCACCCAGCCCATTAAGTAAGAGGGGACAGAGTCTACTGTCTGTGACGCTAAACTATTTCATTTCTTATATTTCCATTCATACCCTACTTTTAGGAACTTTTTTCTAGCAATTGTTGGAAGTTTTTTTTAAAAATTATTATTATTATTATTATTATTTTTAATTATTTTTTTTAGATTATTTAAAAAATAAAAATTATCATTCAGAACTAAGGTTATCATCTACTTACAATTTTTTTTATTTTGTTTTCGAACAGTCAGGCTATCTTCATGGTTATATAGATCTCCCCCTCACTCTCATGTTTGTTCGTAGAATGCAAGCTTTTCGCTATTTCTAGCTTTTTATTCGAGAACCTTGTATTTTGGGCCTTTCTGTTTTTCCTATTATGAGTCTAAGCTGAAAATTCCCAGCATCAACAAAAGAACAGTTCTGGCTGAGTGTGCGTCATGAATCAGACCACTTTCAGCCCTGTAGGTGTGCGTTTGCCTTTATCTGAAGTGTGCATGTGTTGTTGACTGTAAATGTGAGCCATTTTAAATATGAAATCCACAGGCAAATAGACCCAGACCTACTAAACAAATCACGACATTAGAAAACAAGCATTTACAATGCAATGGTCTCGGCATCATTAAAGGTAGAGCTATTGGCATTGCTCATGACATTTCTTTTTTTTTCTTTAAATCATAAATAAATGGCATTGTCATTTACATTGCCAATACACAGCACTCTGCACTCACCAGCACACAGCACTCTGCACTCAACAGTACACAGCACTCTGCACTCAACAGCACACACCACTCTGCACTCAACAGCACACACCACTCTGCACACACCACTCTGCACTCACCACTCTGCACTCACCACTCTGCACTCACCACTCTGCACTCACCACTCTGCACTCACCACTCTGCACTCCCTACTCTGCACTCCCTACTCTGCACTCACTACTCTGCACTCACTACTCTGCACTCACTACTCACTACTCTGCACTCACTACTCTGCACTCACTACTCTGCACTCACTGCTCTGCACTCACTACTCACTACTCTGCACTCACTACTCACTACTCCGCACTCACTACTCACTACTCACTACTCTGCACTCACTATTCTGCACTCACTACTCACTACTCTGCACTCACTACTCACTACTCACTACTCTGCACATACTACTCACTACTCTGCACTCACTACTCACTACTCACTACTCTGCACTCACTACTCACTACACACTACTCTGCACTCACTACTCTGCACTCACTATTCTGCACTCACTACTCTGCACTCACTGCTCTGCACTCACTACTCACTACTCTGCACTCACTACTCACTACTCTGCACTCACTAATCACTACTCACTACTCACTACTCCGCACTCACTACTCTGCACTCACTACTCACTACTCTGCACTCACTACTCTGCACTCACTACTCACTACTCTGCACTCACTACTCACTACTCACTACTCTGCACTCACTACTCACTACTCTGCACTCACTACTCACTACTCACTACTCTGCACTTACTACTCACTACTCTGCACAAACTACTCACTACTCTGCACTCACTACTCACTACTCACTACTCTGCACTCACTACTCACTACTCTGCACTCACTACTCACTACTCTGCACTCACTACTCACTACTCACTTCTCTGCACTCACTACTCTGCACTCACTACTCTGCACTCACTCCTCACTACTCTGCACTCACTACTCTGCACTCACTACTCTGCACTCACTACTCACTACTCTGCACTCACTACTCACTACTCTGCACTCACTACTCTGCACTCACTACTCTGCACTCACTACTCTGCACTCACTACTCACTACTCACTACTCACTACTCTGCACTCACTACTCTGCACTCCCTACTCACTACTCTGCACTCCCTACTCTGCACTCCCTACTCTGCACTCACTACTCACTACTCACCACTCACTACTCTGCACTCACTACTCTGCACTCACTACTCTGCACTCACTACTCTGCACTCACTGCTCTGCACTCACTACTCACTACTCTGCACTCATTACTCACTACTCTGCACTCACTACTCACTACTCACTACTCCGCACTCACTACTCTGCACTCACTATTCTGCACTCACTATTCTGCACTCACTACTCACTACTCTGCACTCACTACTCTGCACTCACTACTCACTACTCTGCACTCACTACTCTGCACTCACTCCTCACTACTCTGCACTCACTCCTCACTACTCTGCACTCACTACTCTGCACTCACTACTCTGCACTCACTACTCACTACTCTGCACTCACTACTCTGCACTCACTACTCACTACTCTGCACTCACTACTCACTACTCTGCACTCACTACTCTGCACTCACTACTCTGCACTCACTACTCACTACTCTGCACTCACTACTCACTACTCACTACTCACTACTTTGCACTCACTACTCTGCACTCCCTACTCACTACTCTGCACTCCCTACTCTGCACTCACTACTCTGCACTCACTACTCACTACTCACTACTCTGCACTCACTACTCTGCACTCTGCACTCACTACTCACTACTCTGCACTCACTACTCACTACTCTGCACTCACTACTCTGCACTCACTACTCACTACTCGGCACTCACTACTCATTACTCACTACTCTGCACTCACTACTCACTACTCTGCACTCACTACTCTGCACTCACTACTCTGCACTCAATACTCACTACTCTGCACTCACTACTCACTACTCTGCACTCACTACTCACTACTCTGCACTCACTACTCTGCACTCACTACTCACTACTCTGCACTCACTACTCACTACTCTGCACTCACTACTCTGCACTCACTACTCACTACTCACTACTCTGCACTCACTACTTTGCACTCACTACTCACTACTCTGCACTCACTACTCTGCACTCACTACTCTGCACTCTGCACTCACTACTCTGCACTCACTACTCTGCACTCACTACTCTGCACTCACTACTCACTACTCACTACTCTGCACTCACTACTCACTACTCTGCACTCACTACTCTGCACTCACTACTCTGAACTCACTACTCTGCACTCACTACTCTGCACTCATTACTCACTACTCTGCACTCACTACTCTGCACTCACTACTCTGCACTCACTACTCTGCACTCACTACTCACTACTCACTACTCGGCACTCACTACTCTGCACTCACTACTCACTACTCTGCACTCACTACTCTGCACTTACTACTCACTACTCTGCACTCACTACTCACTACTCTGCACTCACTACTCTGCACTCACTACTCACTACTCTGCACTCACTACTCTGCACTCACTACTCACTACTCACTACTCTGAACTCACTACTCACTACTCTGCACTCACTACTCTGCACTCACTACTCTGCACTCACTACTCTGCACTCACTACTCACTACTCTGCACTCACTACTCTGCACTCACTACTCTGCACTCTGCACTCACTACTCTGCACTCACTACTCTGCACTCACTACTCTGCACTCACTACTCACTACTCTGCACTCACTACTCTGCACTCACTACTCTGCACTCACTACTCACTACTCTGCACTCACTACTCTGCACTCACTACTCACTACTCTGCACTGACTACTCTGCACTCACTACTCACTACTCTACACTCACTACTCACTACTCTGCACTCACTACTCTGCACTTACTACTCACTACTCGGCACTCACTACTCACTACTCTGCACTCACTGCTCTGCACTCACTACTCACTACTCTGCACTCACTACTCACTACTCACTACTCACTACACACTACTCACTACTCACTACTCTGCACTCACTACTCACTACTCTGCACTCACTACTCTGCACTCACTACTCTGCACACTCACTACTCTGCACACTCACTACTCTGCACACTCACTCTGCACTCTGGACTCACACTCTGCACTCACTACTCTGCACACTCACTACTCTGCACACTCACTACTCTGCACACTCACTACTCTCCACTCACTACTCTCCACTCACTACTCTGCACACTCTCTCTGCACACTCTCTGCACACTCTCTCTGCACACTCACTACTCTGCACTCACTACTCACTACTCTGCACTCACTACTCACTACTCTGCACTCAATACACACTACTCACTACTCACTACACACTACTCACTACTCACTACTCTGCACTCACTACTCACTACTCTGCACTCACTACTCTGCACTCACTACTCTGCACACTCACTACTCTGCACACTCACTACTCTGCACACTCACTCTGCACTCTGGACTCACACTCTGCACTCACTACTCTGCACACTCACTACTCTGCACACTCACTACTCTGCACACTCACTACTCTCCACTCACTACTCTCCACTCACTACTCTGCACACTCTCTCTGCACACTCTCTGCACACTCTCTCTGCACACTCACTACTCTGCACACTCACTACTCTGCACACTCCCTCTGCACTCTGCAAACTCACTCTGCACTCACACTCTGCACTCACACTCTGCACTCACTACTCTGCACTCACTACTCTGCACTCAACTACTCTGCACTCACTACTCTGCACTCATGGAATCTTCCACCACACTTTCTAAAACTCTATAGTCCGAAGCATAAAAGGCACAGGACCAAAAGAAGGGTAGACATTTGCTTAAAATAATCTTATTGTATTTATGAGAAGCAAAAGCGAGACTGTGAAATGTGCTGAATATCAGTTTGTTAAGAATCAACAGAGTGGAGTTAGAGAACCAAGAAATAGTAATTTAGAATCCGGGTTAGAAGGAGTAGTAATCACAAGCTGAGGATCAACGGGCGCGAAACAGCGTGGTGGGCGCGCCCGAGACGCAGCGTGGGCGTGCACATCAGCTGAAGATCGCCGGAGAAGACACCGAGTCTGCCTGCTGCCATGACTGACCCGCTGCGGAGGGAAAGTGCCCGGTGAGTGGGGGTAGAGGGGGGGGCGGCAGAGAGGAAGTGGGCAGAGAGGGAGGGTGTGTGTGTGTGTGTGTGTGCGTGTGTGTGCGTGCGTGTGTCTGTCTGTCTGTCTATGTGTGTCTGGCGCGTGCCTGCCTGCCTGCCTGCCTGCCTGGGTTTGTGCGCGTCCACAGACCCTGGTCGGCTCGTGCACCGCTCTGTCTTCCCTTGCGAGCGAAATCGGCGACAATAGATCTCGTTGCCGAGACCTAAAAAGAACTGAACATGCTTTTTTCTGTCTTTCACAGCGTAAGATGCAAATAGATATCTGACCACAGTCGTTTTTTTCCTTTGTATTCTCATTTGTAGTTGCATTGATAATTTAAACAATACTGCAAGTCCCAAAATATAAAGCCAAAAAAAAGAAAGAAAGAAAGAGACTGGCCGAGTTTCTTATGTCTGATACAGGCAACCAGAAATCGATTTTTTTCCTTCTTTTTATTATTAAGTATGTAAATACAATAGCAAAGCCAACCTCAAAAACGTACCAAATATTAGGCATAGCCATAAGAATGAAAAGAAAGAAACAATATAACCTCTCAGCAGCGGCCGGTGCAGGTGAGCGCAGTGGGGCGGGGCACTGCGAGGGGGAATGTCGACAGGCAACAGAATAGGAGGTATTTATTTACTTAATTTGCCCTATTTCGTTGTCTGTCGACATCCCACCTGCAGCACCCCACCCCACCGCGCCTACCTGCACTGGCCACTACCGTAAGCAATGCAAACAGATAATAATTGATTGACTATTTATATAAATGCACACAAAATATATTGAAAAGTATCCAAAATATGGGATGTTGTCTTCCATTGCAGATATCCTTCTCCCAGGAGACTTCTCAATACTATTGAGAATTGATGGTCACTCCATTGGATACAAATATCTAAACAACACAGAATGTATTCTAAATATACCTAAGATATATCCCCATCACCAACTATTCAACCTGCTTGTTCTATTTATCAACTTTTGGCATCTTTTTCTCACTTGTTTCAAAAATGGCCACCCTGCCCCAGCTGTACCTATGCTTCAGATACCTTATTGTATCATTTGAGGCCGAGGCAACCTGAATACAGATCTCTCAAGGTGTCCGTGGAAGGCAGGAGTAGCTTATTTAGTCCTTGAGTTATCTGTGCATTCTGGAACTCGTCGGTTAAGCCTACCCACTCTTCATGGAGAACCACAAGTACCATAATGCAAAGAGAAAGCAGCTACCCGCCCTTCATGGAGGACCTCAAGTACCAGAATGCAAAGAGAAAGCAGGACTGGATCATATCTATTTATATCTGACATGAGAGAACTTACAGGTCGAGGGATCATGCTGTAATGACATCTCCTCTGATTGTTTTTTCAAGGTTGCATTTGGAATTGTTCAGCAGCGGATCTCTCTCCCCTGTTACCGCAGATCGATGCTAACCGAATAATCTGCCTATCTCGTTGATAGAAGATTGGTGTCAGAGTTGACTTTGCTTGCAACCAAGGGCATTGCTTGCATAAGATCCTTTACTAGTATTTAGTACATTAGAAGAGCCTCTCCCTTCCTGATCTATCAGGCTCCCAAAATAATTGTACACATATTTGAGGTCCTGTCACATAATAAGAGGAACTCCAATCTGATTTTCTCTCTTCCTTTGTCAGTCTCTAGGTTGTTTAATATGTCCACTTTCTTGGTATTTCCTCTTGTTTGTCTCTGTCTTTTTAAGAATGCAGCGGCCATGCATGGATCCTGGTATAACGATTTATATTCAGAAGCATCAAAGCAGTTCTCTGAGTGGGGCTCGATTACTATTAAATACATTCAGTGCTGCTCGCTGTGTGCACACTGCTGCTCTCAAGGAAAACAGGAAATGCATTGATTTTTCGTCATGTGTGTTCATCATGATGATTTATATATGTGTGATGAATGATTCACTATTACCCCTGTTGCAACCGGAAATGCTCCTGCTAAGCCATGGTGTGCAGACCAATGATGGTATTAAATACAAAATCAAAAAATCCTCATGATACAAAGATGTACTAATGCATCTTTGTATCATGAGGAGTTTTTGATTTTGTATTTAATTCCATCATTGGTCTGCCCACCATGGCTTAGCAGGAGCATCTCCCTTCAAGTGGAGATTTTCCTGTGGAACAGTATAGGGACATTTAATTAAGTTTATTTCTTTAAAAAATATATATATATATTCAGAAGTATTAATTTAAACTATATTTTATTAACCTAGAAATATTAAAATCCAATTGGACAGCACTTTAACTTATACAAATATATGTAATAAATACGAACATAGTGTATATATTTAATTGATGTATAAATATTATTTGTAATTAATAATTTAAAAACAATTACTCTCACTAACGTTCTTAGTTTCATTTAATATTTAGTTAGGTTGGTTAAAAGGGATATAGCTAATTTATTTACAAAACATATTAATTTTTCAAATATATTAAATAGTTTAGTTAATTTTTTGGATTATGTTTATTATGATTTTTTTGAAACAGTAATTATGTACAATTTTGTATCACTTATAAAATATATAATTTTAATGATGCACTATTTCAATTTATTCAACATTAGTTGCTATGCATTTTAATCCCTTCTTCCATTATTTTTAATGTGAGTGTGCTGCCGTATCAGTGGTTGGCCATGTGTGATGTTTGACTTACTCCAAGGCTGGGGGGGAGGGCATTTGAGAATGTGTCGACTTTCTCTTTTGTGGAGTGTGTTTTATATTAGCATGTCCATTCCAAACCTATCCTTAAATTTCACGAAACCCCTACCATCTGCTACTATTTATTCCCCATTTTTCTACCACTCTCTCTTGTTCCTTCCACATTTAGTACTAAAAATACTATGGGACTTATTTACAAGCCCCTGCGCCGCAGTACGTCATTTTTCCCCCTCTTAAAAGTGACACACATCAGTGGCGCAAGGGGCTTGTATATAAGCCCTGAGGCAGCTTCTCTGCAATCGCGGTGGAGTGTCACCCCACTGGCTCAGAGCCAGCAGCTGAAAAAAATACCAACTTTATATAATCTTTTAATTTTTCAGCAGCTGGCTAAGCCATCGTGTATAGGGAAGGGCGAGAATGCAGCCCTGGGAGGGGAAGGAGGACTGGTTCGTGCACTCCTAAGTGCGCATGTGTGTTTGGCCGGCCGTCTCAGGGCAGCCAAACATACATGCACACTCAGGTTTCTCGAACCCAGCTGTATTGAACAGCTGGGTTGGAAAAACAGCACAGACTCCCTCTCCTGAGCGGACTGTCGAAACAGCCCCCTCAGGCCAATCCCTGGGCTGTGAGAGCAGCGTGGGGGTTGCACAGGGAGTCTGTCATGCTGGCCCAGTGTCTGCTCGGAGCAGGAAGAACATAAAGGCGCAACGCGAGAGGCGGCTGGCAGCTTCAGATAAGTCTTCCTTTTATTATTTCATTATTAAACTCCAACGGCACTCCCCCGCCTACATTTCCTCCGTCGCACCACTTTATAGGTCTCGCTATTAATAGCTATTAATAGCGAGTATATAGTAGGCGAAACAAACTCTTTGACCAAGCGGATTACGTGCAGTTCATGTGACCCAGTCGTGTGAGATGTGCGTCCACGTCAAACCCATAAGCCTCGCAGCACCAGACTTCAATGGAATGCCTCCCAAGCTGCCCCTCCTCCCCCCGCCATGAGACTTCAAAGCAATGCGCTGCTCTGAAGTGATTGTTTTCCACGCGCTCTGCAGGTCACCATTTGCCCCTAGTGCTTTCATCCCTATCACTCCCCCCTCTCCTACTTCCCCTCCCACCTCCCAAACAGCATCGAGCCGTGAAGACTTGTTTGTTTCCTCCGTGAGCCACTTTTACTATTTAAAAACACAAGCTCTGTCTCATTATATCTTTCCCTCCCTCTCCCTCAGTCTTTCCTTTTCAACCCTTTCCTTTTTCCAACGAAACTCTTTCTGTATGTTCTCTTTCTCGCCGCATCTCTATGCCTTTCGTGCCCTGTTCCATGCTTCTAGCTAGATTGCTTTCCCTTCTCTCTATCTCTTCTCATCTGCTTCCTTCATGTCGCAGTCACTCGCCCTCTGCCTTTCAGTCACACTTCCTCCCCCATCCCTCTGTCTCAATGTCTTTCCCACCACTGTAGTGGACACGCTATCTTTCTCGTGCCTCTTTATCCTTTCTGCCTATTTTATCTCCTCTTTCCCAGTCGCTCGCTTCCTAAATCCATCCATCCGCTGTCTGTCTATCCTTCCTACTTCTGGCTCTGTTTCGCAGCAGCATATACATATCGCTCCTTCTCTGTCCCGGTGTACTTCTCTATTTCGTTCCCTCTCTGCCTCCAGGCCCGGACTGGACCTTGCGGGCACCGGGCAATCCCACGGTGCGCCGCAAGGGTGGGGGCCGTTTTTGGACTCCTGGGGGCCGGTTTTGTTACAGGGCTGTTTATATATACATATATATATATTTATATATATCTATACCCCCTCTCTCCACACCCCCCCTCTCCACACCCCTCTCTCTCCACACCCCTCTCTCTCCACACCCCTCTCTCTCTCTACACCCCTCTCTCTCTACACCCTTCTCTCTCTACACCCCTCTCTCGACACCCCTTTCTCTACACCCCTCTCTCTCTACACCCCTCTTTCTCCACACCCCTTTCTCTCTACAACCCTCTCTCTCTCCACACCCCTCTCTCTCTACACCCCTCTCTCTCTCTCTACACCCCCCTCGCTTTACACCCCCCTCGCTCTCTAGCCCACTCTCTCTACGCCCCCCTCGCTGTCTACACCACTCTCTCTACACCCCTCTCTCTACATACACTCCCCTCTCTCTACACCCCTCTCTCTCTACACCCCTCTCTCTCTACACCCTCCTCTCTACACCCCTCTCTCTCTACACCCCTCTCTCTCTACACTCCTCTCTCTCTACACCCCCCTCTCTTTCTACACCCCTCTCTTTACACCCCTCTCTCTCTACACCACCCTCTCTACACCCCCTCTCTCTCTACACCCCCCTCTCTACACCCCTCTCTCTCTACACCCCCCTCTCTATACACCCCCCTCTGTCTCTACACTCCCCTCTCTCTACAATCCCTCTCTCTACACCCCCCTCTCTCTACACCCCCCTCTCTCTACACCCCTCTCTCTCTACACCCCTCTCTCTCTACACCCCTCTCTCTTTACACCCCTCTCTCTCTACACCCCTCTCTCTCTCTACACCCCTCTCTCTCTACATCTCTCTCTACATGTCTATCTATCTATCGGCCTCACTCTAGCTATCGCCCCCACTCCATCGCCCTCACTCCATCGCCCTCACTCCATCACCCTCACTCTATCGCCCTCACTCTATTGCCCTCACTCTATCGCCCTCACTCTATCTATCGCCCTCACTCTATCTATCTATCGCCCTCACTCTATCTATCGCACTCCCTTTATCTATCTATCGCACTCCCTCTATCTATCTATCGCACTCACTCTAGCGCATCACACAGCATCACTCAGCAGCACCACAGCATCGCTCAGGGGCCCCACAACATCACTCAGGGGCACCGCAACATCACACAGGGACACCACAACATCACACAGGGGCACCACAACATCACTCAGGGGCACCACAACATCACTCGTCGCCACCACAACATCACTCAGCGCCACAACAGCATCAATCTGTGCAACCATTCAACAACAACTGGTTCAAATATGTTCTGTCAATGTTTCAAGCTTTATTACAAATGTCACAAAAAGATGTTAATATTTCACTTCTGTTCTTGGATTTTCGTCACAATAAAATACACTGGACATAATCTTCACAAAAGTTATTTACAAAAGTTTAAGCTATTGCCATTATAAATTACAATAACTTTTATTTAAGTATTAATTATTTAAAATAAATAAAAGCCATTGCTATTTGTAATATCAATACAGCTAAGTCACGTAAATACAACACATATTGCATTACAAATGCTATAGGTGTCACATTTGCATAATTTAAAACTATTGGAATTGTAAATGACAAAGCTATTGATTTAGCTATTTTCAAAACCAACACATAAATACAAAATTTGTCATTTACAATACCAATAGCTCAAACTTTCCTAATGCGAGACCTATTGCATTGCAAATGCTTGTTGTATGTGGCGGCCGCCACTGAATAAGCCCCTATGCATGCATGGAGATCTTTGCCACAGTGGCAAAGATCTCTGCACAGAGAAGGCAGAGGAGACAGAGGTCTTGGGTCGAAGGTTTGTGAATTTCAATTGTACTATCACTTTATTTGCTACAAAATGCAGCTTGTGAACCATGCCCCATGAGTCCGAATCTGGACATGACGGTAGGAAAGTAGGATCTACTTCTATGGTTACCCCCACTTTTTGATCTGGTGCTAAGCTGTATTTTGACTAGTCTGGCGGGGATCATGCTCATCAGGACACCAGTTTATTTGCTTTCTCCCTAAGGTGTTGTGTTGAGTACTTAGGTACACTCCAGATTGGATACTGGGGTACCCTTATCAGTCCCTAGTATATGGTACTAAGGTACCCAGGGCATAGGTACCCCAGATGTCTCCCATGGGCTAAAGCATGCATTATGTCACCCATGGGAGCCTGTGTAAGTTGGTGCTTGCACCACTTTCTTAAGATATATGTTTACTATATTGAAGGGTCACTGCACTTAAAACTTACAAGTCACCCCTATAGCAGGCCTGTGCAATCCTGAAGACAGGGTGCTTGGTTCTAAGTGAGAGGGTGCCCCTGCATGACCAGGATACCCCTGCCGCATACAGAGTCCATTCTCCCAGGTTGTCAGTGAAGCAGCCATATACTATATAGAGGGGCTCCGCGTAATCACGCGATGACCATCTTGGAAACGGCTGCAACGAATCCTTTCATGTTTGGAATCAAACATGTTGGAATCATACCCCGACACTGTAAATGGTGTGGGAGATATGATTCCAAGCACTGGCAGAGCCCTCCGTTAGGCTCTCAGTGTTCCTGGTACCAGTCTTCTAGACTGGGACAGCACAAAATGCTTGCTGTCTACCAGAGACACATTTCTGCCCTCCTGCTGCTGAGCCAAACTTGAGCAGAGGAAGGTGGAACAATAGGCATCCTGTCACAGGGAGGTGTGACCACCTCTCAGACAGAATTTAGTGTATTGGGACCGGGTGGGTGCGCTTGCCAGTGCAGGAAACTCTGCATGAAGGGCACACTTGGTGTCCCGGTGCATAGTCCAGTTCAAACCAGTTCTGGGAGCCTCTGGTTCCCACTCTGGCGCAAAACTGGACAAAGACTCTATGAAAGTAACAACCCAGGCGGCAATAAATGTTTGTCAAAGTAATAATGGAGGGCACAGGATCAATTTCAGAGTGGAGAACACAGTGTTTTATTATTAATACACACAATTTTAAATTTATTTAATAAAAAGTCACAAGAAATAAAAATGCATAAACACCATGCATAGTTTATAAATGTACAGGATTATAATTTTTTTTTATATTAACATAACATAAAGAAGCAATTCCATCAGTACAAAATATTAAAGACAAAAATAAAACAAAAAGGAGTGTTTTATCGACGCGCGTTTCGGCGACCAGCGCCTTCTTCAGGACAAGGAACACTCAGTTACTATAGAAACGTCTGATAAGGCATCAAATTATTGTCGTTTTATGCGGTCCGGATAGGATCTCACATTTGGAAAGGTCATTTATAAATTATCAAGATGAAATCGACATGTCCCGTATACACAGGGGATGAATGTAAATCTTCTACGTTGATATAAAGAGGTTACTTAAAATGCGGTATGCTATAGATACCGAGCCGATGTTAAGAAAGGTCAATTCCTCAGGGAGTTAATACTTGATCTAGGTTCCGATAGTGTCGTGCCAACGCCTCCGCGGTTGCTAAGCTTGATTATGAATATGGATACACTTGGACGGGCAATGCCAAAACTGACGATAAAACGAGTGGTGTGCGGCGGAGGCTGGCTGCTACACGGAGTGCTTCCGGGTCAAAGGGGACGTCGAATGCCTTTATATCAACGTAGAAGATTTACATTCATCCCCTGTGTATACGGGACATGACCTAGGGGTTGAGTTACCTATTTATTCAGGGAACCCTTGTTTTGACGCAATCAAAACTGGACAAAGGTCATGGGAGTAAGCTCCCCCTGTCCATACCCTCCGTTGGGAGGGTCCTCTGAATCTTCCCAACCCTTTTCTTAGGGTACTTAAGGGCTTACCTGGGTGTAGGTCCCTAGACTCATCATGGAATAAGATTTAGACTAGACACCACTGCACTTCTACCGTCTGGGCACTCTGGCCTTCGCTGGACTTCGTTTGGGCCTGACTTCGTCTCCCTTCCAATATGCTGCCTCATCTGTGCCTGTGCATCATACAGGAACCTCCCAAGGCCTGTGACTCCCCTGCATGGGCAGGCACAGCAACTAAGTTGCCCGGAGTGCATATCCTGAGTTACTCTGGACTTCGTGGGATCTGCAACACAGGTGGTGGTTCTCCACTGCTCCTGAGGTCTGCCATGCCCTCTCACCAAGTTTGAGGCCAGTAACCCTGTGGGGGTTGCAATAACCAAACCCCTGTGCACAGCGTCCAACTTCCAGTTGCAAAGGCTTGTTGGCTTCTTTGCAAGAAGATCTTCGGGCTCCAAGTAGCCCCAACCACAAGCATCTCCAGTGACCAGAATCTTGAGCCACACCACATCGTGTGCATCATGTTGTGCATCTTTTGGTGAGTGGCTTGAGGTCCTCTCGCGACTCCAGTGCCTCCAGCCTGTGGGTCTACTTGAGGGTCACACTTGTTACTTTTGAGCTCCCTTGATTGCTTTGGGCCAGCCCTGACTCCCCTGCCTTTGGTGAGTCCCCTAGACCTTGCTGGTCCCGACGTTGCTCCTTCTTTGGTTCCTGCATGGCTTGCCTTTGCCAAGGCTTGCTGGTGCTCCTGCCGGACACTGACCCCTGAGCACTCGACATCCTTTGTGGGACAGCTTGTACCCGAGTCCTGGTCTTCTTCAGCATCTCCTGGTCCATACAGCTGCAGAGTGAAGGTCATCATCATCTCCCTGAAGCACCCGACATTGGAAGACATTCATCTTCCAAGTCTCCTGGACACTCCTGAGTGGCATAGACACTGTCCCCTCTGCTTTCAGGTACTCCTCTTTAAGAATCCATGTTTATATTCCCACAGACACTTTCTCCTCTTCCAGCAGCAGCACTTTCCTGAAGTCCTCCATTGGGTTCGACGGTGGTTTCTGACACCATTTCGCACGTATGCTCCCGGCTTCCCTGGTGTAGGTAATGTGGGTACTAGGATATCCACGGGTGGGGTGGCCCTCAAACCTTTTGTCTTCCAATGGGTTTCTTCAGGGTCCACTGAGAAAGGTCCTTAATCTTTAAAAATCCAACCGCGACCTGCACATAGAGTTGTACAGAGCACACAGTTGTGTTTCCACACTGCATACGCTCTCCTTGGGGTCCCTATCTACTCACCTCAGGAGGTTCCTTGGGTTCCCAGCACTTCTTTGTCCTCTGGACACTGTCTTGAGTCGAATTGTGGTTCTTATACCACTTTCTTAGTATGTGGTTTGGTCCCCCCCTAGGGCCACAGTGTATTTCATGCTATTTACTGTGTTTCTTTGCTAAAATATTGTGTGCATTGTGTTTATCTCCTTTTAGGAGCTATTGGAATGTACTAGAGAGTATTATATAATAAATAAATATTTTTATAAATAGTTGGTGTGGTTCTTTTTCACTTAATCTATACTATAAAAGTGCATTCTGGTAAAACAAGCTGCTTTACACTCCTTCTGGACTAAGCCTGAAGGCTGCTCTCCACAGCTACCACTTACAGAGCTTTCTAAGGTTGTCTAAGACCTCTTAAACCACCATAAGGGTTGTCTGGACTAGTGCAAGTTGCCTACTTACATTAGTGAACATCATATACCAGGCCAGCTTCTCACAATGAGCAACTCATCGACCCATGCCTCTGTTTTTCAGAAAGGAGAATGCCACTACATTAGGTAATGACATCTTATAAATGGCGGAAGAGGCATTTTGTAAAATCAAGTCTTTATTACTATTAGGTGCCACTGCCCTCCTGACAAGCACTTGTCATCCTTTGGCACTCTTGCTGTGCAAGACAAGCTGTGGGTACATCCTCCTCGAAGAATATCAAGTTCTGAAATGGATGCTCATACTCTAATTCTAACTTGCATAGTATTATTAAAATTCAATTTACTGGTGCCTCTGGCAGGACATAATTCTGTCCACTACTTTATTTTACTCTTGAAGTGTGTGCTAAGATTGTATTTAAATGATTTGTGTTGACGTAATATTCTATTTTATATCGATTTTGTAAAGAGATAATAATAAAAACCTCAGTACAAACGGCACAGCATATTCAGCAGCATAATTACATGTGACATTAGGCGAGTAAAACATTCTTACGTTGGTATACGTTGTCGTATCTCTGCCCTCTAAATGACATATAGGATTGGACTTAAGAAGGACGAGGGAGTTGGTTAACCCACCGTTCCCAACCATTTACCCCAAATTTTCCGGTGTTTGGCCGGGCAACCCCTTGCCTCATACAGTGGCAGTTATTGTGTGGCGTACCAGTCTACTCCCTTGCGTCACTTGGCTATAGTAGGCGGGATGGGGTTGTTCCACGCCATCACAATGTCACGTTTGGGCGGTACCCAGCAACACTTTATCTGCTCTAGACCCATCCAGTCCATCTGTGACACCCAATGATATGTTCAAGGGGTTATGAGGAACCTCCCATCCCAGCACCTCTGTAAGCTCTGCTTCCAGTGATTCCCAGTAGGAAGCTATGCACAGGCAGGACCATACCATATGTACAGGTGGGGTGTGGGATTAGGCCCGCGCTGTGTTGGCAGACAGTGGTGAGATAAGAGGCATGCAAGTAGTACAGTTGGACCAAGCAAAGTCTGGCTGAGACGGTGATAGTTTTGGCAGCCATCAGGGCACCTCTCCAGTCCTCGTCCTCCAGAGTGCCCAACCAGGTCTCCCACCTAGTTCGCAACAGGTCAAGGGAAGTGGGACCATTGTTAGTTAAGAAGCGATAAATGCGTGATACTCCCCCCTTCCCCAGATTGCCCATTGTGATTTGAGCTTCTACGGGGCTGTGCTTTGGAAGTGATGTGCCTGTTGTTATATACAAGTCAAGGGCGTGGTGGAGCTGTAAATATTTATAAAACTGGGACGGGTGAAGTGAGTACCTAGTCTGCAAGTCCGCAAAGGAACGTATATGGTCACTGACCCACACATCCCCAAGCTGTGAGATGCCAATAAGGTCCCAGCCCCTGAATCCCTCCAGGCCCCCCACCTCCTGCAGCCATGTACCATGCCAGAGGAGTGTTTGCTGGGTCAGTTTGTCCCCCCATTGGGTGTGATGCAGGGAGGCACGCCAGGCTAGTAGGACTGCTCGGGTTACCGTGGGTGTGTTGATGTAATAGTCATTGTTCTTCGTTGACATTAAAGCCCTCATTCGTGGGACCCATAATTCCTAATGCAGCCGGTAAAGGGAGTTAGCGGGCACATCAGGAATTACCAGTGTTGCGGGATTTCCACAGCCCCTGTGTTTGTTATCCAGGCATTTCACATGCTCATCTAACAAACAGCAGAAAAATGAGGACTAACACACTGGATCAGGCGTGAAAACACCAATTCTTGTTTGTTATTACCCAATTTTGAGGAAAAATATTGTAATGACTCGATATTCACAAAACGTGGCATTACTGAGAGTCAAAGAATGTGTAGACCTGTGTGCAGGAACACTGATGCGGTACTCTATCACCCCATGTAATGGGATCTAAGATTTTTCATAAAGCCATACGTGTGCGCAGGCAAAATCCCAGGAGTAAATCTTCCAGGTTATGCTGAGAGCACCATCACATTGAATTCTTCAGTGCTTTCCTACGATTAAATAAAATTTGCATTACATTCACAAATACTCATCATTATTCTAAAGTCCTCATTTCAATAGGGCTGGTAGTTCCTTTTTTGGAACAAAAACCAAACTAAGGAACATTCTGAATTTTGTAGTTTGGAGCTAGGGATAACCAGAGGTATTATTTGCAATCTTCAGCATACCAAGTCTCTGCGCACAACTACTAATAGCGTGCTAGATTTTCCTGGCATCTCCAGTCAACTCTGAATCACTCCATAAAACAGCACTATCTATTCAGTGTGAGGTCATCTCATGGCCCCATCCCTTCCAGCTGATTGAAGAGGTAATTCCACACAATACAACAGCTGTCATCAAGCATGCAGGCCCCAGTGCATCCAACACTGACACTTGTATGGCCAGTTCTGCACACATTGGGGATTCACATTGAGGAATAGGGCATCTCCTGGACAGCAGGCACTTGCACCCCCCCTGCTTCCAAATCTCGAACTGACTTGAAAGTGCAGCTTCTGAAGTCTCACTGAGCTAGGCACGTCCCTCTCCTGTCACTCCTCACAGGTACCCAATGGGGCCCTCTAACTTCAGAAACATTCTTGCGTGCTAATCTACAAGTTTCCAAAATTCTTACCATACAGACCTCCCTAGTCTCACAGTGGTCCAAATGCAACAATGTTGTGGAATCTGTAACCCTCCTGATGCCTTATATTGGACAGGCTGTTATTACTGTACATGTAGGCCTCTCAGCCTGGTGTCTTGAATTCAGGCCATGCCACCTTAGCAGTCACAGAAAGCTGCAATTACAAAAGAAATGCCATTTTACACAAAGCCTGTCACAGGTCAGAGTCCTCAGGCCCCAACAAAAGCCAACACCTAGGGGTGCAATAAAGGAAAATCTGGGCATGCAACACAGCAGGTGGAATTTTCTGCCACCACTATCCTTCCAACCCCCGAAGAGGCTTAATTTACAGTAGGTCACGTGCTCCTACATTATACTAGCTCATACCGTCACAGGCATCTGTGTCACCTTGCAGGAGGAGAGATTGTCCGGTGAGAGAAATCCAGTGGGCTACAAGAATTTAGGGGCATATTATCAACGGCCAGCGAGAATTATCGCTGGCCGTGCTTAGCGATAATTTTGTTATCGCAGGCTATCTCTGGAATTTATCAACAACGCATTTCTCCAGGGCGATAAAAATTCCAGAGATAGCGATGTTATCGCCGGTTTGCAGGGAACATCGCTGGTTTTCCAGCGATGTTCCCGGCAAAATGGCGATAACCTTGCTGATACGACCCACAGGGTCGTATCAGCATAATCCACCCCAATGTTAGGGATTGGGAAGTCTGCATTGTAGCAGATGTTAGTTTTTGGTGTAAACAGTGGTTTGTCCAAAAACCAACGTGTGCTAAAATGCTGGGGCAGCCTTGTAAATATTGCGATGTGAACATCACCGATATTTGCAAGGTAGTCCATCCGGGGTACGCCCAGTGACGCCCACTTTGCATCTCATTAGAGAAGCAAAGGGAGGCGTAGGGAAAGGGGTGCTAACATGCGATTATGCATGTTAGCACCCTCTTGTAAATAGGGTGATAGTTTTATCTCTGCTTTTTGGGCTTTTTAAGGCAAAAAAGCGGAGATAAAACCCTTGTAAATATGCCCCTTAGAGATACAGAGGAAATCAAGATGCCTGAACAGGCCATCACCATGGTCCTTGTGCCACCAGCCCTTTCAATGTAGTTCAACACAGATCTTTAGAGTTAGAGCTCTCTGTAAAGAAATATAAAGTTATGTATCAGAAATTACTGTCTGCACTCATGCAATTAATTAAAGTACTCCCCTAACAGCAGTGTTCAGTTTTGAAAAGGTAACATAACACACCCTGCATTCTCCAAGCACCATTATGATTATACAATGAATGTACAATAAGTTATCGCCCGTGCGCATGTTAGTCTATTTTATCACTGTAACTCTTTTCCCCCGAGCAACTGTGTTTTGCAATTTTCAGCACTCTTTTTTATTAGCCTGTTTGTAACCCCCTGTGTGAATTTTCTTCCTGTATGTGTAAATTAACTGCCAAATGTAATAGAAATAGAAATCTCAGTCAACAGCATAACGGCGTGACATTCCAAGAACTATTTCTTTGTGAGTCTTCCCGGGGAACATTGTGGGTGGGGTGGGGATGTGGCCAAGCATTGATGTATGGGTGAATGTAAGAGAAGGAGTGGGTAACAAGTGGTGTAACCACCTGTAGACCAGTACACTACAGAAACAAGCTATGTCAAAGCCAATAGGCCTGGCTTGCATTTTGAGACCTGAATAAAACACTTCAGAAACAAATAAAACGATTTTACCCTGTATGCAATACATCTATGAGAGAAACTGTGTGATGGGTGATGACTCAAAGTACTTTGGGATGTAAAACAGCCCCTCATACATTGAAAAATGTAAAACATAACTAGCATACTTTACCTTCCTTTTGAAATAAGTACACTATTCCCTCCTCCCTGAGATGTAGGAAGAACCATATAGCAATGACATGCACCCTGATGACATGACCAGTGACCACCCGACAGACTGCCTTGCAGCTGCAGATGTTCCCTTTTGAGCAGTACACACTCATAAACAATAGTTTAGATACACATATTGCAGGAGTGCACGATGTGCCCTAGAACATATCTTAATTTTAGTGGAACATAGGCTCATGTGATTCAGAGTTGGTAAAGTACTGTGCCTAATTACGAATACAATTTTTCATACAAGTTACTTTGGAAAACATGAACTAAACAAGTTTAAAGGCCATTTCGGGCATTTTTACAAAATCAATTTAGAAATACTCAGGTCCCTCCCTAAAGGCGCATAATTAGAATGTAATATCAGAAGTAGTGTACTGAATTCCAGTTTGGGGAATATGCAGCAGTAAGCAATTAGAAACTGCTGAGGCAAAGTGTTGGAGGTGAATTGAGGGCGTTAGAAAGAGTACACAAATGGATGTGCTTTGTTTAGAATCGCCATTTGAAGAAGTTCATGTGGGAGAGGAGAATTTGGAGATGAAATGCTCCACAGGATTAATGCTTTGCTCCCAAGCCACAGCTGTCAAGAAATATTTCAAGGATGTCAGCCCTGTCCCAGCCTGTCATCGCTATATACATTGAAAACACTGGCGAGGGGGACATTATTCCTATTTAATCATAAAGTGGGCAGGAGTCGATTTTGCACTGCGTTTTCACCAAATGTGTTTACCTGGGTGACAGTAAATATAGCCTTAGAGCCCGATAATGTGGGCTCTACAGATCATTAAAGCCTGCTCCAGTGTTCGGTGAGGTCCTTTAATAAGGGAATCGGCCTTTAATGGCTGGTAGAGCCCGCTATGGAGGGCTCTAAGGCTATCACAACATTCTACCCATAGAGGGCAGAATGTTCTAATTTGTAAAACAAAGGCTCCATGGAGACCGAGGGGGCTGAAATTTCCTCAGGCTCCGTGAGGCATTTGTTCACAGCAACAACTGTGAACAAACATGTGAATGCTGATGCTCCGGGTTTTTACCAGCCATTAGAAGCCCGGAGCAGTCCATTGTCTTCAATGGAGTGCTCAACATTCCAATGTTCTAAAATAGCCTTATTGCCCGCCCTATTGAGCAATCCTGGCTATTAAAGGCCCGCTCCAGCGTTAAATCGGCGAGGGCATTTAAGAAGGGAGCAGGACATTAAGAGCCGGTAAAGACCAGCTACGAAGGGCTATAAGGCTATTAGAATATTCTGCCACTAGAAGGCAGAATGTTCTAACAAATAAAACAAAGGCCTCTCAGAGCCCGAGGGGGTTTAAATCCCCTTGGGCTCTGAGAGGCCTTTGTAAAACAACATTGGAATGTTGCTTTGCAGACTTTTACCGGCCCGTAGAGGCATGGAGCACTCCATTGTATTCAATGCAGCGCTCCACATTTACAATGTTCTAATAATATTTAAGCCCCTTCCGATGTCACGAGCATCCATAGGACTCTGGCATAACTTTCTCTCCGTTATATTTGTCAATTAAAAAAATGTGTGACACCAAAGGCTGCGTATTGTTCAATTTCTTTGAAATCTTAGTCACAAAGAGAACCCCCTTTGAATAAATTCACACTTCACACACCATTTATACATAAGCCGCCTCACACCAGTAGTATGAGAATGGACAGAAAGGACCTGATCAAAAAGCAATCTAAAAAAAATATTTTCAAATTTATTAACGAATCATGGGTACCACATAGATCACAGAACACAGAAAATTTCATTAAAAAGCTAACAGTCTCAGGAACTGTGCAAGAAAGTTTAAAAACATCAAAGAAACATACAATACATTAAAACCAAGTGCATTGATACACAGTGCAATTCAAAATATTAACAAATTGGGAACACAGGAAGGAAAAATAATTCCTATTTCCAAAGAGGAAACCACTACATCAAGAATCGATCAATTGTGGCCGCAATGGATATTTGTCCAAGTGCATTTATCAGAAACAATAGTCATCACAGATTTTACGCAGTTTCCTCTTCAATGAGCATCGACGCGTTTCGCTGGGCACTAATATATGGCCATCACCTTCTTCAGGAAAGTTACATACAGTCCCAATCACAATGTTAACAATCTGTTTCTCCAGTACAGACACACGTCTCCGGACCAGAGCTGCCACCTCGTATTCGAGACAACGTGTGCCTTAAAAAAGTGCGATGTGTAATATATCGCTACACGTTAGGCCATCAGTCTACTTAAGTACGGTCCTCCAAAATACTGAGCTCTAGCAAATATGTGCCTTAAGCAGGTATTATATGCAGATCCCTGCTATGAATATGATCCTCCAGGGATAGTGAACAGGATGAAATCTTCAATATAAAATTATTTTCCATAAAGAGGTCCAATTTGCACCCGCAAAGTAGAATTAAATACAGTCCCAAAAACCGAGATCTGTATACAGTTTATGGTAATCCGCGGGGTATCTTCCTCCGGTCAGTATAAAGTTAGTAAGGTTAGAGCAATTTCTTTGAAAGCCTGGCTGGGACCACTTCCATCTTATTCAGACTTTGCTCTTAATTCTATAAACACCAGAAGTCATTCTTAAGTACTTCTGTTGACATAGCTCACCTGGAACAGTGTTCACACTTTGATGTGCTTAGGATCTTATTAATTTTAAAATGCCAGTTGCAACACATGAATAACATTTCCCTACTCCTTTATTTAGCTCCTTTCTGTTCAGAGTTCACTTGAAGATATTAGCAAATACATAAGAGAGTGATCAGGATGACAAGCAATTCAATAGGACAACAGGATAGGAGTTCCCATCTGGCCAAGAGGGGCCCCTGATCTTCAGTTTCATCAGAGTTGTAGTGATTAGGGAAGTAATGTGGAGTGGCACAATTGGCTGCCATACAGTCTCAGAAATAGAGATGCATTTCGGGAAAATGTCTATGTACAGCCATTACTATGGTGCAGTGGGCATGAACCCTTTTAGGAACCTCAAACAGTGTAACAAGCACCTAATATTTATATTCCGGAACCAGTTTCTTTTTTATAAAATTATATTTATTAACTGCTGTAATTACAAGCACATGTTATGCTTTTGCCATACTTTTTTTTTACATACTTTTACATTCATTCTAGGCTTAGCCTAGAAACATCTAAAATGGGCATAAAATGGAAATAATCAGGAAAAATGTCTCTACAAACAGAAAAGATTGTGCTATCTTTGTGCTTTTACTATTAAGGAATAGTAGGTTTCAGACCGATTCACAAGCGCATGTTAGAATACCTAAGGGTACTACAACCGGACGTGTTGACGTTCTCCAAAATGGCTTTATGAATTGGCCTCTATGAGTTTGGCAAATAAGTACTCCATTGCGAGCATGAGGGATATCCCATCCACTTTATTATAAGAGTATTATATTCTAATGCACATGTGGAAAAATAGAAGGGATGTCAGTCACGTTTGTGACGGAGTACCTGTTTAGAAAAAAAGTAGATCAGGTCCTTGATAGTCCAACATAAAACCTCAATGCAAGAACTGTATCATCTTCCACAAGTGAAAATCTGAGAGTACCTTGGGGTAATAGACTAATAGACATGAACACCAAGTCATCAATAAGGAAACTCTTGTATGGTTGCAAAAGAACTAGAACCTGGAGCTCAATGAGGAAACTGTCAAACAATGTTAGTCACAAGGAGGCACACATTACATTCTTCTTAGAAAGGGTGGGTGACCTCAGTGGGAGAAGTTGCTACTTTCTAAAACTGTCTTCTCCCAGAATCCAAACCCAATCATTTCAAATTCTAAACAATCAAACACGTCTCCTCTTGCATAATCATTGCTAAATCTACCCTGTATGTCTTTTATTTCAAGTTTCTTACTGCCACTTATTTAATCCCTTCAATTTTTTGATAGGCCATCAGGTTTAATGGTTATGCAAACAGTAAGCATAAGATATAGTATAACCTATAAAATACCCATATATCCCGTGCCTCTGGGAACAATCAGTTTTTTGAAAAAGGAGGTGTTTTTTCAATGCCAAAATGGAGGATTTCTATTTTTTTTTAATTTGAAATATCCTACACATATATCGTGACCATAATATCAACTCTGAAATATTGTGATGAGGCATTAAGTATATTTAATCTAAACTTTCCTTAACAATACTCCAGGAGTTACTATCATGGTTATGAAATATGTGCCTGTTGAAATTTTGGGGCTGGGAAGTGAAATACATCCATTTGTATGTTCTAAGGGCATGTATGGACATTAATGGGAATGATGGTGTAAGAAGGTGACCCCTTTCTGCTGGATGGTCCCACTTGGTCCTTTTACACACACAAGTTGGCAAGACAAGGATTCTATCAGTTGCAGCCGTAGCTCCTTATTCTGTTATTTGAGGATAACAAGCCCAGATCACTCCCACCTACTTGAAGGGACATGGTTGTTCATTGGCACCTTCAAACTGGGGTCGAGGCAAAAGACATGCCACCCAACCTGTAGCTGGAGCCTGTCCGTGTCAATGAAGGGGAAGATGAGAACCACAGGGCCCCTTGATGAAGTCACACCAGAGGGCACCCAGATGAAGTCACATCACAGAGTACTGAAGCACGGCTGCTTAGCGGCTTCAAGTCTATGAGCACTCTCAGACTCCCTGCGTGTCGCGCCCAGGGGAAGATTCTTTGCACATCCCCCTCTCTCTTGCAGGCAGTCATATCCTTCCAATAAACTCACAACCGTGCACCTGCAATTTCCTCTCGCAATGGGGATCATAGAAGTCACAACATGGCTGTGCCATCCCTGGGGCTGCAAGAGTCACCCATTCTGTATGCTGTCATCCTCCCCACCTGGATTTACCAATGAGCCGTAATCACAGCATCTATTTACTCCAAGACAGTTACATTATGTAGAAATGTGGCTACAAAATCAATTTATCTAGGTTCTGAGTCTTTGAAAGAAGCGGAGGTAATCTGTCTAGAAGAACATACATATCCTAGTAAGGATGTAGTGCCAATTGAAACATATAGCAAGGCTCAGTAAATTGTCTCTTGACCATATGGTTGACTAAAGAGAAGAAACCCCCGGGAAAAATAACTTAGGAATATTCATAGAGGCTCTGGCCACTGCTAAAGAAATCGCAGGTGTCCACATGCATCGCTGATTGAAGGAGGTAGGGCTAAAATAAGGCTGAATCGTCACACCAACTGAGTTATCAAGACGTAAACCATTCACTGATGCACAGTAACCTGCCAGAGCCCTTTTTTGGCTGCATTTAAGTCTCTCATATGTGATGGAGATGTGTTCAAGGGAAATGTTCTTCCAGAGAAAGATGGAAGGCAGAGGTGAGGATTCCTTGTTTACCTTTGGAACAGAAGGATGGAGCTTGCTCAGGTCAATGCTCAGGTGTGGGGGTGAAGTCATCTGGTGAACTTGCGTGACAACTAGGTTTCCTATTGGCTTTGAGTGTTATTTGGTGTGGTGGATGCAGGACATCTGCCAAATATTACTGGATGTCCTGTCGCCCTATTTAGAGCGTATACTCATGTATGGTCGGTCTTTAGCCAGACTTCCTTTTGTCTCTCCTTGTCGTCTCTTCCCGCATCCTCCCTCTATATATGTGTCTCCTTCTCTCCTCTCTCAATGTATTGAGACAGAACTATTTTGTCTGATACCTGATGGGGCTACCTGGTTTAGCTTTAGGGGAGATGGGCCGGGGACTCCCTCCTTGGTCGTCACCTACCCAGTTGGCCTTTAGACAGACTTCATTTAGTCTCTCCTCGTTGTCTCTTCCCCTATCCTCCCTCTCTCACCTTCCTTGTCCCCTCACCTCTACGCTCAATTTATTTTGCCCTCCATGTTCTTTAAATGTTTCCCATTAAGACCTAGCTGCTTGGCCAAAGCCCGATGGAGCAACCTGATAGCTATAGAGGAGATATGTTTTGGGACTTCCCCCTCAACCGTCACCTACCCAGCCGGACTTTGGGCAGACTTTCCTTCGTCTTTATGCCGTATCTCCCTCCCACCCCTTTACCCTTACCCCCTTCCCCTCTGCACTTCACTTATCTCGTTTTCTATGCTCTTGTAATTGTTTGTCTAGCAACTGATGCAAATTGGAACTGATGTAATCTTGTAATTTTGTGGAACCTCATGTAAAGCACTCTGATACCTCTGGGTCTAGCCAGCGCTATATAAAACTCTTAAAATAAAATAAATAAATAAATAAATAAAATAAATAAAGAGAGAAGACAAATAAAAGCTATGTCAGCACGTTGAGAAGGAAGGTATCCAATCATGATCCTCACATTTCAGGACACAAAACAGCATGTTTTTCAAACTTTCACATAGCGCAGCACAGCACAGCACAAGAAGCCACCTTGCTGTGCTGCATGAAAGGGAAAGTGCAAAAAACACAGTTGATGGACAGAATGTAGAACAATGTCATACATTTACCCCAGTACAAGGATCTGGGCCTAAATCCATCGTTTTTTTGCACTCCACACCACCCTGGGTTAGACACTGGCTATATGCAAATCAGCTCTGACCCTGTGCCTCATGGGAACAGTCCAGTCCGAACTACCAAGCCATGTCTTTCCCAGACCGGAATCAAGCATCCAAGGACCGGTTTCTGGCTATCAGCCTTCATCAGCCGGGATAGCATGACTCCAGTGGTGTGGAGAGCCTGGGACTCACGTCTGAGCATCCCCAGCCCACTCGGGGTGAAATTGCAAAAAACACAGTTGATGGACAGAATGTAGAACAATGTCATACATTCACCCCAGTACAAGGATCTGGGCCTAAATCCATCGTTTTTTTGCACTCCACACCACCCTGGGTTAGACACTGGCTATATGCAAATCAGCTCTGACCCTGTGCCTCATGGGAACAGTCCAGTCCGAACTACCAAGCCATGTCTTTCCCAGACCGGAATCAAGCATCCAAGGACCGGTTTCTGGCTATCAGCCTTCATCAGCCTGCATAGCATGACTCCAGTGGTGTGGAGAGCCTGGGACTCACGTCTGAGCATCCCCAGCCCACTCGGGGTGAAATTGCAAAAAACACAGTTGATGGACAGAATGTAGAACAATGTCATACATTCACCCCAGTACAAGGATCTGGGCCTAAATCCATCGTTTTTTGCACTCCACACCACCCTGGGTTAGACACTGGCTATATGCAAATCAGCTCTGACCCTGTGCCTCATGGGAACAGTCCAGTCCGAACTACCAAGCCATGTCTTTCCCAGACCGGAATCAAGCATCCAAGGACCGGTTTCTGGCTATCAGCCTTCATCAGCCTGGATAGCATGACTCCAGTGGTGTGGAGAGCCTGGGACTCACGTCTGAGCATCCCCAGCCCACTCGGGGTGAAATTGCAAAAAACACAGTTGATGGACAGAATGTAGAACAATGTCATACATTCACCCCAGTACAAGGATCTGGGCCTAAATCCATCTTTTTTTGCACTCCACACCACCCTGGGTTAGACACTGGCTATATGCAAATCAGCTCTGACCCTGTGCCTCATGGGAACAGTCCAGTCCGAACTACCAAGCCATGTCTTTCCCAAACCGGAATCAAGCATCCAAGGACCGGTTTCTGGCTATCAGCCTTCATCAGCCTGGATAGCATGACTCCAGTGGTGTGGAGAGCCTGGGACTCACGTCTGAGCATCCCCAGCCCACTCGGGGTGAAATTGCAAAAAACACAGTTGATGGACAGAATGTAGAACAATGTCATACATTCACCCCAGTACAAGGATCTGGGCCTAAATCCATCGTTTTTTTGCACTCCACACCACCCTGGGTTAGACACTGGCTATATGCAAATCAGCTCTGACCCTGTGCCTCATGGGAACAGTACAGTCCGAACTACCAAGCCATGTCGTTCCCAGACCGGAATCAAGCATCCAAGGACCGGTTTCTGGCTATCAGCCTTCATCAGCCTGGATAGCATGACTCCAGTGGTGTGGAGAGCCTGGGACTCATGTCTGAGCATCCCCAGCCCACTCGGGGTGAAATTGCAAAAAACACAGTTGATGGACAGAATGTAGAACAATGTCATACATTCACCCCAGTACAAGGATCTGGGCCTAAATCCATCGTTTTTTTGCACTCCACACCACCCTGGGTTAGACACTGGCTATATGCAAATCAGCTCTGACCCTGTGCCTCATGGGAACAGTCCAGTCCGAACTACCAAGCCATGTCTTTCCCAGACCGGAATCAAGCATCCAAGGACCGGTTTCTGGCTATCAGCCTTCATCAGCCTGGATAGCATGACTCCAGTGGTGTGGAGAGCCTGGGACTCATGTCTGAGCATCCCCAGCCCACTCGGGGTGAAATTGCAAAAAACACAGTTGATGGACAGAATGTAGAACAATGTCATACATTCACCCCAGTACAAGGATCTGGGCCTAAATCCATCGTTTTTTTGCACTCCACACCACCCTGAGTTAGACACTGGATGCTTGATTCCGGTCTGGGAAAGACATGGCTTGGTAGTTCGACTGGACAGTTCCCATGAGGCACAGGGTCAGAGCTGATTTGCATATAGCCAGTGTCTAACCCAGGGTGGTGTGGAGTGCAAAAAAACGATGGATTTAGGCCCAGATCCTTGTACTGGGGTGAATGTATGACATTGTTCTACATTCTGTCCATCAACTGTGTTTTTTGCAATTTCACCCTGAGTGTGCTGGGGATGCTCAGACGTGAGTCCCAGGCTCTCCACACCACTGGAGTCAAGCTATCCAGGCTGATGAAGGCTGATAGCCAGAACCCGGTCCTTGGATGCTTGATTCCGGTCTGGGAAAGACATGGCTTGGTAGTTCGGACTGGACTGTTCCCATGAGGCACAGGGTCAGAGCTGATTTGCATATAGCCAGTGTCTAACCCAGGGTGGTGTGGAGTGCAAAAAAACGATGGATTTAGGCCCAGATCCTTGTACTGGGGTGAATGTATGACATTGTTCTACATTCTGTCCATCAACTGTGTTTTTTGAAATTTCACCCTGAGTGTGCTGGGGATGCTCAGACGTGAGTCCAAGGCTCTCCACACCACTGGACTCAAGCTATCCAGGCTGATGAAGGCTGATAGCCAGAAACCGGTCCTTGGATGCTTGATTCTGGTCTGGGAAAGACATGGCTTGGTAGTTCGGACTGGACTGTTCCCATGAGGCACAGGGTCAGAGCTGATTTGCATATAGCCAGTGTCTAACCCAGGGTGGTGTGGAGTACAAAAAAGCGATGGATTTAGGCCCAGATCCTTGTACTGGGGTGAATGTATGACATTGTTCTACATTCTGTCCATCAACTGTGTTTTTTGCAATTTCACCCTGAGTGTGCTGGGGATGCTCAGACGTGAGTCCCAGGCTCTCCACACCACTGAAGTCAAGCTATCCAGGCTGATGAAGGCTGATGGCCAGAAACCGGTCCTTGGATGCTTGATTCCGGTCTGGGAAAGACATGGCTTGGTAGTTCGGACTGGACTGTTCCCATGAGGCACAGGGTCAGAGCTGATTTGCATATAGCCAGTGTCTAACCCAGGGTGGTGTGGAGTGCAAAAAAAACGATGGATTTAGGCCCAGATCCTTGTACTGGGGTGAATGTATGACATTGTTCTACATTCTGTCCATCAACTGTGTTTTTTGCAATTTCACCCTGAGTGTGCTGGGGATGCTCAGACGTGAGTCCCAGGCTCTCCACACCACTGGAGTCAAGCTATCCAGGCTGATGAAGGCTGATAGCCAGAAACCCGTCCTTGGATGCTTGATTCCGGTCTGGGAAAGACATGGCTTGGTAGTTCGGACTGGACTGTTCCCATGAGGCACAGGGTCAGAGCTGATTTGCATATAGCCAGTGTCTAACCCAGGGTGGTGTGGAGTGCACAAAAACGATTAATTTAGGCCCAGATCCTTGTACTGGGGTGAATGTATGACATTGTTCTACATTCTGTCCATCAACTGTGTTTTTTGCAATTTCACCCTGAGTGTGCTGGGGATGCTCAGACGTGAGTCCCAGGCTCTCCACACCACTGGAGTCAAGCTATCCAGGCTGATGAAGGATGATAGCCAGAAACCGGTCCTTGGATGCTTGATTCCGGTCTGGGAAAGACATGGCTTGGTAGTTCGGACTGGACTGTTCCCATGAGGCACAGGGTCAGAGCTGATTTGCATATAGCCAGTGTCTAACCCAGGGTGGTGTGGAGTGCAAAAAAACGATCGATTTAGGCCCAGATCCTTGTACTGGGGTGAATGTATGACATTGTTCTACATTCTGTCCATCAACTGTGTTTTTTGCAATTTCACCCTGAGTGTGCTGGAGATGCTCAGACGTGAGTCCCAGGCTCTCCACACCACTGGAGTCAAGCTATCCAGGCTGATGAAAGCTGATAGCCAGAAACCGGTCCTTGGATGCTTGATTCCAGTCTAGGAAAGACATGGCTTGGTAGTTCGGACTGGACTGTTCCCATGAGGCACAGGGTCAGAGCTGATTTGCATATAGCCAGTGTCTAACCCAGGGTGGTGTGGAGTGCAAAAAAAACGATGGATTTAGGCCTAGATCCTTGTACTGGGGTGAATGTATGACATTGTTCTACATTCTGTCCATCAACTGTGTTTTTAGCAATTTCACCCTGAATGTGCTGGGGATGCTCAGACGTGAGTCCCAGGCTCTCCACACCACTGGAGTCAAGCTATCCAGGCTGATTAAGGCTGATAGCCAGAAACCGGTCCTTGGATGCTTGATTCCGGTCTGGGAAAGACATGGCTTGGTAGTTCGGACTGGACTGTTCCCATGAGGCACAGGGTCAGAGCTGATTTGCATATAGCCAGTGTCTAACCCAGGGTGGTGTGGAGTGCAAAAAAACGATGGATTTAGGCCCAGATCCTTGTACTGGGGTGAATGTATGACATTGTTCTACATTCTGTCCATCAACTGTGTTTTTAGCAATTTCACCCTGAATGTGCTGGGGATGCTCAGACGTGAGTCCCAGGCTCTCCACACCACTGGAGTCAAGCTATCCAGGCTGATGAAGGCTGATAGCCAGAAACCGGTCCTTGGATGCTTGATTCCGGTCTGGGAAAGACATGGCTTGGTAGTTCGGACTGGACTGTTCCCATGAGGCACAGGGTCAGAGCTGATTTGCATATAGCCAGTGTCTAACCCAGGGTGGTGTGGAGTGCACAAAAACGATGGATTTAGGCCCAGATCCTTGTACTGGGGTGAATGTATGACATTGTTCTACATTCTGTCCATCAACTGTGTTTTTTGCAATTTCACCCTGAGTGTGCTGGGGATGCTCAGACGTGAGTCCCAGGCTCTCCACACCACTGGAGTCAAGCTATCCAGGCTGATGAAGGATGATAGCCAGAAACCGGTCCTTGGATGCTTGATTCCGGTCTGGGAAAGACATGGCTTGGTAGTTCGGACTGGACTGTTCCCATGAGGCACAGGGTCAGAGCTGATTTGCATATAGCCAGTGTCTAACCCAGGGTGGTGTGGAGTGCAAAAAAACGATCGATTTAGGCCCAGATCCTTGTACTGGGGTGAATGTATGACATTGTTCTACATTCTGTCCATCAACTGTGTTTTTTGCAATTTCACCCTGAGTGTGCTGGAGATGCTCAGACGTGAGTCCCAGGCTCTCCACACCACTGGAGTCAAGCTATCCAGGCTGATGAAAGCTGATAGCCAGAAACCGGTCCTTGGATGCTTGATTCCAGTCTAGGAAAGACATGGCTTGGTAGTTCGGACTGGACTGTTCCCATGAGGCACAGGGTCAGAGCTGATTTGCATATAGCCAGTGTCTAACCCAGGGTGGTGTGGAGTGCAAAAAAAACGATGGATTTAGGCCTAGATCCTTGTACTGGGGTGAATGTATGACATTGTTCTACATTCTGTCCATCAACTGTGTTTTTAGCAATTTCACCCTGAATGTGCTGGGGATGCTCAGACGTGAGTCCCAGGCTCTCCACACCACTGGAGTCAAGCTATCCAGGCTGATTAAGGCTGATAGCCAGAAACCGGTCCTTGGATGCTTGATTCCGGTCTGGGAAAGACATGGCTTGGTAGTTCGGACTGGACTGTTCCCATGAGGCACAGGGTCAGAGCTGATTTGCATATAGCCAGTGTCTAACCCAGGGTGGTGTGGAGTGCAAAAAAACGATGGATTTAGGCCCAGATCCTTGTACTGGGGTGAATGTATGACATTGTTCTACATTCTGTCCATCAACTGTGTTTTTTGCAATTTCACCCCGAGTGGGCTGGGGATGCTCAGACGTGAGTCCCAGGCTCTCCACACCACTGGAGTCATGCTATGCAGGCTGATGAAGGCTGATAGCCAGAAACCGGTCCTTGGATGCTTGATTCCGGTCTGGGAAAGACATGGCTTGGTAGTTCGGACTGGACTGTTCCCATGAGGCACAGGGTCAGAGCTGATTTGCATATAGCCAGTGTCTAACCCAGGGTGGTGTGGAGTGCAAAAAAACGATGGATTTAGGCCCAGATCCTTGTACTGGGGTGAATGTATGACATTGTTCTACATTCTGTCCATCAACTGTGTTTTTTGCAATTTCACCCTGAGTGTGCTGGGGATGCTCAGACGTGAGTCCCAGGCTCTCCACACCACTGGAGTCAAGCTATCCAGGCTGATGAAGGCTGATAGCCAGAAACCGGTCCTTGGATGCTTGATTCCGGTCTGGGAAAGACATGGCTTGGTAGTTCGGACTGGACTGTTCCCATGAGGCACAGGGTCAGAGCTGATTTGCATATAGCCAGTGTCTAACCCAGGGTGTTGTGGAGTGCAAAAAAACGATGGATTTAGGCCCAGATCCTTGTACTGGGGTGAATGTATGACATTGTTCTACATTCTGTCCATCAACTGTGTTTTTTGCAATTTCACCCTGAGTGTGCTGGGGATGCTCAGACGTGAGTCCTAGGCTCTACAAACCACTGGAGTCAAGCTATCCAGGCTGATGAAGGCTGATAGCCAGAAACCGGTCCTTGGATGCTTGATTCCGGTCTGGGAAAGACATGGCTTGGTAGTTCGGACTGGACTGTTCCCATGAGGCACAGGGTCAGAGCTGATTTGCATATAGCCAGTGTCTAACCCAGGGTGGTGTGGAGTGCAAAAAAACGATGAATTTAGGCCCAGATCCTTGTACTGGGGTGAATGTATGACATTGTTCTACATTCTGTCCATCAACTGTGTTTTTTGCAATTTCACCCTGAGTGTGCTGGGGATGCTCAGACGTGAGTCCCAGGCTCTCCACACCACTGGAGTCAAGCTATCCAGGCTGATGAAGGCTGATAGCCAGAACCCGGTCCTTGGATGCTTGATTCCGGTCTGGGAAAGACATGGCTTGGTAGTTCGGACTGGACTGTTCCCATGAGGCACAGGGTCAGAGCTGGTTTGCATATAGCCAGTGTCTAACCCAGGGTGGTGTGGAGTGCAAAAAAACGATGGATTTGGGCCGAGATCCTTGTACTGGGGTGAATGTATGACATTGTTCTACATTCTGTCGATCAACTGTGTTTTTTGCAATTTCACCCTGAGTGTGCTGGGGATGCTCAGACGTGAGTCCCAGGCTCTCCACACCACTGGAGTCAAGCTATCCAGGCTGATGAAGGCTGATAGCCAGAAACCGGTCCTTGGATGCTTGATTCCGGTCTGGGAAAGACATGGCTTGGTAGTTCGGACTGGACTGTTCCCATGAGGCACAGGGTCAGAGCTGATTTGCATATAGCCAGTGTCTAACCCAGGGTGGTGTGGAGTGCAAAAAAATGATGGATTTAGGCCCAGATCCTTGTACTGGGGTGAATGTATGACATTGTTCTACATTCTGTCCATCAACTGTGTTTTTTGCAGTTTCACCCTGAGTGTGCTGGGGATGCTCAGACGTGAGTCCCAGGCTCTCCACACCACTGGAGTCAAGCTATCCAGGCTGATGAAGGCTGATAGCCAGAAACCGGTCCTTGGATGCTTGATTCCGGTCTGGGAAAGACATGGCTTGGTAGTTCGGACTGGACTGTTCCCATGAGGCACAGGGTCAGAGCTGATTTGCATATAGCCAGTGTCTAACCCAGGGTGGTGTGGAGTGCAAAAAAACGATGGATTTAGGCCCAGATCCTTGTACTGGGGTGAATGTATGACATTGTTCTACATTCTGTCCATCAACTGTGTTTTTTGCAATTTCACCCTGAGTGTGCTGGGGATGCTCAGACGTGAGTCCCAGGCTCTCCACACCACTGGACTCAAGCTATCCAGGCTGATGAAGGCTGATGGCCAGAAACCGGTCCTTGGATGCTTGATTCCGGTCTGGGAAAGACATGGCTTGGTAGTTCGGACTGGACTGTTCCCATGAGGCACAGGGTCAGAGCTGATTTGCATATAGCCAGTGTCTAACCCAGGGTGGTGTGGAGTGCAAAGAAAACGATGGATTTAGGCCCAGATCCTTGTACTGGGGTGAATGTATGACATTGTTCTACATTCTGTCCATCAACTGTGTTTTTTGCAATTTCACCCTGAGTGTGCTGGGGATGCTCAGACGTGAGTCCCAGGCTCTCCACACCACTGGAGTCAAGCTATCCAGGCTGATGAAGGCTGATAGCCAGAAACCCGTCCTTGGATGCTTGATTCCGGTCTGGGAAAGACATGGCTTGGTAGTTCGGACTGGACTGTTCCCATGAGGCACAGGGTCAGAGCTGATTTGCATATAGCCAGTGTCTAACCCAGGGTGGTGTGGAGTGCACAAAAACGATGGATTTAGGCCCAGATCCTTGTACTGGGGTGAATGTATGACATTGTTCTACATTCTGTCCATCAACTGTGTTTTTTTGCAATTTCACCCTGAGTGTGCTGGGGATGCTCAGACGTGAGTCCCAGGCTCTCCACACCACTAGAGTCAAGCTATCCAGGCTGATGAAGGATGATAGCCAGAAACCGGTCCTTGGATGCTTGATTCCGGTCTGGGAAAGACATGGCTTGGTAGTTCGGACTGGACTGTTCCCATGAGGCACAGGGTCAGAGCTGATTTGCATATAGCCA
The DNA here is from genome assembly GCF_964261635.1 of Lissotriton helveticus. Taxonomy (NCBI): domain Eukaryota; kingdom Metazoa; phylum Chordata; class Amphibia; order Caudata; family Salamandridae; genus Lissotriton; species Lissotriton helveticus. The sequence continues at coordinate 1,193,343,378 of NC_136070.1, read as the reverse complement.
GTGTCTAACCCAGGGTGGTGTGGAGTGCAAAAAAACGATCGATTTAGGCCCAGATCCTTGTACTGGGGTGAATGTATGACATTGTTCTACATTCTGTCCATCAACTGTGTTTTTTGCAATTTCACCCTGAGTGGGCTGGGGATGCTCAGACGTGAGTCCCAGGCTCTCCACACCACTGGAGTCAAGCTATCCAGGCTGATGAAAGCTGATAGCCAGAAACCGGTACTTGGATGCTTGATTCCAGTCTGGGAAAGACATGGCTTGGTAGTTCGGACTGGACTGTTCCCATGAGGCACAGGGTCAGAGCTGATTTGCATATAGCCAGTGTCTAACCCAGGGTGGTGTGGAGTGCAAAAAAAACGATGGATTTAGGCCTAGATCCTTGTACTGGGGTGAATGTATGACATTGTTCTACATTCTGTCCATCAACTGTGTTTTTAGCAATTTCACCCTGAATGTGCTGGGGATGCTCAGACGTGAGTCCCAGGCTCTCCACACCACTGGAGTCAAGCTATCCAGGCTGATTAAGGCTGATAGCCAGAAACCGGTCCTTGGATGCTTGATTCCGGTCTGGGAAAGACATGGCTTGGTAGTTCGGACTGGACTGTTCCCATGAGGCACAGGGTCAGAGCTGATTTGCATATAGCCAGTGTCTAACCCAGGGTGGTGTGGAGTGCAAAAAAACGATGGATTTAGGCCCAGATCCTTGTACTGGGGTGAATGTATGACATTGTTCTACATTCTGTCCATCAACTGTGTTTTTTGCAATTTCACCCCGAGTGGGCTGGGGATGCTCAGACGTGAGTCCCAGGCTCTCCACACCACTGGAGTCATGCTATGCAGGCTGATGAAGGCTGATAGCCAGAAACCGGTCCTTGGATGCTTGATTCCGGTCTGGGAAAGACATGGCTTGGTAGTTCGGACTGGACTGTTCCCATGAGGCACAGGGTCAGAGCTGATTTGCATATAGCCAGTGTCTAACCCAGGGTGGTGTGGAGTGCAAAAAAACGATGGATTTAGGCCCAGATCCTTGTACTGGGGTGAATGTATGACATTGTTCTACATTCTGTCCATCAACTGTGTTTTTTGCAATTTCACCCTGAGTGTGCTGGGGATGCTCAGACGTGAGTCCCAGGCTCTCCACACCACTGGAGTCAAGCTATCCAGGCTGATGAAGGCTGATAGCCAGAAACTGGTCCTTGGATGCTTGATTCCGGTCTGGGAAAGACATGGCTTGGTAGTTCGGACTGGACTGTTCCCATGAGGCACAGGGTCAGAGCTGATTTGCATATAGCCAGTGTCTAACCCAGGGTGGTGTGGAGTGCAAAAAAACGATGGATTTAGGCCCAGATCCTTGTACTGGGGTGAATGTATGACATTGTTCTACATTCTGTCCATCAACTCTGTTTTTTGCAATTTCACCCTGAGTGTGCTGGGGATGCTCAGACATGAGTCCCAGGCTCTCCACACCACTGGAGTCAGCTATCCAGGCTGATGAAGGCTGATAGCCAGAAACCGGTCCTTGGATGCTTGATTCCGGTCTGGGAGACATGGCTAGGTAGTTCGGACTGGACTGTTCCCATGAGGCACAGGGTCAGAGCTGATTTGCATATAGCCAGTGTCTAACCCAGGGTGGTGTGGAGTGCAAAAAAACGATGGATTTAGGCCCAGATCCTTGTACTGGGGTGAATGTATGACATTGTTCTACATTCTGTCCATCAACTGTGTTTTTTGCAATTTCACCCTGAGTGTGCTGGGGATGCTCAGACGTGAGTCCCAGGCTCTCCACACCACTGGAGTCAAGCTATCCAGGCTGATGAAGGCTGATAGCCAGAAACCGGTCCTTGGATGCTTGATTCCGGTCTGGGAGACATGGCTAGGTAGTTCGGACTGGACTGTTCCCATGAGGCACAGGGTCAGAGCTGATTTGCATATAGCCAGTGTCTAACCCAGGGTGGTGTGGAGTGCAAAAAAAACGATGGATTTAGGCCTAGATCCTTGTACTGGGGTGAATGTATGACATTGTTCTACATTCTGTCCATCAACTGTGTTTTTAGCAATTTCACCCTGAATGTGCTGGGGATGCTCAGACGTGAGTCCCAGGCTCTCCACACCACTGGAGTCAAGCTATCCAGGCTGATTAAGGCTGATAGCCAGAAACCGGTCCTTGGATGCTTGATTCCGGTCTGGGAAAGACATGGCTTGGTAGTTCGGACTGGACTGTTCCCATGAGGCACAGGGTCAGAGCTGATTTGCATATAGCCAGTGTCTAACCCAGGGTGGTGTGGAGTGCAAAAAAACGATGGATTTAGGCCCAGATCCTTGTACTGGGGTGTATGTATGACATTGTTCTACATTCTGTCCATCAACTGTGTTTTTTGCAATTTCACCCCGAGTGGGCTGGGGATGCTCAGACGTGAGTCCCAGGCTCTCCACACCACTGGAGTCATGCTATGCAGGCTGATGAAGGCTGATAGCCAGAAACCGGTCCTTGGATGCTTGATTCCGGTCTGGGAAAGACATGGCTTGGTAGTTCGGACTGGACTGTTCCCATGAGGCACAGGGTCAGAGCTGATTTGCATATAGCCAGTGTCTAACCCAGGGTGGTGTGGAGTGCAAAAAAACGATGGATTTAGGCCCAGATCCTTGTACTGGGGTGAATGTATGACATTGTTCTACATTCTGTCCATCAACTGTGTTTTTTGCAATTTCACCCTGAGTGTGCTGGGGATGCTCAGACGTGAGTCCCAGGCTCTCCACACCACTGGAGTCAAGCTATCCAGGCTGATGAAGGCTGATAGCCAGAAACTGGTCCTTGGATGCTTGATTCCGGTCTGGGAAAGACATGGCTTGGTAGTTCGGACTGGACTGTTCCCATGAGGCACAGGGTCAGAGCTGATTTGCATATAGCCAGTGTCTAACCCAGGGTGGTGTGGAGTGCAAAAAAACGATGGATTTAGGCCCAGATCCTTGTACTGGGGTGAATGTATGACATTGTTCTACATTCTGTCCATCAACTCTGTTTTTTGCAATTTCACCCTGAGTGTGCTGGGGATGCTCAGACATGAGTCCCAGGCTCTCCACACCACTGGAGTCAGCTATCCAGGCTGATGAAGGCTGATAGCCAGAAACCGGTCCTTGGATGCTTGATTCCGGTCTGGGAGACATGGCTAGGTAGTTCGGACTGGACTGTTCCCATGAGGCACAGGGTCAGAGCTGATTTGCATATAGCCAGTGTCTAACCCAGGGTGGTGTGGAGTGCAAAAAAACGATGGATTTAGGCCCCGATCCTTGTACTGGGGTGAATGTATGACATTGTTCTACATTCTGTCCATCAACTGTGTTTTTTGCAATTTCACCCTGAGTGTGCTGGGGATGCTCAGACGTGAGTCCCAGGCTCTCCACACCACTGGAGTCAAGCTATCCAGGCTGATGAAGGCTGATAGCCAGAAACCGGTCCTTGGATGCTTGATTCCGGTCTGGGAAAGACATGGCTTGGTAGTTCGGACTGGACTGTTCCCATGAGGCACAGGGTCAGAGCTGATTTGCATATAGCCAGTGTCTAACCCAGGGTGGTGTGGAGTGCAAAAAAACGATGGATTTAGGCCCAGATCCTTGTACTGGGGTGAATGTATGACATTGTTCTACATTCTGTCCATCAACTGTGTTTTTTGCATGAAAGGGAAAGGACATGAATCATCCATATGTAGCATTATATGATGCATTTCTGTCCTTTCCTGGTGCTGGCACTCTTTTGCCTGTCTATCTCCAATGCAGGCACCATTGTGCCATGGTGCAGGGGTGCCTGAGTTGTAGGCAGGATTGTTGCTCCACCCATTCAATGCCTCCCTGGAGCAGAGTAACGCAACGCTGCGATTTGCTCTGCGTTGCTTTACTCCAGATATATATCAAGCCACACAGAGCCACGCAAGTTGGCCTTGCCTGGCTTGATAAATCTTACTTTAGTGTTGCCTCACTTTTGCACCCCCTTGCATGGCTCAAGGGAAACTCAACCCAATAATAAATACACCCCATAGTATAAAGCTGATAGTTGGAGTCTTGTTTGGTGGAACAGAGGCCTACATGAGATAGACCTCAAATGCTAAACATCCACTGGGAACTAAGGGCCTGATTTAGATCTCGGCGTATGGGTTGGTTGTATGACGTTACAACACATGCTTTTACCACGCATGCTGTTACAACGCAAGTATTACAACGCAAACCTTTACAACGCATTACACTTGGGGGTGCTGGATAGTGAATAGTTTAATTTACTATTCCAACTCCAGTCCCCGTGGACACTAGGGAAGGTGTTGGATAGTAAATTAAAACTATTCCCTATCCTAGAGCGCCCCCCAGTGTAATGCGTTGTAAAGGTTTTCGTTGTAATACTTGCGTTGTAACAGCACTGCGTGGTTAAAGTTTCATTGTAAATGATGTTTCCCGTATGGGTTACTCCGTCACAACAGTGACAGACAACCCCTCGGCCGAAATATAAATCCCATAGGATATAATGGTATTGATATGTAGGTAGATATATTCACACATGTCTAGATGGAGGTTTAACGTTTATGTGTTCCCACATCATTCAAAACACACGAATGGGCAGTAAAAAGAGAGGGAGAGGCTGTAGTCCAGAGACCAGTACCATGTGGCCGGTTAGCGGTCAGGATCACAGCGGATGCCCGCCTGGGTAGATTTTGCTCATTGCCCATTTCTTGCTTCTCCGGTGTGTATGCGGCTCATGTTCACAAGCTTCCTTTTATCCCAGACACTTGCAAGAATTCCGCAGAAGGGGCGCTCTTTGATGTTTTTGACATGATTTATTTTTTATAAATATAAATGCCAGTTGGCTGCAGGTGATTAAGTTACCAGGTCAGTAGCTTCTGAAGGGGATGGTGATGAGAAGTCACTTCGCAGGCTCTCTCCGGTGCGCTGCCTTGTGAAGCTCTTAGAGGGTAAAGTGATGCTCAAGGACACTCATACTCTTGAAAGGATGGCAAGCATGTGGGTCGAGGTTTATGTCACTGCACTCGATTTCCAGTGATTATTTCATGCTTCTATAGAAGTGCCATCCGTCTTCTAGTTCTCAAGACTACTGTTTTTCCATTAACAAATCATCCATCTTCCTTCGTCTCAGGCCATACGACATACGATGAGTCCTTAACCATTGACACAGACAATTCACTAGCTCCCTATATCAATACAGCAAAGATGCAGCGGCGGTTCCTCCTTTATGGCGGAGGAGTGTCGCCCTCCCGCCACCACAGATGCAGAACTTGTAAAATAAAATTCTAATAATACAGGTTTATTGTCATTTTATTTTACTTCATAGGGCCAAGTCTAGAGTGTGGGCCATCATGATGATGGCATAGGAGGAGGGATCTGTGACGGAACCACGCATGCGATTACCACGCATGCCGGTTCCACATGGTCTTAACCACGCAAGTCTTGACCATGCATATGCCTTTTCCAGGCATGCATTTACCACGAAAAATGCGTTGTTAAGGCATGTATGGGAAAGACATATGCGTGGTTAAGACTTATCAGGTAAGTGTTTCCCCCCGACCCCTGCCTCCTGCCCTGACCCCTAAAACACCCTCAGGTCAGAATTCTACCCCAACCCCAACCCTCCGCCCTGAGCCCTAATATGATTCTCAAAGCCCAAATAAGTACTCTGATCCCTGTCCCAGCCTGAGCCCTAAAACGCCCCTAAAGCCCCTGCCTTGAGACCTAAAACTACCCCCTCCCTCGTGAAAACCAATCCCCTCCCCCTGAGCCCTAAAAAACTACCCTAAGCCCTAAAAACATCCCGACTCCACAGCCCTATAAACCACCCTGACCCCCCAAGCCCTAAAAACGACCCCAATCCCTAAAAACATTCCCGACCCCCCCAGCTCTGAAAACAACTCTGACCCCATCCCTGAAAACTAGCCCCCAACCCCACTTACCTCACTGCGTCCTCTCCCGATTCGTCCTCTTTCTGGGCCCACCCATTCCAGAAGCTAGACCGTGCACTGCAGTAACCAGGCATATGCGTGGTTAAGACAAGCATGGTTGAGCTTTTGCTGTTCGGACATGCATGGCTGAGCTCTCGTTGTTCCCACCGTTTCCCTAGAAGGAGTGGTGGGCAACGCTGCTCATTGCGCATATGGGTTTGGCCGGCCACTCTAGGATGGCAAAACCAACATGTGCACTAAAATGTCTCCAACACGAGCTGGGTTGCCGGATTGGAGACAGCGGGCACAGGCTCCAGTTCGCGTGGGAGCGCAAATCCAGGGCACTCAGGCCAATCCCAGCGCTTCTCTCATGCTGCCAGCAACATGACAGCAACGTCTGGATTGGCCGTAGGGGGGCCTGGGAGCCTCAGCCAGTGCTGCAGAGGAGCAGAAGAGTGGTGGTGCAGCGGTCAGCAAGTAAGTTATTTTTTTTTGTGTGTGCTGTTTTCATCGTCCAACCCCCCTGCCTTCACTGCCCCACACTGCCACTTTTCCCTGACACCAGCTGCTCCTGGCAAAGAGAAAACATTCTCCCATTCTTTACTTTTCTCTTCTCACAAGGGCAAAACCTCTGTGATCCACAGATGATCAGTTTTATCTTGTCTTCCATTGGGAGCAGTTAAGTTATGTCAATTAATACTCTCAGGCCCAGATTTACAAAAAAGTCATGGAACGCAGAACCGCAGCCAAAAAATGCTGCGCTGCATTGTGTGACAAGGAGGAAGTAGAAAAGCACCATATATACAGTGATATGGCTCTCTTTTCTCCTCTCCCTAGCGCCAACGCTAATTTTAGCTGCCGTGTGCCAGGCACACACCTTAGCGCCATAGTGCTTGGGTGCGTGCCTGAGTCTTCCATAGGTTTTTTACTGGAAGGGCACCCTTTTTTGTACAACAAACTATGGATAGACACTTTAAAATTAAAACCTTTTCTGCTTTTTATGTGTGCTGCACAGTGCAGCCCGCAAGCAAAGTCGGAAAAGAAAGGAGAAATAAAAACATTTCTTCTCTTAATGCCTGCTTTAAAATGGCATTAAGTTTTGACGTTAAACCCTGTCTACTATTGTTTGTAGATAGGGTTCTGCGTCAAAAGGCATGGGTGGTAGCCTAGGAATGCTCATGTACCACCCATGTCATGCCCCCTTGGCAATGTTTTGCGTTACTTGTTTTGCACTGGAAAGTAAATTAGGAAAAAAAAATGTTGTGCTATTTAGTGTCACCTTTCTGATGCTAACCCAGCGCAAAATGTTTGTAAATCTACACCCTTAGGTCTGCTTCCTTCCAAGTTTAAGTGTTCTGTAATGTTATATACAGGGCCGGTGGAATTATCCGATTTTGCAGCTGCAGGATTTTGGCAGCATTATGGATTTACCGCCTTTGCCACATAATCATCATCTAATCTTTAATCTGCAGATTTCATCCCAAAAAGTTTTTTTCTAACTCACATGGATCAAAAGTTACTAAAAGCACGGTGATATGTTGCTGGACTGTGGAAGGCCCTTTGCAAAGGTCACTGGTCACTTTTCTCTTACTTATTTCTGTGGTTGGGCATTACAGTGGTACAAATGAGGTGAAACCTTTTCTGAGATAGTGTTAAAATGTGTAAAAATTCCAGAATAGCTACTACTACTGCTTGCTTTGTAATTTAATCAACCCTGCTGCATAATTTGGCCCTCCCCTGCCGCATAATTCTAGTGGACCTGTTTATATGGACGTCTCATATCAGACTATCCTGATACTAGTAGGCAATGGCCCTCAGTGGCAACACCATATCCCAGAGAGGTGCCCGAGGTGACATAGGATGCTGATCAGCTCCAATGCAAGTGGCAGAGCACAGGAAGATCTGAAGTGTATGGCAGTGCCCGCTCCAACAAGCGACCTGGAGAGTATGCGGCAGATTGGCTGCCTCCCAGAGATGTGGTCCAATTGGCCTTGGGGTGATGGTTAGTTCACGTCCTGATGGAGCAGGTTCTGCACAACCAAGCCAAAACATCTGTGCCCTGCCTAGGAAGGCTTCTATGTGGGTTACTTACAGAGAGCAAAGCTAGCTATAAAGCAACATAATGAGGTGTAATGGGGAGAGTGATGGATACTCGGTGGAAGAGGAAGGAAATCAATCATATGTTCGAGGGGCAAGGCAATGCCTGGGTGAGGATGAAAGACGAGAGTGTAAATTGTATGCAGAGAAAAATGCAAACTTGGAGGGGTAGGGCAAAAAAAAAACATGTCAGGGAACATCGATGGAATCATTCTACACACAAAGTGGATTGGTAAAAAACACAGGCCCATAAAGAATCCAAAAATAATAGCCCACTGTCCTAAAATGTAAGTCAAAACCTCCAGGTCAAAGGAAGTGTCAGAGTCGGGTTCCAGGCATATTCTCACTCTCTGTAGTCACCCCATTGATGGTGAGGTCCTCCTTCACTATGATCATTAAATGGCTGCTCGTGGTAGGACAATGTATGACCGGACTGAATATGCACGGGAAGAAGGCAATACGTGGCCCTGGTAGGAAGAGTTGATGCTTGCACAGGGGGTCCAGCTGGAGACCCCGATTGTATGAGGGTCTCTGTTCGTCACAAATGTGGATTGCACAACCAAATCCAATTTTAAAAGTAATTGGGTCCATCCAGTAATTATTATAAAGTTTCTTTATTCTTTATTCTTCATTTAGAGTTAAAACAGCCAAGCAGCCAATGCGTTTCATCCAGCTTCAGTGGACTTCATCAGGGCTTATTATCAGCTTGGGGTCTATGCCATGCATTATAGTAGTTCCGAACGCCAAACTCCGCATCCTTGCCCGTATTGGTACAGGCAAGGCCTCGGATCTTGGCGTTCAGAACTACTATAATGCATGGCACAGGAGCCGCTTAATAGTGAACTCACCCTGGATACAGGAGGGAATAGTTCAAACGTGAGAGACACACTGAACAGAACAGCACTGCTGCAAATTTCCATGATTAAAGGAGACCACATGCTGATAATAAGCCCTGATGAAGTCCACTGAAGCTGGACGAAACGCTTTGGCTGCTTGGCAGTTTTAACTCTAAATGAAGAATAAAGAAACGTAATAATAAATACTGGATAGACCCAATTACTTTTAAATTTGGATTTGGTGGTGCAATCCACATTTGTGACGAATCTAACATTGGTCTTGGAGACTTCTCACTGGAAACAGCGGGAGCTGTGGAGGTGTACACTAGAGTGTAATACTGAAGCCATTGGACAAGTTGTGGGGACTCTCGCTTCTGGGGGAGGTGCGTTACTTGTACACTGATGTGTAGATGTTAGGTTTGCTGCTTTGCCTTGGTATTGTGAGCTTCTCTGTTGTTAAGGAGGGGGTAGATGCAGATGGTGGTGGGGCTGGCTCTTTGGACATCAATTGATAATCTTGCTGAAGACCAGGATGAGCCCCAAAATCTGCATCATTCTGGCTGGGGATGTTCACATACCCCTCATCACTAGTTGACTCTTCAGCATCCATGTGGAGTCTTTTGGAGATAGATCTGGTTTGTCTCTGGATGGGCACCCTCACGCTCCACCTGCTTGAGGTGGCTTCCTCCTCATTGTTCGTGTCAAGTGGTCATGCCCGCGATACAGTTGAGGATTTTCTTCCTTGTCCCAGCTCCTGCTAGGATGGTAATTGGCCACCACAGCCTCTGAAAAGGAATGCGAAAAAAGGGAGAAATCTTGAATTCATGTGTTCAGTGATGCATATCGAATACATTGATTTAAAATGGATATTATATTACGAAATAACAGAACGAATATTGTGCAGTCTTTACGAAACGTGTCGCAGTAAAATATTTAGGTACAAATTTTTCTGAACTTCCAAATAATAAGTAATGTTATTAGAATAAATCTGTGGAATCAAGCATTCAAAGAGGATAAAGTGTTGTTCAAAGAGGGTTTTTGCCTTAACCAGTGCTTTAAGAAGAAAAAAAAATGTTTTGAAACATCTTCCAGACATTACTTATCTGGGATTAGAGTGTATTTGTACATGCCAACACACTCTCTCTCTCCCCCACCAATGTGCTTCTCTGCCAGTTCCATGTTAATAATAATAATATTAATAATAATAATAATTATTATTATTATTATTATTATTATTATTATTATTATTATTATTATTATTATAGCAACAACAGCAACACAAATAATAATAAAAATAATAATAATAATAATAATAATAATAATCACTATTATTATTATTATTATTATTATTATTATTAATCCTAATAATAATAAAAATAATAATAATAATAATAGGTGTTAATATTATTATTTTACTACTATTATTATTATTATTATTATTATGATATTAATATTGGGCTCTCTTCTTAACCTGTTTCTAGCACAAGCAAAATCTTTATTTCCTCTTTTGCGCTGCAATTTCATAGTGTTCCACACTCCAAAATCTGTAATCTTTTATATAGCTCACTGGGTTGAGTGCCTGCTGCAGAGATGTTTTTTACCTACATGTATTAGTTTGAAAGCCCGTAGGAAAGCTCTTCGCTTGTCATCAAGTAGAGGTGGACAATGAACCCCACTGAGTTACATTGATTTACTCTCGCCACTGAATATAGAACATTTCTTCTCCGGCACATCACCACCAGGCTGCCTAATTCTCACTTCCTATTCGAACCCGGCCCAGCCCAGCCCCAGCCCAGGCAGTGTAGACAGAGTAGTGCATAGAAGGCTTGTTCACAAGCTGTCTCTTCTCATTAGTAGTCTCTGTTTCAAGAGAGCTGGGAACGGGGGAAGTGACTCCCCAGTGTTTGACAACCTTGATTTATATTCATTGCACGTAAAAATCTACGAAGTAAATCTTTCTGTTGCTTCCAAAAGGCTAATGGGAGCATCTAAATTGCATGCTTCCACACTGGAAAATTATATTGATGGGGGGAAATGGAACGAAACCTATTGATATATCTGTTTCTACTTAGATTTTCTTAATTTGCTGAGCATTAGAGAAATTGATGAGGTGTAGAGCTGCATGCTTTTCTGTGAGGTATTGTCACTGAATGTAAGTTAGGGACAGTATTTTGGAAAAAAGCAATTTAATAGGAAATTCTTTAAAAACGCATACGAGGATAAAAAAATAAATGCACATGTAAAACAAGTAACTCGGACATCTTTTGGGCCACAATTGCAGGTTGGGGGGGGGGAGGGGATATGGTGGAAGGTTTGGTGATAGTGGAATTTTAATCTGTGCACACATTTTGGTAACTTCTGATACAGGACGAATTAAGCATCGCAAACACTAATTCCACGAGTAAATCATCATTTCCCAGATGAGCTATTTAAAGCGCCAGGTAAAAAGCTCACACTCCGGTATTAGTAATTACTAGTGCCCTTAGGAGTTGCCCAGTCTTTGGTGTAATTGTTTTCTCACCCAATAAAATCTGGCTCTAGAGTCTAGAGGGACCTGATTTTATCAGGTGCAACCAATAGGACCTATTCCAAGTTTTTGGGGAATAACATGCAGGTTTTGGTGTTTACTGTACCAAAACCTGAAGGATCCAGAAATTACCGAGTATTTCCCTGGTAAATTTAGGCAGGTTTGACATATCCAAATTTACCTGGAGACAATTGTATAGTTGAGGTCTTAGCCGCAAAAAACATATTTTTGGAGTGTGCAGTAACAGAAGTTACCTGACACACCAGCATTTAAAGAGCGCTTGAAATGAGGGCCTACATGCAGTAAACACCCTCCCTTTGAAATCAGGGCCATACACTATAGATAATATGATTTTTAATAGTGAATTTAGCCCCCACTAATGCCGTTATTATTACCAGAAACGATATTTAAAAGGGTAGATTATCTATGGTACATAAATAGCAGATGTACAGTGTTTGTGTCACAAATCTCCCCACTGATTTCCTACTCAAAGCATTAAAGGTGTCTCCCCACTGCCCGACCCCACAGCACCTGAAGGCAATCCCCAAATCCCCAATCTCAAAGCAAACGAAGAAAAAGTAAGTCCTCCCACTTCCACTGTTCAGGAACTGTTTCTAAGGCTGTAAGTTTGAGCAATGAAGTAGAAAGAACCATCTCCCTGTGGTAATCCCCTACTACCAGGGTCGGCCTGGTACAGAAAATAGGCCTGGTCACCAAAATAAAAGTGGCCCCCATTAGTGAAATACATTAAACATAGTTATTTACAAATTGGGGCAGTTTTGAAGACAATATGGGGAGATTTACTAAGATTGTATGCCGTGTTTGTGCCACAAAAGTGCCGCATATTGGCGCAAAATTGTTTTTTTCTGATTACTTTCCAGCGCTAAACTTAACGCTGGAAAGAACGTGAAAGTAAAACAAAGCAGCTCATAGCGCTGCTTTGCATTACTCAGTGCCTAGAGGGCGTACCATGGGAGGAGCATGGGTGTTGCCATGCAACCACCCAAGGTTTCTGACGCTAAACCCTGTTTATCAAATAAAGTATCAGAAACAAACAAGTGACCAGATATCCTATCCTATTTGTTTCTGATATTAGAGTGGTCCAGGCCATGTAGTGACAGGACCCAAGCCTCTATTTGGTTTTGCTATTAAATAAAGTAGACTGTGTTAAGCGTCAGAAAACTGAAGTAGGCGCAAGGAAGGAGAAATGCTTTAATTTCTCCATCCTTTTTCGACTTTGTACATGTGCTGCACTTTACATCACACATACAAAGAGGGAAAAGGGTCAGATTTAGTCTAAGCATGGTATTTTGGCCTGGAAAGCTATCCTTCCAGTTCGAAACCTTTTCTAGACTCATGGAGACACCCTTGCACCATGGTGCAAAGGTGTCCCCGTAGCTCACGGCAGCTGATTTCAGCACTGGCACTAGGGAAAGAAGAGGAGAGACACATATTTCTGTAAATATGGTGCTCTCCTCCTCTCTCCTTTTCACGCAGCGCAGCATTACGCTGCATGAATAAGTGTTAAATCTAGCCCCATGTGTTTTGTACGATATGGAAGCCTGCATGGATTTGAGCTTGCCGCAGACAATGTTTGTTTTGGTATAAGGGAAATGAACAGTAAAACAAGTATTGGTAATGCAAATAGGTCTGGCTTTAAAGGAATGCTGTATGGTAATGTGAAACATTACAAGTAAATGGCAAGGGCAATATATATGTATTTGTGTGGAAGCAAAGAACTGTAGAATAATATCAGTGTAAGTTAGACAATCAAGTGACATTTGCACTGTCAAGCCAGGCCTAAAAATCCATGTAGGTTAATGACTGCCCTCTTCCCATTGGTAGTGCTGCCATAGAAAAACAACATAAACTATCTAGTTATCTAAGACATTTTAATACTATTCCAGTGGCATGTGTGTGCCCCTGAAAATTCAAGCTTAGACTGCTGGATAAATAAACAAAATCATCATACCTGCATGTAGGGCAAGCACTCTTTTGTGGAAGCACACACCCTCTGCCCAATCAAAACATGGAGGGTTGAGTCAATGCCTCTCTAGTGTTGTTCACATAATTTTCAAAGCAGACCATGAAAACGGCCCAGTAGATCATGAAACTGGCTCTCAAACTGGAAAAAACGACCCACACCCGACCTGTCATACCAAGAATTGGGCACTACCTGATTGCTCTATAGGCCATCTTGGCCCTGCCTACTTCAGCCTCCAAAATGGCAGAAGTAGGAATGAAAAGAGTAACAAGCATTGTCAATGCCAACAGGTCTCACCTATGCAAGAGCTATTGGCTTTGTCAATATGTTTTAGCCATGTTGTACACCAGTGTGCTGCTGCTCAGCATGGCTAAAGTGACTGAGATAATGGAGAGTGGAGTGAAGTGTTGTAAAGTGGAGTAAAGTGAAGTGGCATATAGAGTTGTGAAGTGATGTAGAGTGGCTTAGAGGGATGTAGAGCAGTGCAGAGTGGCGTGAAGTGAAGTGGAGTGTCATGGAGTGGCATAGATTGGAGCGGTGTAGAGTGCTGTGGAGTGGCATAGAGGGAGTACAATGTCGTAGAGTGGAAGGGCTTGGAGTGGAGTGGAGTTGGGTTGCGTAGAGTGGACTAGAGTGTCAGAGTGGAGTAGAGTGTTGTAGAGTGGAGTGGCATAGAGTGTCATGGAGTGGTATAGAGCCGAGTGGAGTGGTGTAGAGGGTGTTGCGTAGAGTGTTGTAGAATAGAGTGACGTAGAGCAGAGTAGATTGTTGTAAAGTGGAGTGGCATAGAGTGGAGAAGTGTAGGAGAGGAAAATGGCATAGAGTGGAGTAGAGTGTAGTGGCTTAGAGTAGAGTTGAGTGGCACAGAGTGTCAGAGTGGAGTGGTGTGGAGTAGAGGAGTGGAATAGAGTAAAGTTACCAACTATAGCACGGAAACTACCCTCATACCAGCCATGGATGACGTCAGAGCTCTCATGGCCAACGCCGAAATTACTGCCCTCCTCCTCCTGGACCTCTCCTTAGCCTTTGACACCGTATCGCACTACACCCTCCTCTAGGGCTTCCACTAGATGGGCATCCAAGGATATGCCCTCAAATGGATTGCCTTCTTTCTTACAGGCAGAACCCAAAACATCCACGTTCCACCTTACTCCTCAGCTCCAAAGGACATCATCTATGGAGTCCCCCAAGGCTCCGCCCTTAGCCCCACCCTCTTCAACACCTACATTTCCCCCTAGCCACCCTGGTCAAATCTCAAAACATGAACACTATATCCTTGTAGTGTAGCTCCTATTTTCCCAATAGGCTCTGCGCATTGGAATAGTACCTACAGCAGTAAATGCCTAGACCAGACGTTAACTAGGTCTACTACTGTCGATACTAGACTTAATTTTTGGGTTTGCCAGCTAAGCTCAGAGTTCGCTAGAAACTTTCTCGAATGTTCAAGGAAGGAATTAACTCCCCTGATTAGACAAGAAGGGATTTAGTTTCTGACAACCATAGAACATGACAACTTTGCTCTCCCCTAATCAAGAGTCAATCTCGAGAGTCGTGTGAGCACAAGGCAATTATTTTACTCAGTCAGTACGTGCATTCTTAGTCTCATCAGATTGTAGAGAAAAGGAAGAGACGGGCGTGTTCAATAAAAAGGTGTTATTTATTGATCAGTCTCTTTTCTCATACATGAGAAATGGATCGATATTATTGCAATACTTATAGTTAAGTAAAGTGCATACATTAAAAGCAATAGTATAAAATAATACTGTAAAAACATTGATATGGTTTCTGAGCCATATGATGTTTAAAATGATTAAAATATATTTACATACACATATACATTTGACTAAACGTACTCAACTGGTGTTTCTAAATACGCCTACCCCGTGTACCTGACCTAAGTCTAATGCGTGGGCGGGAATAGAAAGTTACAGTTTAAGTTAAGTTTGTTTTTGCCAAGTGAATAACTAAAGAATTCTCTGTGAGGGGTTATTCAGTTCTGTACCTGGAATTTAGGATGGATGAGGAATGGTATCTCTTTCTCTGCTCTCGATATTCCAGGCTGCCTGCGAGGGCTGCCCAGAAACGCCGGTGCTGGGTCTCTCGGCTTGAGATAGCAGCGCGTCTCTCAGCGCGTCAGGAAGGCGGGGCTGCGCCAGCGGGGTCTGCTTCTGCTCTCGGCTTCGGCAAGTATGGCTGCTCCGTCTTGTCACCACGCGTGTGTTTGCATAGGGCAAGATCGGCAATATTTATACCTTAAAGGTGCCGAGATTGACGTAAGGATGGACATAGATACGTCAATAAAGATGTCATACGACTTGCTCGTTAGCACATTCTTTACTAAAGTTCTCTGTGAAATCAAAACAATGGCCGCACGGATTTTCCAGGTTGTCATAGGTTTGATTTGTTATGAGAACGTCGTATGCCTTATCAGGGGCTGGAGGAATGTCGCTTGTCTAATTAGATCTCAAGCGTTATGACCTAATCAGATAGCACGTTCCTGTGCCGTAGTGTGACTGCGTCAGATAACGGTATCTGCATCATGGGGGCTTTTCTTGCCTCATGGGCTGACTGTTAGTTAACTTGATAGTTAGTTAAACCAGAATAGGGTCAGGAATAGGGGGATCGATTCAGAACCTATAGAAATACACGACATCCTAAGCAGATGACACCCAACTCATCATGTCCTTTCCTCCAACCCTACAAACACAAAAGCCAACTTCCACAGGTGCATGACCAGTGTTGCCAGTTGGATGCAAATGAAAAGCCTCAAACTTAACACAAATAAAACCGATGTACTCATCTTTGGGAGTTTCTTCCCCCCTGGGACCCAACCTGGTGGCCCACCAAACTAGGCCCCCTTCCAAGCCCACAGAACACTTGAAACCTAGGCATCAATCTTGAAAGCAATCTAGCCATGAAAAAACAGGTGAATGCCGTTTCCTCTGCATGCTTCCACATCCTCTGCATGCTGAAGAACATATTCAAATGGCTCCCCACAGACACCAAAAGCACCATCACCCAGGCTCTCATCACCAGCCCCCTGGACTACAGCAACATCCTCTAAGTAGGGCTCAACACCCAACTCCAAAACAGGCTCCAGACAATACAGAACGCAGCTTCTAGGCTCGTCCTCGACCTCCAGAGAGGGACCCACATGATCCCCCACCTCATAGCACTGCACTGGCTTCCCATCAACAAACACTGTCATTTCAAACTCCTCACCCACACTTACAAAGCCCTCCACAATGAGGGTCCAGCCTACCTCAACCAGAGAGTGAACTTCCACCAGCCCACAAGGCAGCTTCTCTCCTCCACTCTCCACCTCCTCGCCCACTCCCCTCAAATCCTCAGTAGCAGAAGCGGAGGCCGATTCTTCTCCCATCTTGCCCCCGAACTCTGGAACTGCTTCCCGCTATCTGTTCGATCAGCACCAACTCTACCGGAGTTCAGAAAGAGACTGAAAACATGGCTCTACAAGAAATAGCTTGGAGCAGCAGAAGGTCCCCTAGTGCCTGGAGACCCCTCACGGGTGATAAGTAGCGCTCTATAAATGCTATTTGATTGATTTTGGACTGGGACAAGCTCTGGCCTCCTTTGCAGTAACCCTCCATTATTTCACACCTTTCTTTGAGGATAATGAAAAAATTAACATTAGTTAAAATGCAGACAGATCTGCTTGTATGAAGGTCCTTCCTCTCAAATACTTTAAGAGTCCAGTGAAACCAGCCATTCTTCGAGCCCCAGTTGGTGAAAGCCATGGCTACCGACTTTGCCGAGGGCTATTACTGGAGTAGTGTCCACCCATGGACAATGGAGCAGCCCCCTCCCCCACTTCCTGGTGCCCTATCTCACTTACCGGAGATAGTAGTCCTATCAAGTGGCGACCCACTGCACATCAGTGTACTTACTGATTAAGCTGTTGGGACCATAATCAGGCCAATTTGTCTTTGTCACCTGCATCTTGATGCCTCCTGGAGACACTTGAGGGGAGGGCTGACATAGTAAATACGGTCCTCTTGGCTGGAGCCTAGCCTCGTGTTAAACTTCCCTTACTTTGTGTCACTGAAAGTCCTGTCAATCTTTCGTGAGAGTTCCCTGAGTTCTTGAGTGCTCTCAAAGGAGGTTTGTTTCCTCCCTACATCATATGCTTGGACATGGTAGGCCCAGAACCCTCCAGGGATGCCCTGCTGGCAGTGCACTTTTTAAGCTCTCCGTCTCAAAGGCAACAAAAGAGGGACATCACTCTTCCAAAGCACTCCCTCCTCTCTCTCTTACAGACACCCTCTTTGTAGACAGACATCTAGTCACATAGATGCAGGCTCTGTTGCACCAACACAATTTCCCATAAGGCATGCTGGCGCACTGCGTTCCACTGCTAATACAGCAGACATGAGATCCAGTCTCCAAGCACACTCATTGCATACTCTCCCATTCCATAGAGGAGAGATTCCTCCACATATGAAGAATCCTCATTATGGAAACATTTGCATATACTCTTTTGGCGACCTTTGGTGATGATCACTGTAGAAAATATACTACACATTACTTGAGTTGAATTTACTGCCTGCTACTAAGATCTGCTCTTCCACAGGATACAACTGAGGCAGGTTATGCCACTGCCCCTCTCTTGCAGTTCTACTACATAAGGAAGAATACTTCCATAATGAAACCTTTGGAGGCAGCTGCTCCTGTGGAGGTCTCAGGCAGGGGTTTAAGTGTTTCAACTTGGGAGGCCATGGCAAAGGGAAGGAGGGCAACAACTGTATCCATATGGATTTGCCCACCTCAGATACCCCTGGAGGCAAAGCCTTAAAAGATTCGTGGAGACTTATTAGGCTGGAGAGTTACAGCAGCACGTGAGGGTGAGTTTGTTTGCAGCCCAGCTGCAAAGCGCCATCTTTTACAAAGCAGAACCACAGACAAACCATAGTTGTCTTAATTTATTGAGAGCGATGTTCAAATGGTCCAATCCCTGGCAGGCTCTGTACTGCCTCATTATATACATTCTAGAACCCCCACGGTACAAATAGAAATTTCTAAAACCCCATGGTACACATAGAACTATTTAAGAACATACAATACAACACATCCAAGCTAATCCAGGGTGAGGTCTCTTACTGTTGGCTCTAAGGTATGTCGGATCCATTGTAACTAAGCTTCATTCTTACTTTTCAGTTTCATCTTTTTCAAAAGCCTTGCTTGGAGGGGCTCTTCGCTCGCTGACGCGTGTGCTACGGAACAGTTCGAATGCATTTAGATTTTGGAAGCCTACCACAAATCTATAAACGCTATACAAGCGTGGCTGTTCCACCAGCCTAGTGTCTTATAATCCACTTCCAATATTGACATGAATATTTATATCATATCATTACTGGTTAGCCAGTTTTACTTGTATTATGTCATAAAATATTGAGATTCTTTATGTTTTACATTGCTCTGGTAGAGTATGTATATACTGTGCTCGAGTTACTGGCCGTCTCCTCGGCCTCATCAAGAGATTGTGGTTTGAATGATCCTCATCAAAAGTGCAAGTTCCAATCACAACATTAAATTTACAAAAGCAATAGTCTTTGAATAGTTGTAAGTTAAAAAAAAATATGAATTGAATATATTTGTATTTTCCCACTGAAAGCTCTCCTTGCATCCAATTACCATGCTTATCCCTAACATCTAGATCATGGTGTGTTTGAGGCAGGTTCCAAAATTTGATAGTTTACACAATTGGTTTTAAATCTATCGTCTTCTACTGGCAGCCATCTTGGGGTTTCATTAAGTTCTTGTTCTGTCCTGGTGACGCGGTAAGAAAGTACCACACTCAGTGGTAATGAGTAAGGAGTGGATATTAAAAAGCCATCACATTGTTTGTGGAAAGACAGTTTATCAATTGAAATTCATCCAATGTCCTATATATGGTATGTCAATAACAGGGTGATCTTTACAGTGCAATCATTTCCTAATTTCTTCGCTACTGCGTCTGACATATAGCACTCTTGGGGTTATGTTCATCATGACAATATTGATTTTACCCCATGTGGGGGAGTTTAATTAGGAACCATCTTTACAGTATGCTTGCATTTAGTCAATCTAAATATTAGTGTTGTTTCTCATTTCCCCTGATTGTGTAGACTTTGTGATATTTTCAGTATCATTTAGACTGCAGTGGGTGGGCATGAAGCCTCTAGCAGGGGAGAGGTGAAGTATTGTCTCTGTCCACCCCACTGTACTGTTGGCGCGGGGTATCCTGTATTCCAGTGTCCCCAAAATTCGCCTCAATCAAAATGCCAACTTTTGCTGGATCGGAGACGGTGTTAATCCTCCGCTTCATGAGGCAATGTGTAACCGTATAAAGGCACCTGGCCATGCGTTAAAAAAAAATTTGAAGTACAATTAATTATATAAATAATGGTGCCCACTCAATAACGGACTTCAAGATCAAAGGAGTAGTTGAAGGCTTTTTATTTTTTTTACCAAATTCAAAAGTAAAGCAGCACATAGTCAATGCCGTGATGGCTCTCAGTGAAAACTATATTATATAGAGATGCAAAACCAGATCTTTTTCTAAGATCCAAGCAGGCAGCAAAAGTGAAAGAGTAATGACAGCATCCCTAGTAGAACAAGAAAATGTTTTGGATCATCTCCACAATCGAAGATTTTTATGCATTATTTTTTAATATGAAAATTAACAGAATTGCAGAATCACATCACTGGGGTGTGAGAAAGGATGTTATTTCATCAACAAATCAGAGCATGTAATATTAAACATCATATTGCCTTAACACCTAAACGCTAGCCCACTACATGAATAGTTAGTATGCTAACTGTGCTAATGTTGTCCATAGATGCTAGATTCAACTAGATACATGAACAACAACTTGCTATGTGAAGGGAGAGAGAACAGTGAAAGACCTTGAAGAAATATTTACAGTTTCGTAACTGAGCCAAAGAAGTTAATCAAAGTCAGCAGGAACATCAACAATGGAAATAAACAAATATTACTAATCTGCTTGACTGCAAGCTGCAGAAACAATGACAGTGAGATGTGCAGGGGAAAGACATGAGTGACAAGGACGCCTTCCATTATTTGATAAGATGGTGTTTATACTTAACTTGAGGCCTAGCTTACAGGGATCAGAAAACACACTTTCACATATCGTAGAGAATTAGTTTTAAAACCAACAGTACTATATTAGTGTATACTTGTGTATTTAATTGTGAAAGTTCATTCTACACGTTATAACCAACACGGTAGGCAACCTTTAATGAGAGTGCTTCGGCTGACATAACAGGAGCACATTGAGTAAAAATGTATGGATGGCATGCTGCCATGTTATCATGCAAAAACAACAATTCATGGACGGAATGTTGCACAATGGCAGAACATTCACCCCCAGTCACAGATCTGGGTTCAATCCATCGTTATTTTGCTCACCAGACCATCCCAGTTTAGACATGGCCATATGCAAATCAGTCTTGACCTTGTACCTCATGGGAACAGTCCAGCCTGAACTGCCAAGCCATGTCTTTCCTGAACCGGAATCAAGCATCCTAGGACTGGTTTCTGGCCATCAATCGTCATCAGCCAGGATAGCTTGATTCCAGTGGCCTGGAGAGCGTGGGACTCACGTCTGAGCATACCCGTCTCACTCGGGGTGACAAATGCAAAAACAACAATTGATGGACGGAATGTTGCACAATGGCAGAACATTCACCCCCAGTCACAAATCTGGGTTTAACCCATCGTTATTTTGCTCACCAGACCATCCCAGTTCAGACATGGCCATATGCAAAGCAGTCTTGACCCTGTGCCTCATGGGAACAGTCCAGCCCGAACTGCCAAGCCATGTCTTCCCTAGACCGGAATCAAGCATCCTAGGACCGGTTTCTGGCTGTCAGCCGTCATCAGCCACTCTGGTCCACTCTGGTCCACTCTGCATTTATTTTTGTGATACAGAATCAAACCCTGGAAATAGAGGCTGTTTCTATGCAATATAGATGACAAATGTCCTTGATACACAGGAGTTTTTTCTTAGGGCGTGATTGTCAGTGAACCATGCTTGGGAAATGAACCATAAAAGACCCATCCTAACAGGGGAGAACTTCCTACATTCATTGGATCACTGACAAGGTATCGGAAACAGAAATGTCACGTGGACAGAATATAGTGTCAAACATATTGAGGACCTTAATGACGGGGATGTAAGTGCAAATAGGTAAGAATTAATTTACTATCCTTAACTCCACATCTGCGTACCTTGAAGATAAATTTATCGAAAAGTGCATATATTTAGTAAAACCTCACCTCTAGAAACTTACCTTCATAATATTTTTGACCTCGATATTCTTGACACAATATTTTGTCCCACGATACTGCTGATTCTGATATTCTGTTTAAACACCACATTCATTACCTAATGGCCTCCAACAGAAGAGTTTTCAAGGCGGAGACAATTCTGCTGCCGGAAACCTATTGGGTTGTCCACCTCTTTATGAGAAACAACTGGTTTGGGAGGTTGGGAGCCCCACTGATTTAATGTAGTTCTCGCATTCTGCCAAACACTATATCAATTTATTGCTTGGTCAATTGAAATGAAGTGTTCTAAATGGCATCATCTTTACAATGGCAACAGTTCTAGGGGCATATTACCAACCAATAGAGATAATTTTTGTCTCTAACTTATTTAGAGACAAAAATTATCGCCGCAAATCGGCGATTTTTATCGCAGATAAACCTTGCTATTATCAAGGTTTATCGCAAATGCGATAAAAAACGGCCGCAATGCATGAATATCGCTGAAAAGTCAGCGATATTCATGCATTATCGAGCAAATGCTCTTAGCCATGTTATCCACCTCCCATTGGATAACATGGCTAAGAACTGCTCCTGGGCAAGTGTTAGCTTTTGGAGATATTCGCGCTTAGCGCGAATATCTCCAAAAGTTGGTAATAGGAGATAGCGATGTTAGCGACTGTTTTCAGTCGCTAACATCTTGGCACGCCCACTTTGCATGTCATTAGTGATAAATATCACTGACATGCAAAGCGGGGCCCAAGATGGTCACTATCTCCTATTAGCTGTCGCTAACTGGTGTTAGCGACAGCTTGGTAATAGGGAGATAATTTTATCTCCGCTTTCTTGGCTTTTAAAGCCAAAAAAGCGGAGATAAAGCCCCTTGATAATATGCCCCCTAGTTTCTCCTATAAATGGAACTATGACCTCTATCACCTCCAATACAATAGACACAAAATTGGCCACTTCGATTATGAAGATCAGTGTGCAATTTACGAAAAATTACCGTCATGCAGTAAAATGCCCCCGCCAATCCACACATTCATTCTTCCTATAAAGGGATAACTGCCTGCACACTCCCTTCGTGCCTGTATGATTATGACTATCCCGCTGCATGATTTCCTTTTTTAAGATAATCTAACCACAGTGGGGGCTTCTTGAGGGAGTGCTGCGGGGCAGTAGGGTGGGGCAGGGGAGGGGCAGGGTGTGGGGTAGTAAACTACGGCATACGGCCGAACAGAGTTATGTAACTAATTAAATAAATAAAACAAATTACAATGCGCGCGCTATTTAGTTACATAACTCTGTTCAGCCGTATGCCGTAGTTTACTACCCGCCGTCCTGCCCCTCCCCTGCCCGCCCTATAACCCCACAGCACTCCCTCGAGGAGCCGCCACGGTCTAACCATCTAAATGGCTTATTCCCAGATGCTTACCAGCTTGTGGTATAAAAGCGAAACACTTCTTTGGGATCGATTCACAAAGATTTTCTTTGAGTAGGTATGACTTACCTCTAACTTATCCTTGAATTTCCATGAGTAAATTAGACCCTCTCCTTGACAAAACGTTTGAAGTTTGAAGTCCTACGGTTTGATTCGTCAGAGAGTCACTGAGCTCATTGCATGTGATGTCTCTCCTTTGTTGCTTTCCCAGGGCAAATGTCTTTGATATACTTCAATTCAAAAGTACACCATTTTCACATCAAACATCTGACCAGTTATCCCAACAGGCACTTCATACAATGGCATACAGTAATTTATATAAATATGTGTATTAAATGGTTTTAGGGTTTTAGGAAAACCTGTGCACAAAACTTGAGAGAGATTGTGGTTCCACAGGAGAGAAATTTCACATGTTGACTACATCCGCATGCTTGGACCGCTCAAAACTTAAAAATAGCACTTTGACTATTCTAAACCTTGCGAAGATGGGACGAAACCATTAACTGGTAACACTTTGAGCCATCGTGGAGTTCTTGTGAGAACGATCCAGGGAGGCATAAAATTAATTGAAGATGCTTTCAGACAGTGACCCCTGGATTAAACCTATGGGTTCTCACTTTCAGCATAGCAAAGATCTGTGTACCAGCAGCCACCCAATATCCCACAAATCCACCATTGTAGTCTGTTTATTCTATTTACCATACACATGTTTTGCTGAGCCCTTAGTCCTAGTACCCCAAAACAGAATGGGGTTTTCTCCATGCGCAATAGTTCTTTGGATAAGCCATACACAGGAATAAAGAAGGCCCTAACCCCCCATTTCCCCAAAATAGTATCCTGCCTATAAAAAGGCCAATATCAATGCACATGTGTAAAGGGCTCTTAGGTACAGTATCTCCACACAATTCATCTGCTTTTCCCATCAGAAAAGAAAACGTATGTCAGTGGTTGGAACTCACCCACTCTGTGCCCAATGAACTCATCGCGGAGAACAGAGGAGTTGGCATCAATCTGTACACAGTACATCTATGTTAGACTTCACCCTCCCTCATCAGGTTTATGCCAGGATATCATCTACAGAAATATAGTCTGATATAAATATAGTGTTACAAATATTGTTTGCAAAAATATCCTCCCATTGGGTGTAGATTTTCTGTTATTAACTCCATCTAGTTGATATTTTTAGCAATGATAGCTAGGACACAGATTTATGTCAGACAATATTTTGACAAGGATATTGTAGTAAAACACTGGTTTGATCATTCTCATGTTGAAATGACAAGTCTCCACATGCTGGGTTTGCTTGATTCATAGGTTCACACTGCCAATATTCCTTCACTCGTTGGTGCTAAATTAGAAAAGTTACCAATGGTATTTCCCATTTTAAGGTAATATGATCTCTTCTCTGCTTTTTGCATAAACATTGATGTAGGAAATTGTGCTGAATCCTGGAAGAGTTATGTTGTGTGTCTCTTTTAAACACTCTTCAAAAGGGAATAGGTAGACACCATGATTTTATTTCACATTATAAATGTAAAACATTTGATAATTTTTCTAAATATGTTCATCTTGTTGCGGCTATTATCAGATCTTTAGAGTAGGGTGTTTCATATTCCGAAGAATATCCTTGTTAAACACTCTTCAGATGGCCCCACTTCCTTTGTGTAGTTTAAATGCACAGGGAAACATGCACGGTCACTAGAATACTGAGGTTGGAAACATTTCTTGTAGACCCAGGTAGCCCCCACAGACAGTGGAGAAACAGTCTATCTTTCTGGAGAGGGTTCTTCGACTGTGTGAAGCATCCGAATCACACATCAAAGCAAAGGCCAAGTTACCACACACTTCTCACTCACGCCTGACACACTCTCATAAGAAAGAAGGAAAGAAATACGAAGATAGCAAATGAGAATTGAGAACCCAATCTCAGAAGGAGAGGCTACTGCTATCTCCCTCTTTTTGCTTTCTCTTTTTTTCTTCTCTCTTGCTTCCCCTTCCACGTTCACCATCCTATATCTTGCTGTTCGCTCTTTTTCCTCCTCTTCCATTCTGCAATTCAATGCAATGCAGTTCAGCCTCTCAAATCGTCTCTTTCTCTGACCATATGCACTTTCAAGACGTTGCACTTTTGTCAAGGTACTGCTGAAATCATATTACAGTAGCTAAATTCTCCTTAAATTGCATCCAGGGAAAATCCTACAAGCACCTATGAATGTAAGAACAAGATTAAAAAGAAAGTGATCTTACATGCACATGTGCTCTTATGTGATACATCGTCTCAATTGCGTGGTTAAGGGGGCTGACATAAAATTCAGTGGTTAGCTGGGAAGCTTTATATTGAGGTAAATGATAGACTACTTTTCATACAGACAAAAGTTTTTAGCCTCTTGCAGAATGGAAGGAGCTTGTAAATCTCGCTTAAATAAGGTGGAAGAGTGTTCCAATGAGTAGCTGCTACATGGAAAAAGAAGTGACCCCCCCATCCGGGCTCAGTTAATTTGATTCTGTTCATGAGTAACCGCAGAACGTTCAATTGACTGGCTGTTAACGTCAAGAGCAATTGAAGTCTTCTGAATGGACGCTATAAAGTTCAGAGAAGGACTGCGTCGTTTGTTCACAATTTTCTCACAGCACGACGTGGCAAGCTACGGAACCTGAACCAATCTGATAACCGCGGTTATCAGATTGAACGTTCTGCGGTCCTGCAGTTTAAGTTATACTCATTGGGACCAGCTACACGTACTACTACACAACTATAAGGGTTTTTTCCTGCAAAAAATAAATGTCCTGAAGATGGTCTTATAGACTTATGCTGCCAAGACCGAAACGTCAACCTCTACATCATCTCCATATTAAATTTATTTTCCTCTGAGTAACTTTTGTACATGTTTGTTTTCAGTTGCTCTTTTTTCATTTCAGGAGTTGATGCTTGTTATGAACTGTTTTGTTGTAACTGATCTAAACATCTGTTCAAGACTCTTTGCGTTTGATTGATTCTCTGTCGTTATATCCCCATGAATCTGTTTTAATATATGACATTTTGCAATACATCTCTTTGAATATAAATAGGATTCTCCGTGTGCTTCTTGATTTTTCCTGTTTATAACATTGGTTGTTGTTGTCCTTCTGGACACATTTGAGTTTGATCCTATGACTTACTCTTTGATTTGAATAACACAATTCAGTTTAGTTACATTCTGAAGTCAATCCCTTGTAGGTTTAGTAAAATGGCATGCAACACCATATCAAATGCAGCGGAAAGATTGAGTAAAATGAGAGCAGTAGCCTTACCCTCATCGACCGCGCATCTAATGTTGTCAGTAACTGATAAAAGCATGGTTTCAGTGCTGTTACCTGCCCTAAATTCACACTGCTAATCATCTAATAACTAACTGATTGTTTTTCATATACTTGGTGAGTCTCAAATTCACCGGTTTCTCCAGAAACTCCATCGTGCAGGGAAGCAACGAGATTGGCCTAAAGGTGGCTAGATTCATGAGATCGGCCTTCAGTAATAAAAGAAGTTGAGCTTTTTTCTAGCGCCCAAGGACCTCTGCCCTGCTCAATGAGCAATGCATGATGTCGGTCAAGTGCGTGGCAAGACTTAATGCAAGTTGATTAATGACAAAGTGTGGACAAGGATCCAGGGGGGGAGCTACTTTATATATTGCCTATAATATCTAGAACTTCCTGGATAATAACCGGCTCAAACCCCCCAAACTTGGCCCATTGTCCATCTGAGACCCACTCCTCTCAACACCTGATCTGTGTCAGGCTGAGTGTCAAACCCCATGTAAATCATATTGATCTTATAATAAAGAAATATGCTAAGTTGATTGCATAGTTCAAAGGAGGCAGTTATGGACCTATTAATGGCCCCAGGCTGGGATAACTCCTTCACAATGTGAAAAGCTTCCCTGGAGGAACATTTGCCCTTATGACTATTTAGGGTAAAATAGTTCCTTCGTGGAAACTTGAGGGGCTTATGATAGCTGCTTAAAGCAGTTCTAAAATCTTCTTTATCTATGATATCTTTTGAAAGTCCCTACTTTCTATCAAGCCTCTTGTATCTCAGCTTTTCTTGTTTCAGTTGGGGGTTGTTTCCGTGTGCCAGAGAATTAATTACATGAGATTTATTTGTAGAACTGGGACAAAGCTGTCCAACATCGACCTCAAGGCCGTGGAGAATTTACTGCCCGCTTCATTGGGAGATGAAGTGTCTGCAATATCTATTAAATTAAAAACCTCCTTGAATGTCTCCTTGTCTAGGCTTTTCCAGTTCCTAAATACCTTATATTCCTTATTTATGTTCGCAGCTCAAGCACCAACTGATCCATGAATGGCCTGTTTGTAAATAGAAGATCAGACATCAGATATGTCCTACCATATGGGTAGGGCCCTTAACCACTTGCTTTAGGTCCATGAAGGTAACTTAAATATAGTCTAAGAAGTAGAGAATTTACATAATACCGTCTTCTTCCATCTCCTTCCAAGTTGATAGTCAATTATGACTTATCAATAAAGAATTTTAATAAGATATCAGCAAATAACTCCAAAAACTCAAAATAACCTCAGGGCCACCTAAGGTTCTTCAGATGACCAGGAATACTCCCGTATTGCCTGGAATTCAATCTGCACTCCCTGCCAGATACACTTTTCTGCTTATTGTCCACCACAGTTTGTAAAAGTGGCAGCCTACAAACCTACAGGCCCAGAAGTAAGGTCTGATTGGACCAGGTTTGGTACAAAAAGCCACACTGCCAAAGAAACACACAAAGCACATGCAGTAATGATGCCATCAATACCTAAGCTGTTGCTAGGAAAAACACAACACCAGGAAAAGGAAACATGTCCAACTTCTCCACAATCCGCAACTCACACGTGGGAAGAAAGGGTGGTCTGAACATTGGGATTGATTATTTTGAGCTGCAAACACATTTTTTTTAATAAAATCTGCAAAATTGTGCAGTGGTTGCTTGATTGTGAGGCATGCGTGGCAAATCCATAACTATGCATAAAATGCCACAGCCACAGAATTGCATAATTCCAGTGGCATTGAATATAGCTAGCTTCTGCCCCATAAAACAAAGACGAATCTACAAAAATCATGATTTGATTAAACCACTCCTTGCTCATTTGCCTCTCCTTTCCTGTTGGCAGCCTCAGGAATGATGACAAGGGATTTAAAGGGCCAGATGTAGCAAGTGAAATAGCGATCGCAAACGCTGAAATTAGCAGAATATCAGCGTTTGCAATCGTAATGTAGCTATGTGCTATGTAGATAGGCAAATACCTACTTGCAAAATAAGGAATTGCAAAAATGGTGATTCCTTATTTTGCGCAAGCATTTAGAGAATCGCAATTTGCGATTCCCTAAATGCTATGTTAGTAGGCATCGCAAATTGAGATAATGCCTTAAGGAATTGCAAATTGCCACCAACTTCAAGTTGGTGGTAAGTTGCGATTTACTTTGGAAAAAGCTATTTTTTGCTTTTTCAAAGTGCCATGTGGCACACATGCATGCCCTTAGGGCATGAATGTGCGCCACATGTGCACATATGCACAATTCAGGAGTGCAACAGGGTGTCCTTCTGGAACCCTTGCACCCTTTAAATTGCGCCTGCAATTCCCATTCATTTCTATGGGCCCCTTGGCCCATAGGAATGAATGGGAAGCCATTCCTTATTTGCGACTCGCAGTTTGCGAGTTGCAAATAAAGAATGTGTAGGAATTGCAAAAGTAATTGCGATTCCTACCTACATAGAAATTTGCGAGTCCTTAATAGCGATTACCTAATCGGAAATACAGGGGAGCAAAAGTCACCACACGGAAGAGGACATTTATAAACTGCCCTTCTTTTTTAGATTTATTTATTTTATTTTATTTTGAGGGTTTTATATAGCGCGAACAAGACTCTTGCGAGTATCAGAGCGCTTTACAAGAAAAATGTAAGACAGAAACCAAACTGTAGCAAGAACAAGAGATAGGTGCAGCCATGGTACAGAACTTGAACATGTAAAGTCAGTTATCATGGAGGAACAAATGTCAGCCGATTGAGGACAAATACATAGAAAGGTACAATAGTAGGGAAGCTAACAGAACGGTCAAGATCATGTGAATTGAACCATGAGGATCGCTTTCACTTCTTTTTTTAAGGAGGCAGGGGGCGGGTTTGTTCTTGTTTCCGTGGGCAAAGCGTTCCAAATCCTAGGAGCCATGCCAGAGAATGAGTGAGAATAGGTTTTTTTCTTGGAAAATCTTTGTGGTTTTAAAAGAAGTGTCTTGGCACTCCTGGAGATTCTGCTGCCAGCAGAGAGCTCCAGTTTCTGAGCTAGATAGTGCGGGGAATTGTGGTGCAGGGCTTTGTTAGTCATACAAGTGATTTTAAGATGAATTCTAGCTTCAAATGGTAGCCAATTGAGGGCTCTGAGGTCAGGAGATATGTGTGAATTTCTCTTTGAGCCAGTGATGAGTCTCGCAGCAGAGTTGATGGTGGCTCTTAATGGGCCTGTCGATGACCTTGGGAGGCCGCATAAGGTTACAGCACCATATTCCACTCTAGGTATAACTAGGGCTTGGACAGCTTGTTTGAAAGTAAAGGCTGGCAGAAAGGGTTTCAGTTTTTGCAGGGTCCTCAAGTGGAAGTTGGTTCCTTTAGTGGAAGCGATGATGTGCTTCTGCATCTTTAAATTACTGTCAAGGGATATCCCAAGTGATTTAGCTGAGTTGACGATCAGTGGTTGACCTTTGAGAGCTGTTAGGTGCTTCAGCCAATCAAGGATAGTGGGAGGTTTGTTAGGAGGGGCAATTAGGAGGAATTCCGTTTTGAGGGAGTTTAGTTTCAGATGATTTTCGGCCAGCCAAGTTTGGGTTTTTTGTAGAGTGGAGTTGAGTGATTTGATGTCATCGAGTGAGTGGATCTTGATATAAATTTGGGTGTCGTCTGCATACATATGGAAGTGGATCTTGGCGAGGCTGAGAAGATCTGAATGAAGGAATTCTCCCTATGTTACTCTTACCAATCCACATTTGTGCCTCTACGTATGCTGGTATAAGTGCATGGGCACCTCTGGCCCTTTCTATGAGCGTGAATGCCTACATTTTGGCCTGAGTGCTCGAGTACATACA
This sequence comes from Lissotriton helveticus, assembly GCF_964261635.1. Taxonomy (NCBI): domain Eukaryota; kingdom Metazoa; phylum Chordata; class Amphibia; order Caudata; family Salamandridae; genus Lissotriton; species Lissotriton helveticus. The sequence goes on along the minus strand of NC_136070.1, from coordinate 1,193,313,139 downwards.
TGTTAGTCAGTCGGCAGATATTCACCCGTGCAGTATGCCTGTTTGTCTGTATGCATGGGTGCATTATATTGGTTGTGGGTGTGCACGGGTGTCTCCAGGTTGCTCTGTGAGTAAGTGACTGTGTGTCTGTGTATCCATGTGGCTGGGTGCCTGCAGGCAGTGATGAATTTGTGCGTTTGGTTCTGGATGCAGGTGACAGGAGCCAGCACTCTCTTTGAGTATGGGGCTTATTTTTTATTATCCGACTTTGAAGCAGAGCATGAGAGAACAAGGAGGCAAAGGGAGAAGAATCAAGGAGGAAAACATGACAGAGGGAGAAAATAGTGTTAAATAATAATCTGATAGAGTGGGAGAAAGACACAGAAAGCAAGGGGCGATGGGAGAAAGAGGCATATGGTGGAATCAAGAATAGGCAGCTTTGGTATTTGGAAACTCCACTAATCAGACGCAATGGAGGTGGCCTTATAAGAATAACTCTGACCCCTGCACTCCTTTCTTTTTTGTTAACAAAATTAAGCTCAGTCTACATGGCTGTTGATGTGTGTGCATATGTGCCTGTTGGTCTGTGTGCATCCACGTTGTGTCTTATGTGTGAATGCACTCTATCGCTAAAGATAAGCCTACGGCTTTGCCAATTCTTTTGTTTGTATTAAACACAACATTCAAGCTCACTCCCTTTTTTCCTTCCGTACGTAACTTCCTCCCTTTTTTCCTTTTCGTATTTTAACCTTCCTATACATTGCCCTCACTTGCCACACGCCTGCTGTCCCTCCTTTCCTATTCATCCTTCTCATTTTATTTATTTATTTTATGCGTTTTTATATAGTGTGGACTACACCCGAAGGTGTCAGAGTACTTCACAATAGGAACAGTAGTGAAACATGAGGAAAAATTACAAGTCAGCATGTTACAAGAGCAAACGTTACATTACATAAGGCAATAGTGACAATTGTGCATGTATCAAGAGCAAACAAAATACAAGAGGTAGCAAACGATACGGTACAAGAGGAAAAACGTGACGTGTGTATGTTACAAAAGTGTTCAAAGTACAAATAGAGGTATAATACTGCACTAAATGGCAGATACTCAAAACACAAGAAAAAACGTTACGTTACATGAGGCAATGGTGGCAATTGTGCATGTATCAAAAGCAAACAAAATACAAGAGGTAGCAAACTGATACATTTCAAGAGGGAAAGTGACGTGTGCATGTTACAAAGGAGTACACAATACAAGTAGAAGTATAATATTGCAATAAATGGCAGACTCTCAAACCACAAGAACACATTGGGAAGGCACTTCTATAGTCATGTAGAACAGAATTTCTTATAAAGGAAGGACTTCCTTCAGATAATAGAGAGGGCGTGAATTAAATTTGGAAGTGTCTATGAAGGAGGAGAGCTTTGAGGTCAGTTTTGAAGGCCTCGGAAGAGGTGGTGGTCTGGAGCTGAGTCGGAAGTGAGTTGCAGATTCTCACCGCGTTGCCTGAAAAGGATTGGGCCATCGACCTTTCCTTCTTGAAAGTGGGAGTTTCAAGCAATAGATTTTCCGCATTACGTGTTGGTCTAGAGCCTCCAGAGAGTTTCAGTTTATTCGCCATGTAGCGAGGAGAGGAGGAGTGCAAGGCTTTGTGGGTGATACAGGCAGTCTTGTAGATATATCTTGCCTCGATGGGAAGCCAACAGAGGGTGGATAAAATGGGTGTGATGTGGTCGCTTCTTTTGGCCCCATATATGAAACGAGCTGCTGAATGGAGAACAGATTTAAGGGGGGACAGGTGGGATTTGGGGAGGCCAGTAAGGAGAGAGTTGCAGTAGTCCAGTCTGGAGAGAACCAGCAATTGGACCTGGGTTTTAAGGTCATGCTCTGGGAAGAAGCAACGAATCCCCCAAGAAGGCGCAGTTGGTATCGAGCACTCTTTGCAATGGAATTAATGTGGGAGGGTAGATTGAGTTTTGTGTCGAGTATGACACCAAGGGATTTTGTGCTGTCGACAATGATGGGTTTATTGTCAAGTAGATTCATCTGATACATCCATGATTGAACCGGGGGAGGAGAAAGTGAGGAGGAGAGGAGGAGGAATTCAGTTTTAGAGGGATTCAGAATCAGTTGATGAGTTAACATCCAGTTTTGAATGGAGTCGAGAGTAGAGCTTAGGATGGAGAGATCGTGAGTGGAGGCAACCTTGAGGTAGATTTGAGTGTCGTCTGCATAGAGAGGATAGTGGATCCCGGATTTACTTAGGAGATTTCCCTATGGTTCTAAATAGAGATTGAACAATGTGGGTGCAAGTATAGAGCCTTGAGGAACACCTTGACCTACCGCCAAAGGAGATGAAAGACTGTTCGCTATTTTGATCATTTGGGATCTATCAGAGAGGAAGGGCGCAAACCATTTAAGCACAGTGCCCTCCATGGGGTTCCGGTTGACTTCTATAAATTTAAAACAGACCTCTGGGCCCCAATTTTACTCAGGGTATTAGACGCAACCTGTAAAATTGGATTGTTGGACTCATGGTCAGAATCCATCTTGATTCCAGTTTTTAAAAAGGGCGATCGACTTAGTCCAACTTGTTATGGTCCTGTTTCATTACAGGACTCTTTCGGAAAAGTAGCGGGCGCATTATTTTAGAACGCCTATAGTCCTGGACTGAAGACAATAAGATCATATCCGACATTCAGTATGGATTTAGGGAAGGCTTGGGCACCATTGAGCAGGTTCTTAACCTGTCTTTACTCAAGGGTAAATACGTGGACGCAAAAGGCGGGAGTCTTCACTTGGCAAACGTAGATCTTACTGCAGCGTTTGACTGCGTGGGTCATTCTAAGTTATGGGCTATTTTAACAGAAATGGGAGTCGACCCAATGTTAGTTAATTTTCTACGCGAAATGTACTCCAACGCCACAGCTAGAGTGAGATTTGGCTTGGGGGGGTGAGTTGTCAGCACCTTTTAGGGTTGAGCGGGGAGTCAGACAGGGCTGCGTCCTGGCCCCCTTCCTTTTTACCCTGTACACAAATGGCCTAGAAGAAGCCATGTTGGAGGGGGCCCAGGACCTACCCTTAATTCAACACCGTCCGATCCCCGCTCTCCTCTATGCGGATGACGCGGTGAATATTGCCCGCACCCCCCTTGAACTTCAGCGTTCACTGACCCGATATAACTTATTTATGTCAAATCTAGATTTAAAAATAAACATTAAAAAAACTTTTATTATGACTTGTGGCCTAAAACAAAGAAAAGGGAGAGCAATCTATATAAATAATTCCAGCGTAGAGTACACCCCTACCTACCCATATCTTGGAGTCCTAATTGATGAAAAGGGCACTGGAGGTAAGCTATTGAGGCAAGAAAACTGCAGTTCATAAAATCAACCATGGCCCTAGTAAAATTCACCCAGAGATTGGGAAAAAGAGCGCCCGAGGAGTTGATTCGCATTTAACAGGCCAAATGCATTAGCACTGCTATCTATGGGGCCGGGTGTGGGGCTACGTACAAGCAGAAGCCCTTCAAAAAGTGGAAAACAGCTTTCTGAGGTTCCTTCTTGCTGTTCCCCAGGGTACATCAACATTTAGTTGCCATCTAGAGTTAGGTATGTCCTACATCACTGACCTCAAATAAGCTGGTTTTTACCCAAAACATCTTGAAGGACTGTCTTCTGCTTGAAAATGTTAACAAGATTGGTTGGCTCCGATATGTTAAAAGTTCCTCTATGATTTGGGGCTAGAGAAATTCTATCTTAACCCGCTAGAACTGGAACTGATCTCTAGGAAAACGTTGAAAAATCAATGCTTAACCCATCTAGCGGAACTCCGTCTGTCTGTTGAAGCCAATAAAACCTCGGTACAGCATGCTTTATTGATTCAAACTTCCATGCTGATTCAGCCATACTTAACCTGGAACCTAAGTAGCTACGATAGATATTTGCTTACCCGGTTTAGGCTCAACACCTTTCATCAGCTTGTCACATTCCCCATTGTTAATGACTGGTCACAGTCGCTTTGTCAATGTCCTTGTAACGGCATCTCTCCCCAATCTCTCCTACATTTGACCCTTTTTTGTCAATTTTATTTAGAACCGAGAAAGAGAAATCTTGCTCCAATTTTAAAAAGTTTCGGGCTACGGCAATGTTGTACCGCTTTCCTGGTTCTTCAACTTCTTGAGTCTGATTTTTTAGCATTAAACATAGCCAGCTTTTTAAAATTTTGTATTCGAAACAGAATGAACCTATAATGGAAGTTTGGCGCTTTTAATCTCTTGCAGTGTATTTTAACTGAATTGAATTTTAAGAAATAATTCATTGTTTTTTCTTATTGATAAATGTATTAACATGCTATGTATGTACTTTTATGGTTTTCTATCAATTGAAACCAAATAAAGTAAACAACAACACAACAGTGCCCTCCATGCCAGTTCTCTGTTGAAGAGTGTTAAGGAGAGTGTTGTGATTGACAGTGTCAAAGGCTGCAGAAAGGTCAAGGAGAATAGGACGAGACTCCCCAGAATCTAATATCCGCAGCGCGTCATCAATCACTTGCAGCAGGGCGGTTTCAGTGCTGCAGTTTTGAATGAAGCCTTGATATGACGAGAGAGTTGTTTCGCTACACATCTTTCTGTGATTTTTGCAAGAAAAGGTAGGTTAGTGATGGGGCGGATGGTTCAGCTCTGCAGGGCAGCGCAACTGCCCGCTGGCACTTTGCACAAGGTGAGAGCGTGCTACTGGCCACCGTGATACAGCCACAGCATTTTAAACATTTCTGAGGGCTTGGCAGCTCCTTAGTCACTGCTATAGAGTGCTCTTGCCACCTGCACCGTGCTGCATTCCGCACATGCACTGCCTGCAGCCACGATCTCTCTGAAAGCCTTTCCATTGCACAATGCATGCTCCCGCGCGCATATTCACAGGCAGACATCTTGAAATGGATTCCCATCCCGTTCATAGGCGGTGGTCTGCTCACGTGGCCACGGCAAGACAGGCGCAGGTTTCTAATGGAGCATTTGCAATGCAATAGGTCTCGCACCAGTGAAACGTGGAGCCATTGGCTCTGCAAATGCAAAACGAACACGGCAGGCAAACAACTCATTTTTAACACTTTATGTATTGACCTTAGTAGTACCGCCATTGTTACAAAGGTGAATAAATAGAAGAAAAAATGTGTTAATCCGCTGTAATACTTCTACACTTGCAAAGCCCGTAGCTCCGTATCTAACCGATGCCAGACCCATTGCATTGAAAATGCTTGTTTTTAAAAAAAAAATTATTAGTTCCTCATAAGTAACTGGGCTATGTGATTGGCTGTTGTCGAATGAGTGGAGCGGCTCCCTGACAGGTTGCTCGGCCGTAATACGCCAATTGGCTGCGTCCCTCATGCTGTTCTTCCTTCCCGAACTTGCTCCATTTTCATCCTTCCCCTTTATTAGAACCTCTCAGTCTCCCTTTTTTCTTCCCTACTCACTTCCTTTTCATCCTTCCCCATTGGCATTACCTGCTTGCTTCCCTCCATCCCTCCCTCCTCCCTCCCACGCATCATCTCCAGTCTTTCTTTCTTTTTTCCTTCCTTCCTCCCTACCTTCCTTTCCTCCTTCATTGCTTTCTTCACCCTAACTCCGTCGTTTCTGGTCTTTCTCTCTCTCTCCATCCATCGCCCTGTTGCCCTCCCCATGCATCGCGCACTGGGCAGCCCCCCTCCCCATATCTCAACTTTGACGTGCGTCCCCTGCGGTCACTGCTCACCGGGCCCTGTCACTGGTACATCACTGTAGCCACGTGCGCGTATTTCATGGATGCAGCTCGCGCTGCAGCCCCGGGGCCTTGTGTTCACGCATCTTTGCCTAATGCGGTGGTGGGAAATTTGCCATCTCACGCCTGCAGGACACGAGAGGGTGCGATGTGCGTCGCCCTGTGCGACCAGCTGCCAACAAATCTGCGATTTGCTCTGATAGCCACTCAAGGTGATGGATTCTGGGGCACGGGGTAAGACAAGCCCTGACTTCCATCATGTACTAAGCAGCAAATGTTAACCCTAAGCCCTCTGCACCGCCTGTGAATCAAGCATTGGTACACTAGCCATCTTTTTGCAATTCCACCCACCACAAGTGAGCGAGATATGAAGCACGCGATATTCAAAAGATAATATTCTTCCCAGCCCTAGCTCTATCGTTTTCAAATTATGGACCAACCTAGACCCAGATTCAGTGCTTAATTTGTAAAACATTAAGTGCCAGGGCCCTTGTCAGGGGGTCACTGCAGCTTACAATATCCATTGCCCTTGCCAGGGCTGCCAATGACAGTACAAACACAACTACTTATTTTATTTTATTTTAAGGGTTTTGTAACGCGCTCTGTTACTCGGAAGTATCCTGTCGCGGTAGGCAGAGAATAAGGCGTGCAGAGGGGGAGAGAGGAAGCTAAAAGGCTACTTTAAATAGATGGGTTTTAAGGTTTTTCTTAAAGATGGCAACATTCTGGGAAGAGCGGAGTGAAAGAGGAAGGGTGTTCCAAGCTCTAGCCGCCAGAACAGATATAGACTGACCTCCCAGCCTGGCATATCTAAACCCTCAAATTTTTATAAGTGTGACAATTCATACTATTCCAGGCCACCAAAGCACTAAGAATGGCTTGTGTGGCAGTTATTAGTCATTGTTAATGTATATTGATTTAATAAACAGCTGTTGTAGTGCTCAACCCTAATTAATGATGACAGCGCCACCATATGTCAAAATGTCATAAGTGCCTGCGCTGACAATTAAGTTCTGGTGCCCTTCACCAGAAACCAATGGCTCAAATCAAGCACTGCCTAGATATAACACCACACGTGCAAAGCAACACCATGTGAACATTGTACAGTGCTGCATTGCACAAATGTTTTAAAAAAATTGTGGGACTGATGTCATTGGCTGTGCTGTTGCAAAAAAAAAACAAAAATAACGTTTTGCAGTGTGTTTTTAATCTTTGCTGTTTGGTGCAATGAAGAGCCAGCTGTGTCTTGTGTGATATTGTACCTGAGGTACAGCACCAAGTACACATTGCAAAGCGATGACAACTGCAAATGGCACGCCATGCAAATGTGTGGTTTTGAGGAAAGTCCATGTTATGCATGGGAATAGCGCCAGATAGTCTGCTAGGGATTTCTACGTAGTTGCTGCCCCCTTGCAGACATTAATGTGGGGATGGTACTCGGTTCCACAGAGCATTTTTGGCACCACACTCAAATCAATTTTCAATACTAAAAAAGTTAAGAATGAAAAAAATGTTTGATGTTTGAGGATCATCCCTCAGCCCTTCCCTCTTCATCGTCTACATGGCACCGCTCGCCAACATTGTCTGCATGCACAACCTCAACATCATCTCCTACGCCGATGACACACAGCTAATCCTCTCACTCACCAAGAATCCCGCCACCGCCAAAACCAACCTCCACAAAGGAATGAAAGCCGTCGCCAACTGGATGCCGAACAGCCACCTGAAACTTAACTCAGGCAAGACTGAGGTCCTCATCCTCTGCTCCACCCCCTCCGCCTGGGATGACTCTTTGTGGCCAGCTGCCCTGGGAGCTGCACCCACACCCTCTAACCACACACGCAACCTGGGGTTCATCCTGGATTCCTCACTCTCAATGACCCAGCAAGTCAACAGAGTCTCCTCCTCCTGCTTAAACACCCTCCGCATGCTCCGCAAGATCTACAGATGGATCCCCACCGGAACCAGAAGGATGGTCACCCAGGCTCTCGTTAGCAGCAGACTGGACTACGGCAACACCCTCTAGGCAGGAACCATGGCCAAGCTCCAGAAAAGACTCCAACGCTTACAGAACGCCTCCGCACCACTCATCCTCGACATACCAGCCACTCTGACATCCCTGCCCACCTGAAAGACCTGCACTGGCTCTCAGTCAGCAAGAGGATCACCTTGAAGCTCCTCACCCACGCTCACAAAGCACTCCAAAACGCCGGACCAGCATACCTCAACAAACGTCTCACCTTCTACCCCCCGAATGCAAGCTTCGCTCTGCCGACCACGCCCTCGCCACCGTCCCACGTACCCACAGGACCTCCACCGTTGGCTGATCCTTCTCCTATCTTGCCGCCAAGACATGGAACACCCTTCCCACACATCTGCGACAGACGCAGGATGGCTGACCGTCAGGAGACTTCTCAAGGCCTGGCTGTTCGAGCAGCAGCTGCAACCCCCCCCAGCGCCTTGAGACCTTCACAGGTGATTAGTTTGCTCTACAAATCGTTGATTGATTGATTGATTGTATCAATTTGAATCGCAAAGCGTATTTGAGGGTCAAGAGAATGCTGAATGCAAAACAATTTATGGGATAAAGGACCCTGCCGTACGTTATAAGGATATTGCAAGTCCCTGAGGAGTTCTATAACCCTTTGAAGGAAGGAGACAGAAGGTCAAGTTCCTCTATAAGTAGAACGACCATATTTTGAAAACCAAAAACCAGAACATTTCGCAAAAAAAGGACTACAATTTTATATCAACCGAGTATCACAGATTGACAGTGCACATCAACATAGAAACACAGAAGAGGAACTAAGAAAATAATCAAAATGCAATTTTTAATTTCAATATTATATCTGTTAATTAAATTGCTTTCGTGTTACAGCTGCTAACTAGCCAGATTTGGAACACATACAAATGTGCCTCCCAAGGTTTTCAGTCAACCCTCTCTAAAAACCTGGACATGAGCTAAATTTGCTGAAATCTGAATGGACAGCTGGTGAAAAACGAGGACTGTCCAGGCATATCCATGATGCCTGGTTACAGTATTTATAAGGTCATGGAACTCACAGCGACTTATAATATATGGCAGGGGGTACTTTATTCCTTATAACAGATGACGTAAGTTGTTGATGCATTGCTCTATCATACAAAAGAGATAGCATGTTTGCAAACATGAAGACAAAAAGTAGAATCTCTATTGCAAAATTAGACATACCAAAAAGCAGTTAAATATTTGTTGCTAAATAGATATTAGAAGCGGTTTAACCCGTTGGCTGCGTCAAACGTTCAGCTCCTGTACTGAACATTCAAAAAACAGGTGGGGCACCGTCGGCCAAAGGACGCGCGCTGCACTACCAAGGTAGTGCACGCGACGACCGTTGGCCGACGGCAGCAGCCAACGGGTTAATACAAGTAGAATTTGCAGAAACTAGCCGAGAGATTCTCTATCTTTTGTATGATTAGGTTGAGGTGTGCGAAAATAAACATGTTGGCATAAATATCTTCCTTCTATCACTGCTCATCTAGAAAAACAGAGCAGACAAAGGAAAAGCCACATTTACTTTTCCTTATTTTTTTTTAAACTGCAGCTTTAATTATGCTACCTGTCTTGCCTTTCACAATGGCTGCTGGCTCTGACAGCAGTCATCTTGCCATCAGAACTCAACTGTATTGAATTATTACAATTTAGCCGCTACCTCATTTCTTTATTACCGGTGACTAAGAGAAACCTCTTTACAGGCATTGCAGCATGCATTCCAAAATAGTAAACATTAACCCTCATATTGTTTATGTTTTCTAGTTAGTTGGTGGATGCACATTTCCTTTGCAACCACGGCCGGCTTTGTGTATGCAGTGATTGACTCTACTACTTGTATGGAAGCTGTTCTATTTGCTTTTTCTCCACTTTCCACTTCCACTGGTGACTGAGAGTTTTGTTTTTGCCTCATTTACTTTCACTTCTGTAAATGGACACACTCTTTCACCAATATTCAGATCACACTGACAAATGAATGTAGCCTCACACCAGTAAGCCTTCCAGGATTATACATATGGATATTGATTTGAACTAAAGTACACTTCTGACATATGGGCTGGCAGCCTCTGCCAGCTGTGTGCCACTTTTAAAAGCCGCCTGAGGGAAAATGCAATTTCTCCCTGCTGGGCTTTGCCCCTTTGTGCACTCGGTTTTCCTGTAAATGCACTCAGCGTGGGCACATGACGTGGATGTCTCTGACCCACATGTCTTGTAAACCACTGAATAAATTCATACAAATTCATATTAACATATTTTTAAAGAGCCCAGTGCTAGCATGGCCCCGGGTCAGAATACAAATTTGCCTTTTGACTGTTTTTGCCTTTAAGCAGGAACCTGGGACAGCAGGTTCAAGGACTGAGGAAGAACATCTGCTTTGCTGTTGCTTTGACCTGAAGGAAATGATACAGGCTGTCATGTTCAATGTGCATCTGTTTTCTGTTCTCCTGGGGCACACTCTTCTGTAATACAGACATTGCTAGTGCACATGGAGCTACAGTGCTATGATCAGGGGGCACTCCCTCATTAGCATGGGGGTGTGACCCATGGTAAAGAGGGAAACACTTTGCCTCTGCACCTGCGCCCTATTATGGATGCAGGTGCAGAGAAAAAGAGGGCGTCAGGGGGCACACTGACTGTGTGCCACAAAAAGGTTACGCACTGTCAGTGCACCCCAAGTGTGACCCCAATATAACTATGTGGGTTAAGCACTTTAAAGTCAGTCCAAAGGTATAGTGCACGTTTTGACTCACCAGTAACGCAGAGGGTTAATTGTGCCTGCTGACAACAATTTGTTTCATGCATATCACAGAACCTAATGTTCAATTAGGCGGAGTTAAATTATGCTAATTAGTGGGTTGGGTGGAGTGGGCAGAGCTTTGAGGCAGTGAGTGTGATACATTTTCAGGTAAGTAATTGATAGCTGTGCTGCATAGTGTCCCTGGATTTTTTTTTCAAATGTTCGCAACTATGGAAGAGCACTCTGTTAAACAAATGTTAACAATGTACCATGAAGAAGTTGCTACATGTATAATGAAAGAACATCTGTTTGCCATGCCTGGGAACTGAACCAATGAGTACATTTCCAATACTAGACAAGTATATTTCTACGTGTGCTTAGAGTTTTTGGCAGAAATTTTGATGCAGAAATTGGAGCTCCCATGTCCAGTGGCGGCTGGTAGTGAACGGTGGTGGTGGGGTGGGAGGGGGAAGGGTTGAAAACAACAAAATATTTAAAAAATATCTTACCTCTTCTGCCATCTCTCCTCCGTTGTCTCTTCGCTTCTCTTCATGACTCCAAGTTCGGAAGCAGGAAGCACAGGCTTCCCTAAGCCAATCCCTAAGCCAATAGGGGTGACGGAGAGACTTCGGCACGGTATCGATCGCGGTGAAACTTCTGCTCTCATCCTTCTGGATCTGAGCGCAGCGTTCGATACCATGTCCCATTCCATCTTATTAAACTCTCTCCGCTCCCTTGGAATAGCTGGCCCTGCACTTGCTTGGTTTGCCTCCTTTTTAAGTGAGCGCACATTCCAAGTTTTTTCTCAGAATGCTGCATCTACGATTTGTTCTTCGGCGTATGGTGTCCCCCAGGGGTCCATTCTCAGCCCGTTGCTTTTTAATATCTACATCAAACCTCTTGCTACCATCGCAGAGGAAGCCGGGCTGAGTATTTTTTCGTACGCCGATGATACTCAAATCGTTTTTCCCCTCTCCAGTGCCGAAAGATGGCAATGTGTCTGGTCTAAAAACTGGTTTGTCACTTGTGGCTGAGTGGATGCAGAAGCATCTCCTCAAGCTTAACGGTGATAAAACCGAGATCATCATCTTGGGGAAGCAGAAGGATCTTTGGGGCCCTCAACATTGGCCTAGTACCATGGGTCCTACTCCTCTTCCAGTCCAGGTGGTACGTAACCTGGGTTTTCTTATCGATGACAGACTGTCCATGAGGCAACAAGCCACCAAGGTGGCGGCCATCTGTTTTACCACCTTAAGATGGCTCCAAAAAATTCTCTGGATGTTGCCCCTTGCCACGCGAAGAACAGTAGTCCAGGCTTTAGTAACATCTCACCTGGACTACGGAAATGTTCTCTATCTTGGTGCAGATGCTGCCACTGTGGGGAAACTACAGGTTATACAAAATTCTTCGGCCCGTCTCCTCTGCAACATCCCGAGGAGGTCTTCAGCTGCGCAGGCCCTTCGAGATCTCCACTGGTTGAAGATCTCGAGTCGAATTAAATTTAAAGCTTTATGCTACATTTTCAAAATAAAGCAGGGTTCTGCCCCATTATACCTTCAAAACCTGGTCCAACCCTATAGGCCCTGTCGTACCTTGAGATCATCGGCGAACTGCGACTATGTCATCCCCAGATTTAAGTTAGTGAAGATGGGCGGAAGATCATTCTCCCATCTTGGCCCCAAACTCTGGAATGCCTTGCCCATTGCCATGAAGACTGAGACTAATATGCTCAGTTTTCGTAAAAAACTGAAAACCTTACTCTTTTAAAGTATGTTTATAGCCGTGATTGATGTCAGCTTTTTTCTTCTTTAGTCTATCCCTTGCGCCGGGAAACCCACTGCGGGTAGCTTTTGCGCACTATAAATTTTAAATAAATAAATACATAAATAAAATCACAATTTTGCTGTCACCATGAAAGCAGCGTCGCGATTGGTCTGAGCTCCGTGGTTCGGTGCTAAGACACGGAGTGGCAGCCTGTGCATGTTCTCCACCCAGGCTGTGCAGTACAGCTGGCGGAGAAAAAGCAAAGTGTGCATGACTGTTTTGCCAGCTCAAGATCTGCATAATCACTCCTACTCCAGCCCCGCCCAGCCCTAACCTAGCCCCATAGCTACAAAGAATAAAATTATAATAACTATGTAATTATCATTAGATTTTTCCTTTTCCACTGCTCTGAGAGCTGAGGGTGATGCTCCTCCGCCTTAGAGGAGGAGCCACCCTGCCCATGCCATTCAGCTAAATAAAACTTCACTCTCAAAAGAATGATCCTGCTTACAAATTTTATTTTATTTTATTTAGGGTTCTTATGAAATCACTGGCCACAACCAGCAACATACTGTTAATAAATACCAGTAACAAATAATTTTTTCTCCATCGTTCCCATCCACTGTTCTATCGTATTTGAAATGCTACTGTAATTCACTGTGTAATCATCTAGGAAATTTCTATATAAAGATATGGTATTCCATTTCTTATCAAAAGTTGCATCCCTGCTGGTTCCAACAGCTCATGTTCCATCATTTTATTTATCAATATTTCAACTTCATAACTCCCAGCTAATTTTCTTCTATTTTTATTATAAAAAGCCTCATATGATTATCATCAGTATAACAAATATATTCTAATTATTTCTTGATTCAAAACCTCATTGTTTTACTTATTCGCCGACCAAATAAATCAGTAACCATTGTATACGAACAACATTTTAAAGACTTTGTAGCTTTAGCATCCTTATTGCTTTTCCAATTTGCTCCTCGTTCAAAATTATATCTATTCTCTTCTCTAGGAAATCCAATGACAAAAATTCCCTAACATATATATCATTAATACTAACCTCTATTAAGTCATACCTGATTCTAGATTCAGTTAATTTAGAGTGAGATCATTAAACAAAATTGAGGCATTTTTTGTCATGTATGGGAAATGCACAAACGCCAAAAATACCAGGCCAGATTTATCAAGGCTTTGCAATGGTGAAAACTCACTCAGTCTTAACCCCTTCGATGCTGATGACGGCCCCCAGCCGTCATGCATCACGGGGCTCGTGTGCTGATGACGGCTGGGGGCCGTCATAAACCCTGCCGCACAGGCGCAGAATCGCGGCCGCGCCCAATGCGTTAATAAACTCTTTACCTTCTAATGTAAATATTATTCTGGGCTCAAAATCAGCCCTAAAATCCGGCCGTTGGGTGCTCAGCCTTGCCCGGGGGTGCCCCCCCCACACGATCATAGCTCGTAAATTGAACTTTAGGGACAGAGACGCCATTCTACAGGCAGCGCGCTAACACGGCGACTTGCAACATGAAAATGCCAAGATCCGATTGTTCCACGACTTCACGCTCCAGGTTCAGTGCCAAAGACGCACCTTTGATGTGGTAAAAAGGGCCCTTCGCGAACAAAACGTGAAATATATGATGTTATTTTCAGCGCAACTTAAAATTATTGACGAAGGGAAGTTCTACTTTTTCAACTCGCCAGCCGAGGCAAGCGACTGCCTGGAAGGCTGGCGTACTGTTGGGCGAAAGGTGGGCAGAATTCGAACTTAAACCATGAAAGAGCACAACACAGAGAGTAGTCTGGGGGGGGGGGGAACGTGGGGAGGCTCAGGGGTGGAAATGTGAAAAACACTTAGCTTAAATCAAAACTGGGCATCAAATAGACACTCATAGTGACAGATCCTTTTTGCCCCTTGCGTGGCTTTTGTCTGGGAGCCGACAAACAAGGTTGCTCTCATGAAAATGTTACGGGGTTTCGTAAAATTCAACAGCAGAATGATTTAAACTTCTTACTGGAGGCTGATTCACCACCCCTCACCAATGGTTATTACTGCAAAGTTAGGGCGACAGGCACTCTGCGTGTTGGGGCGGTGGGAGGTTTGCTACTTACCTAGCAAGGTTGCAGGGAGGGGAAAGTTGGTTGAAATGTTAAATTTTATAGTGTGTGACTGTATTGTTGCTCAATACCATTATAGCCGTATTACAATTTATGTTGTCACTGGATCATCCCGGGAGGGGGGAAGTTCTGCAGTTGCTATTTGTTTAGACGGTGATCATGGGAGATTCATCTAGTATACGCATATGGACCTGGAATGTGAATGGACTGAGGAACAAAATTAAGCAGACGCTTGTCCTTCAGCATATTAAGTGGCACTCCCCAGGTGTAGCACTGATGCAAGAGTTGCACCTTAAAGGGAGCCACTGTAAGGCCCTGTACCGCTTTGGGTACAGACTGGTGGCACATTCTGGGTACTCGTCTGACGCCCGGGGGTGGGAATTCTAATCCAAAACAATTTGCCCCTGGTTATAACTGGCATATGGTCTGACAATGCCGGCTGCTGTGTGGCAGTGGTGGGCAAGTGGGAGGGGCGCTTGATAGTGCTGTGCTTGTTCTATATACCCCGAGGCTTCATACTATCACTCTCCCAAAGATTAGTGTGATCCTGATTGGACTGCCCCTTGATACCCTTCTGGTGGGAGGCGATGTAAACGCAGTAATAGATCCAGAGCTGGACAAATCCAGTGCACCGGCGGACCAGAGGCGGGAGCAGGACCAGTCGAGTTTTTTGATGGCCCTGGGCATGGGGGACTTGTGGCGGGCACACAACCCTCAGACGCAGCAATACACATATTGCTCAACGCTCCACAGCTCCTTTTCTAGAATTGAGTACCTTTTTATGCAAAATGACAAAGTGGGATAATTTGCATCACCAATACATATGGCGAGGGGCATCTCAGATCACTCCCCAGTGAGTGTTACCATTAGGGGTCCGACCGTCAGGAGAGCACCATTCCTGAGGATTAACCCCTGGTAGTTGCAGGACACCGTACTCAGACAGAACATCGAGGAAGGGTTAAAACTATACTTTTAAGAGAATGTAGAATCGGTGGAATCAAACCTCACAATCTGGGAGGCCTACAAAGCGATGTTGAGGGGGCAGGCTCAGGCACTAATTGGGGCCAAAAGTAAGAGGAGGCTCTACAAATCAGGTCGTTAGAACAGGAAATACTTCAGATGGAGGGTGAGGCGATGGACAGCACTAACAACGACTGGCGGCATAGATTAGCATTTCGCCATTGTGAACTGCGCGCTAAGGCTGAAGGTGAAGCTAAAGCACCGGCTTTACAATGTCGGTGAAAATGACTCAAGGCTATTAGTCTGGTTGGAGAAACGAGACAGGGAACGATCATGGGTGGTCGGGGTTAGAGACAAAACATAGGCACTTCAGGCATCCAGTGTGGAAATAGCGGAGACTTTCGCTGCCTACTGTGAAGGAGTGTATGCATCCCTGAGCACAAGATATGAATGTGATTGCAAGGAACTATTGAGGGATTTCTCGATGCCCACACTAACTGAGGAAGTGTGAGAGGCCTCAGATGCTGACCTGACTGAGGAAGAACTGGCAGGAGCCCTAGGATCCCTCAAATCAGGGAAGGCAAAAGGTCCAAATGGACTCCCAATCGAGCTGTACAAAATATGTTAATGGAGGCTTGAGAGAAGGGACAACTGCCAGCCGATCAGCAGGGGGCCGCCTTTGTGGTTATACACAAGGCGGGTAGGCCTCTAGATCAGTGTGGTCCTATCGGACAATCTCCTTGCTCAATGTGGAGGCAAAGGTGCTGGCAAAGGCCTTGGCCAATAGATTGACGTCCGTCATCACTGCGGTGGTCCACATGGACCAATCTGGCTTCATGCCTAACAGGAGCACTAGCCACAACCTGCTGAGATTATTTGGGGTGCGTCACCTGACGAGCGACCCCTCAACCCAGCAAATGGCATTGATGGAGCTGGACGCATCGATGGCCTTTGACAGTATAGAGTGGTCTTATTTATTTATGGTGCTCAACAAGCTGGGCTTCGGCCCTAGCTTTTGTAGCCTGGTTGAGACTGCTATATCAGGGCACACAGGCCCGAGTAAGAGTCAATGGGGTGCTGTTGAAGTCCTTCCAGCTGCGAAGGGGCACCAGACAGGATTGCCCCCTGTTGCCATTGTTGTTTGCCCTGGCGCTGGAGCCCTTGGTACACTGGATTAGGATAGACCCGATGATCTGGGTCATAGAGGCACCGGGGGTTTGGGAGGAGCGAATTTCACTTTGCACGGATGATATACTTCTATATCATGAAAGACCGTGCTACTCCATAGCAAAGGTACTCCACATTTTCTAACTGTTTGGGAGCTCCTCTAGATATATCATTAATTGGTCTAAGTCGGTGGTCTTCCCGCTATCTGGCACCCCCATCGAGACTGCTGGTGAGGGATGTAGCTCCAGTTGCGATGGAAGGGTTTGAGTATTTGGGCATTTATGTCAACTGTGACCACCAGATGTTCCTGAGGCGAAACCTCACCCCCCCCCAATTGGACCCGCTCAGCGTGGATGCACTTCACTGGCACACCCTGCCACTGTCCCTCATGGGCAGGGCCGTCCTGTTTAAAATTATGGCACTGCCACGCCTCTTGTACGTTGTGAAGAATACCCCAT
This sequence comes from Lissotriton helveticus, assembly GCF_964261635.1. Classification (NCBI taxonomy): domain Eukaryota; kingdom Metazoa; phylum Chordata; class Amphibia; order Caudata; family Salamandridae; genus Lissotriton; species Lissotriton helveticus. The sequence goes on along the minus strand of NC_136070.1, from coordinate 1,193,296,156 downwards.
GTCCAGTCCCCCCGACAGTCTTTAAGCACATGGCCCAAGAAGTTCAGATGCTGTTGTGACAGGGTGGATCACCAAGAATAGTGCTCCACAAACTACAAAACGGAGTGTATGATGGCTGCCTGGCAGTCCCAGATATTAAGCTATATTATTGGGCCTCACAGCTACTAGTCATAAATGATTGGGTCTATGCGGAGAGCAATGAGCCGGCCCATATGGTGGACATGGCTGCCATGCCGAGTAGTGACTGTGAGCCGCTCCTGTACACCCAAACGGCACGCCCAGAATGGCCTACACATATCACGGTGGTGGTGGTGTGTTGGTGTGAAGAGAACAGGTTTCTGGGATGGCAGGGGAAACTAATCAGTCGGTCTCCCCTGTGGGTTGGGGACCCACTGATCGAGGCAACCTCATTAAAAGGCTTCAGAGGTTGTCAGACGATAGGCATTGAACGCCTGGGAGATGTGTGGAGGAATGGGCCCCCCTCCATTTCAAAGACTTACAACAGGAATATAGCTTGATTCTGACGCAAAGGTATCATTATCTGAGGCTGACACATGCCCCAAAGAGACCCATCCAGCGGGGTACACTCATCCCCAACCACTCCCCTTTGGAAGACAGTATGTTAATTGATCCCATCCCTGAAAAGGTGACATCCACGATATACTGCAAAATAATAAATAACATACCAGCCCCCCTGAATGCCCTATGAGCTGCATGGATCGATGTTTTAGGGAATATTGGAGATGAGGAATGGCTGGAGGCACTGCAGACCCCCAGAGAAATCGCAAACCGGACAAGATTGAGGCTGCTTCAGCTCAAGATTCTGCATCGCTCCTACTTCTACACAAATGGGGTAGGGCACAAACAGCGCTTTGCACTAGGGGATGCAAGCCAGAGGATTCCTTTTTTGTCACAGCATATGGGAATGCCAAGGGGTTGCATGGTTCTGGCGGAGGGTCACAACACTAATGTCCAAAGTGTCCGGAGTAGAAGTCCCAATGGACGCTAGAGGGCTTCTTTTAATGATTAAGGGAGAGATAGACCAGGTATGTCAGTCTCTGGCTGGCCTCAGAGGCAGGGATCGCAAAGAGAAACATTGCAAGGAGATGGGGGCTCCCCAACCACCGTCTTTGACAGAATGGGAGAAAGACCTATACTGGTGCCAGCGAGCTGTGGAGACGGTATATAAAAGCAGGGGGTGCATCAAGAAGTGGGAGAAGATATGGGCACCCTGGCGCAAATACAGAATGACTGTGGGGGGTTCGGGACCTATGCATTAGCTTGATTCAATAGGGAAATTAGGGTTGGTCTCCTATATATGTTTAAATCGGCTCCGGATGATGTGTGCTGTGTTGGTTCTGTTCCCTTTGGGTCCCGTGAGGCGGAACGATCCATACCTCTCTTAGGGGACATTAATGTGACAACGCAAGCTAATGATGTACATGCTTTTGTGATAAAAGAGTTAAAAAAAAATTGCCCTAAAATACCTCAAAGTACCTCCAAGACAACCTCAGCGACCCCACCACCACCACCCTCCTGGAGAATCTCGCCATCATTGGACTGAAGCAACTCGTCTTCACCCCCATCCAAATGGCAGGACACACTCTCAACCCCATGGAGGAAACAACATTTACTTCATCCCACCATGCAATCTCTCTGGACGGACCACCAATACTTCCATTTCTCCTTCTCGAAACCTACCGCACACAAGCTCACGCCACGCCTCCTACGCAGATACTGGAGCAAAATTAGAGAAGAACACCTCACCTTTTCCCTCAGCTTCACTCCTCCCCTATCACGACAGACGCCAACACAGCAGTAATCGACCTTCACCAATGGATCGCCAACTGCACCAACACTCTCGCCCCTTCCAGAACTCCGCCAGACGACACAATGTAAAAGCCACCTAGTTCACCACGGACCTCCAAGAATCTAAGAGCTTGTGCTGATGACTGGAGAAATCATGGAGAAACAGCACAACCCCAGAAGCACGCTCCGCCTACAAGGCCGCCACCACGGCACATCACCATCTCATCAAATCAACTAAGAGACACTTCTGTAATACCAAAGTGCCCTGGGGCACTTTCATGATATGGCCCATGGTGGTTTCCTGCTGCCTCTTTTCACGCAATGCAACTTGGTTGCGGCGGTGTGTGAAAAAGTAGTACATATGGTCTGCCATTCTGTAGGAATTCAAAACAAGTATCGCTATAAGTGATTCATACAGATACTCCTTAAGTGCACTTTATAACCTCTCGCTATCAAAAGGGAGGTTTTCAGAACAGCTGCATATCTCATACTGCAACACTTGTGTAGGAGAGAAGCTTTCCCGGTTTCATTTAGCCAGCTTCAGAACCCGTAGACTGTAGGAACCAGCAGCAGCCAGTGTAGGTAAGAGCAGTGAGGTGGTGGGGTCACGAGTGCGGAGGCTGTTTGTGAATCTGACTTCAGCCCTCCTACAGCACATGTGTACTTTATACACTGGCCCAGCTCAAATCTCAATTGCAGCACTCGTGCAAGGTGGTAGCATGCCATGACACAGTCTCACTCTCAGGTACAGCACCTGTGGATTGTGGGGGGTGCATGGACCACTCCATCTACCTCGACACCAGTGCCCTGCTTCTGCATGGGCTTGGACTGGCCTCACTCCTACCAAGGCCAGGTACCTGTTTATGTATTGCAAGAAGATCATGCCTAAGCAGAGAGCACTAACCCCTTGTGTTCACCACGTCTACAATAACCAGAGCAGTCTGCTCTCTTTGGTGCTTCCGTCTCTCCACGTACCTTGTTCTACATCTCTACGAATCTAGCTCTTCTACTATATTTTGCTTCTCCTATACAGTTCCATAATGTCTGTTAGATACAAGCAGCACAGATTGATCATTCATGGATCACTGCATCACCTACACCCGATGATTGCTTATTGATTGGTTTAGTTAATGGCAAGTGTATGATCCGGATGGGGACAGCAATGTTTCAGCACGGGTCAACCTTTCTCAAGTGTTATTACATGCATTGTGGGTGCCCACCAGTGCCATTCCTTAGCAGTTTGGCTTTTAACATATTATACATTTTTCCTAAACTTTAACATATGGTGGCTTTTGAAGTGGTGAACTATATTAACTTCCTCTGTGACAGATGCTGGTATGTTATCCTACAAGGGTAGATCCTTTTCCATTCCCACCCAAGAGGTTTCTCCAATGCTACTATCTGCCATGACCACCACACTCCAGTCTGCCTTTGGAAGACTTGCATAGAGTGGTAAACTGAAGATGGGAGAGTAGACTTTTATCTTATCAACACATTTGGGTTATTTCTGCATACAGTGATTACTCCTCTGAACCCTTTATAAACTGTTTGGGCAGAATTGAATTGAATCGAATCCCTTGTCTATAGAAGTCGACGACTAAATTAAGTGCTGTAATTGTTCAGAAGCCATTTTGTAAAATTGCTCCATAAAATACCAACATGCTCCAGACTTTACAGCACTGACTCCCATTCGCTGATCTCATCAGTAGTGAATAAGATGACATTCATATTTTTCTACATACTACTTCCTGAATATTCATTATTTAGTCTTTCGAGACTGTATGTCATCAGGTTTAATTTTGGGGCTAAGATCAATATTGATTGTCTGAAGCCTAAATGACTCTTTAGGATAGCTTAGCTGAGTGGTTATGGTCTAATTTACTGGATGAGGTATGAGGATTGGTTCAGACATTGTATAACATTGTTAATAATCACTCACACACAATAATTATAATTGCAAGGAAAGCGTTGTTCCTTTACAAAGAAATACTATTTTAATAAATACCTTACATTGGAATTACAATAATGGTGATGCAGAATGGAGGGACTGAAGACTCTACTCTTAACCCTTCCATAGTTTACAAATGAGTCCACTGTTTTGTTTAAGTCTTCTCTAGTCCCGGACTGGTTTGGACTTGTTCGATAGTCCATTGTGACCAAAGCAAGTTTCAGCAGCATCAGCAAAACTGGAGCTATTTTTGTTTGGGATATTTTTTAAATGGGAAACTAGGAAGCACCCTGGGGGTATGGCAGCTCATTGCCAATTGAGGCAGAAAGATTCTGATGGCACAAACAGAGTGTCGGACGGTCCCCGGCCGTTTGACGTCACTGTGGGCATTTGCGGAGGATGGCCGGGGGCCGTCCGAACTCCGCCCGTGCAATAAAACGCCCGCGCTACGCGAAAATTTGCGCAGCACGGAAAGGATTAAGGTCTCAGTAAGGTTAGGCTTCTCTATGTATTTTCATAAAATAAGAGAATTTGTTATGATCAGTATTAAAATGGATACAATTTCAAGTATCATAGTTTAAAAAAATGGCCTCACTTTCCCATGGGTACTATTATCTCTGAGGATCATTTGTAAGCGGTCTGGATATCTTGTAATCTGTTGGTCGTAGTCGAAAAATTCCATTACCGTCAAGGGTTTTAACCACTCCTTAAGGCTGAAATTTTTTTATTGCACTGGTATACTTGAAAGCCTAGTGGTCCTTTAGTTTAGGGAATGAGTTACTGAGAATTTTAGGTCAAAGTTCCACCAAAAGATCTGTTTAACCGATTTTTGATCAATGTCTTTTAGGCGTTGACATTATCCGATCATGGTTCGAACCCAAAATTCCAAGTTCTAGTGTGCGACTGTTATCTGCATGGGGCAAGCAGTTGTGCTTGCAGTCACTGAGGCTCATCTTGGTGGCCCCACCTTCTTCTGGTGAAGATTGCAGCAGTTATGCCTAGGCACTCTGGACACACGGCTTCAGCATTTGAAGTCTGGGCACTAAGGAGCAGTCAATGGGTAAGGCAAAGGCAGGGTCAGCAGCACATATTTCTGTCTTTTTCTGTGGTGGTCACAGAAGTTGGTGCTCTACTGAATTGTTGCTATAGCCAGCCTGGGAGTTTGGGAGGTCCTCAGGTTCATCAAACACATGGATTGAAGCCCATTGTTCTTCTGTCTACCATTTCACTGCAGTTTGGATCCAGCCATACGGAAATCAATCTTGACCCTGCTCTACTTAGGGTGGTTCATCAAACAGGCAAAACGTGATGGGGGGATGCTTGCAATAAGTCTAACCACTGGCAATTTCTCAAGGTAGCATTCCAATCCATCATTCTTTTGCCCACCGTGCAACCTCAGTTTAGGCCCAGCCATATGTAAACCAGTCTTGACCCTTCTCCAATCGGCACAGTCCAGATCGAACTACAAAGCCAGGTCCTCCCTGAACGAGAACAAAAGCAACCAAAGTTGCTCAAGGGCAACCTTCTCAAGGTCTCAAGGTCTGTAGTTATATAATTTGCGGTCCAAATAGTCAAAGAAGCAGCCTAGTGCTCTGGTTAGTATTTAGGATCAGGAGTCACATGGATAAGCCAAGAATGGCAACTTCATGAAGAAATGCAAAAATGCCGAATGAGCTCTTGGGACGTACAGCAGCAATCTTTTGCTCATCCACTAGTTATGATAAAGAAGGCCTGCAAATCCAATAAATGTAGAGAAACTTCAGTAATGCACAAACTATCTATTTATTATCTTGGTTTGTGAAGAAATTGCCTGGATTGTAAACATATGCATAGTTCCTGATTGATGCATTAACCAAAGTACTCTTAAAGGTCATTGTTCTTTTGCCTACCATGCCACCTCAGTTTGGACCTAGTCATATGCAAATCAGTCTTGACTCTGTCCCAATCACAACAGTCCAGCCGGAACTGCAAGACAAGGTCCTCCCTGGACTGGAACACAAGTAACCCAGGACTGGTTTTGCCTTGGTTGGGACTCTTCAGTCAGGTGTAGCTTGGTTCCAGTGGCATAGTGAGCACAAGACCCACGTCTGGGCATATCCTAGCCCAGCTCACTTGAGGTAGAAGGAAAGAATGCCAACATTAGGTGGAGAAAAAGATTTTTATGTAGGGAAAGTCACTGTCCACTCCCACTGAGTACTGAAGAAAAGAAGCAAAACAGCTACTTAACAGCCATTCAAAAGGAGTGCTATAAACCTAAACAGGCCCTTAAGAGTGTGGGAGGAGGGGTCAAGAGGATACTCTCTCAAGGGCTGCAGCTATACCCTTTGTGGCCCAAATTCTCAAAGAAGCAGCATAGTGCTCTGGTTAGGAGTCACGAGGATAAGCCAATAATGGTAATAATTGTAACTTCATGGAGAAATGAAAAAATGCTGAGTGGGCGGTTGCGACGTACAGCAGCAATCTTTTGCCCAATCAACGGGTTATGATAAAGTGGGCCTACAAACGCTAAAAATGTAGAGAGAATTCAGTAATGCATTAAACCACCAATTTATTACCATGGGTTGCGAGGAAAGATGGCTGGATTGGAAAGGTGCGCATAATTCCTGATTAATGCATTAACCAGAGTGCTCTGCCAGTCTTAATGATGGAATTGACAAAGTATGTTCCAGAATTCCTAACTACGATAGCAGTTATAATGGCAGGGTTATGGTAATCCATCACAGAAATAAACCTTAGATGGTTTAAGAATGAACATTAATTTTACTAACCAAATGAGTTTGGCTGTCTAATAAAACGACGTTATCACTGCAATGTCCTTGAGAATATATACTTAGAAAGATATGACATTGTGCCTTATGTATGTGTGTGTGTGTGTGCATGCGTGCATGCGTGTGTGTGTATTTGAGTGGATGGGCCAATGAAAATGAGTGTAGACCAGCGAAACATGTTATTTTGAACAATCGTTCTATTTAACATAGTTTCTATAATGCAAAGATCACATCGCGTATTATTAGTATAGTAATTGTATTTGCATTTATATAGCGCTTACTACCCCTGACGAGGTGTCGAAGCGCTTTTTCGGCAAGTAGCATGCTACTCCAGAACCCATAAAAGATTCGTGTTTAGTTAGAATAGTGAAATTTGAAAGTAATTTGAGAGGTAGGTAGGTTAGTCAGTTATTTGGATTCAGAAGGATAGCAGAGGGATAGAAGAGGGAAAAAGGTTTGCATTTATATAGCGCTTGTTACCCCTGATGGGGTGTTAAAGCGCTTTTTTTGGCGAGTAGCACGCTACTCCGGAACCCATAAAGGATTAATCGTGAATTAGTATAGTGAAATATGAAAGTAATTTGAGTGGTGAATATCAGTCAGTTATTTGGATTGAGAAGGATAAGGGAGGGATAGAACAAGAGAAGTTTCGGTTAACTTGCTCACAGAGCCAATTGAGAAAGTTTACAGAAGAAACAATTTTGTGCTCTGGATAAATTTCTTTGTTTATAACGACGTCATATAGAAAAACAGCGTGCTGCATTTACCACATATCATGAATCGACGTGAGTGACATATTATTTATAATCATTGTTGTGTGATGGGAGGAGCGTGATGACCTCTCTTGCTTCCCGACTTTTAACAATGGTAAAAATAGCACAGTGCACTGACGGCATCCACACATGCACACATGCACAAAGACAATTCCATGACTGGAATGAGTGCAAACAATCACTATTTATCCTCTAGGCTTTCAATAATATTTCAAAAAGAGGGATAGTGTCCTTGGGGGCAATCTTGCATGATGAAAAAAAGGTACTACACTGTTAGAACTGATTTTTTTCTGGCACAATACAGCATTTGGTTATTCATGTTTCATTGTCCATCACTTCGCAACCATTGTATTATGGTTTCTCCTCTAAATTCTGAAGACGTTTGTAGCAGTATGTGATCAATCTTTTTTCAAATGTATGATAGCCACAGATGTTGAGGGGCTTTTGATCAGCACTTTGATCCATCGGTCCGTTAAGTTAAGGTGACTGCACCCGTCTGCAAGGGGATGTTTGGGACCCCCTTTTTCTCCTCCAGAGGGCTGCTCTCAGGGGGCGCACTCACAATGCTCCACCTACAAGGTTGAGCAATGTGAGTGCGCCCCCTACAAGGTGGCACACTATGAGTGCGCGCCCCTTAAGAGCTTCTTTGCCTCTGCACCCACATCTGTAAAATGGCACGGGCACAGAGGCAAAGGAATTACCTCATTTGCATAGGGCATGCCCAATTGCAAATGAGGGAACGCCCCTGAAGGCAGCACTAGCACTTTAAGTGCGCCAATGCTAATGGTATTACTGAAGGGGATGAACAAGTGTCTGTGTCCCCTTCTGTAATACCATAGCTCCCCGGGGTCGCACAAAGCAGGAGAAAACGCCTGTTGCGGCCCCTGGGAACTTGTTGCGCCATATCCCCTCTAGTACTACTTCTCGTACTCGGAAGCACTTTTCCAAATCCGTCCCAGTGTGTTGCCCATGTTGTATTAAATATCTTTCTTTTCCATGCATTTTCAAAGACGTGGCCCAACTCTTCCCAATTATTCAGGGGTGGCCACTCCATTAGGGCGGAAGAGCGTCGCTCCCCTGCCACCAGCAGCAAATAAAACAATAATAAAACAGGTTTTAACCACTTCAATGCGGCGGACATTCCGCTGTGGAAAAAAATGACACTTGCACAGTTTGGACGTCCGCTGGACGTCCTCCGCACACACACACACCAGCGGCCGTCCGACGCATGGAAAAGGTTAAATCCGTTTTATTATCATTTTATTTTAATGCCCTGGACCCGCCCTCTGGACTCTGATGAGTCCTGGGGTTGAGTCCAGGGGATGACAATGCTAGTGGGCACTCCCTTCACTGCGCATGAGGTGTTTGTCCGACCTTCTCAGACCGGTCAAACCCCTTATGCGCAGTGAAGCTCTCTCCAGACCCAGCTGCTTTTCTGGGGCTGGAGAGAGAAGGCACAGGCTCCCAGTCTTCCTGGGAGCTCAACTTGCCGGCGCTCCGGCCAATCCTGAAACTGCTCTCATGAGAGAACAGCTTCAGGATTTGCCGCAGGGCAGGCGGGAAGCCTGTGCCAAGGACCAGAAGAAGGACAAGACGATTTGCAGGAGGTGGCGGCAGCGACAAGTTAAGTTTATTTTTATTTTTTTTTGCACCCCACACCCTCCCCACCTTCCACTTCCCTCCTCTGACCAGGCCTGTCCTCCCACTTTGGCAGGGGACGTGCTGATACTGCTATTATTCCGCATGATGTAATTCACGCAGGTCATGTTCCTTCCTTCTCTCCTGGTCTTTCATTTCCATTTCTTCTGTTCCCTGGATCTGCTTAATGATCTGTGGTGAACTTAGCGTGTCACTAAGAAGGCAAGGTGCAGTAAGGTAAGGTAAGGTAACCAATGTTCTAAGAAAGAATCAAGGGGCTAGTGGGACACATTAAGGCTCCAGAGAAATACATTGTGGGCATGCTCTACCTAACTTTCAACAAAATAAACAAGAATTGTGAATTAACTTCAAAATAAACAAGAGGCACATTGACTTGGAAACCTGCCAATGGTATTCTTCTGTGATTTCTGTTGTGTTTCTTTTTACATTGCAGGGCGTAGTTATCAATGGCGCAGCAGGTGCAGTGGCACCGGTTCCAGCAGACCGAGTTGCCCACTGAACCCATATTATTAAAGCATTTTTCTACACAATCAGTGGTAATGGAGGTCAGGTGCGGGTCATTTTACCTGGTTGCACTAAGGCCAATGATCACATTGCTACACCACTGGTTACATTAGTGGCCTGGGTGTGAAATGTCTCTGGAGAAGCAGGGGTGAGTGGAGCAGAACAAAAGATCGTACAAGCAAGAGAGTGTAAGTGATCAACAGCGTAAGAAAGAGGCAATGCCTAGAACGACATCGATCACCCTAAGAAGCAGTTTTCCTCTTGTTACTCTGTCTCTATTGATCCCGCAATGGTTATCTATCGCCCTCCTCACAGCCGCGTAAATGACGGCCACGCTCCTTCACTCTGCAGCCGCCATTTGCTTCTCATGGGCCATTCGTCTCACTCGGTTACCATTGATCGCCCGACACATTTATCGCGCGGACACTCATTTTGTTCAGGGCAGCGATTTATTTGGCTCAAACCAGGACATTTATGTATTGTAAGCAGCAAGGGGAGCCGGAGGGTCAGGCTCCCTTCTCAAGTCTCATTGAGAAGCTCATTTTGATTGGTTGAGAATTGCAAGGGAAAAGTCCTTGACATTTTGACAGGGGGCATTGCAGATCCCAGAGGAATCTCTCGAAAACTAATAAGTGTTGTACTGAAAGAGGACAGGAGAGAGGGGTGATGGTGCTGGCTTTTCTTTGGCCAGCAGAATGTAACAGCATGGAGAGCTTGAATGCAGTTTGGCTAAGCTTAATGCACGTCCAGCTGGTGCCCAATTCCCCAAGAGAACTTCATTCAATAGCCACTTTGGAAAAAATATTTATTTTTCTTACAAGATAATATTAAGGCTCCCAGTTTTTCGTTTTTACTGATTTTTACAGATAAATATAGACAGAAAACAATGTCTTTTCTGTCTGCATCTTATTTTTAAAAGTGACAAAATACAGAAATTGTGAGTGACTCTCCATGCTGTCCTTCATAAATTCCAGCCCAACAGCTGAGCAGATAGAACGCATGTGGAGTTAAAAAACAAGATCAGATCTCCTTATATACAGGCATTGGTTAACATATATTTGCATATAATGCTGTATTTACATGTGGGTGGGGTGTAGTATTTTGTTATATTCAACTGCTTAATTTGCTAAAACCCGACAGGCATCAAAGTATGAGTGTATGTATATCAGTTCAATAAATCTGGAAATATACCATGTTGAGAGACTGTATATTCTCAAAACCCAAAATAGTTATGGATAAATACCAATAAGATGGCTGAAAAATCAATATGGATAAATTCAGGAGGAAATGTTAAACAAGCATTTGCAATGCAATAGGTCTCGCATTAGGAAAGTGTGAGCTATTGGTATTGTAAATGACACTTTTTTAAAATATGTGTTGGCTTTGAAAATATATAAATTAATAGCATTGTTATTCACAAAGTCAATAGCTTACACTTTACTAATGCGAGTCCTATTGGCTATGGCAATGCTTGTTGGTAGCAAGCAAGGACAGTGCTGTTGTGGTGCTGAGTGATGATGTGGTTGGGCTGAGTGATGTGGTTGTGTCCAAGAGTGATGTGGTAGTGTCCCAGAGTGATGTTGTGGTGTCCCAGAGTGATGTGGTGGTGTCCACGAGTGATGTGGTGGTGTCGCTGAGTGATGTGGTGGTGTCCCTGAGTGATATGGTGGTGTCCCTGAGTGATATGGTGCTGTCCCCGAGTGATGTGGTGGTGTCCCTGAGGGATGTGGTGGTGTTCCTGAGTGATGTGGTGGTGTCCATGAGTGATGTGGTGGTGTCCCTGAGTGATGTGGTGTTGTCCTTGAGTGATGTGGTGGTGTTCCTGAGTGATGTGGTGTTGTTCCTGAGTGATGTGGTGGTGTCCCCGAGTGATGTTGGTGTCCCAGAGTGATGTGGTGGTGTCCCCGAGTGATGTGGTTGTGTCCCTGAGTGATGTGGTGGTGTGCCTGAGTGATGTGGTGGTGTTCCTGAGTGATGTGGTGGTGCCCCTGAGTGATGTGGTGGTACCCCTGAGTGATGTGGTGGTGTCCCTGAGTGATGTGGTGGTGTCCATGAGTGATGTGGTGGTGTCCCTGAGTGATGTGGTGTTGTCCTTGAGTGATGTGGTGGTGTTCCTGAGTGATGTGGTGTTGTTCCTGAGTGATGTGGTGGTGTCCCCGAGTGATGTTGGTGTCCCAGAGTGATGTGGTGGTGTCCCCGAGTGATGTGGTTGTGTCCCTGAGTGATGTGGTGGTGTGCCTGAGTGATGTGGTGGTGTTCCTGAGTGATGTGGTGGTGTCCATGAGTTGTGTTGGCTTTGACAATATATAAATTAATTGCATTGTTATTCACAAAGCCAATAGCTTACACTTTCCTAATGCAAGTCCTATTGGCTATGGCAATGCTTGTTGGTAGCAAGCAAGGACAGTGCTGTTGTGGTGCTGAGTGATGATGTGGTTGGGCTGAGTGATGTGGCGGTGTATTAGAGTGATGAGGTGGTGTACCAGAATGATGTGGTGGTCTCCCAGCGTGATGTGGTGGTGTCCCCGAGTGATGTGGTGGTGTCTCCGAGTGAGGTGGTGGTGTCCCTGAGTGATGTGGCGGTGTCCCCGAGTGATGTGGTGGTGTCCCCGAGTGAAGTGGTGGTGTCCCTGTTTGATGTGGTGGTGTCCCTGAGTGATGTGGTGGTGTTCCTGAGTGATGTGGTGGTGTCCGTGAGTGATGTGGTGGTGTCCCTGAGTGATGTGGTGGTGCTCCTGAGTGATGTGGTGGTGCCCCTGAGTGATGTGGTGGTGTCCCTGAGTGATGTGGTGGTGTCCCTGAGTGATGTGGTGGTGCCCCTGCGTGATGTGGTGGTGTTCCTGAGTGATGTGGTGGTGTCCCAGAGTGATGTGGTGGTGTCCCCAAGTGATGTGGTGGTGTCCCCGAGTGATGTGGTGGTGTCCCCGAGTGATGCGGTGGTGTCCCTGAGTGATGCAGAGGTGTCCCTGAGTGATGCAGTGGTGTTCCTGAGTGATGTGGTGGTGTCCCTGAGTGATGCGGTGGTGTTCCTGAGTGATGCAGTGGTGTTCATGAGTGATGTGGTGGTGTCCCTGAGTGATGCGGTGGTGTTCCTGAGTGATGCAGTGGTGTTCCTGAGTGATGTGGTGGTGTCCCTGAGTGATGTGGTGGTGTCCGTGAGTGATGTGGTAGTGCCCCTGAGTGGTGCCCCTGAGTTATGTGGTGGTGTCCCTGAGTGATGTGGTGGTGTTCCTGAGTGATGTGGTTTGTGAGGGTGAGGGTGTGTGGGGTTGTGAGGGGGTGAGGGTGAGTAAGGGTGAGAGGGCTTTGAGGGTGAGGGGTGTGAGGTTGTGAGGGTGAGTGAGGGTGTGTGAGGGTGTGTGAGGGTGGGAGGGTAAGTGAGGGTGTGTGAGGGTGAGGGGGTGTGATGGTGAGGGAGGGTGAGGGTGACGGGGTTGAGGGTGATTGGGGTGAGGGTGTGTGAAGGTGTGTGAGGGTGAGTGAGGGTGTGTGAGGGTGAGAGGGTGTGAGGGGTGAGGGGGTGTGAGGGTGAGGAGGTGTGAGGGTGAGGGTCCGAAGTAAATGGTGGCAGGGTAGCCAACATAAGACAGAGAGAAGAGACTGCGTGGTGACTGCGTTGGTCAGTTTCAGAATCAGGAGGGGCAGAGTCAGCACAGTCTGTGAGGGATCAACATGTCTAGAGGCAAAGCATAGTGGATGTAGCATTGCAGCTAGCAAGTCGAGTGTTTTCAAGCTGAGTGTCCCTAGAGAGATGGCAACACAGCAACAGCATTTGAGGAGCAAGGATACTGTGGTGGTGTCCCTGAGCGATGTGGTGGTGTCCCTGAGTGACGTGGTGGTGCCCCTGCGTGATGTGGTGGTGTTCCTGAGTGATGTGTGGTGTCCCCGAGTGATGTGGTGTGTTATTGTTAGTATGTGCTTGTATAGCGCCAACTCACCGACAGGTCTCAAGGCGCTTTGACCATAAAAACATAACAGCTAACCAACATCTTAGGAGAAAGGAGCAGACTAAACTAAGTTCAACGCTGCCTTAAACAGAGTGGTTTTTAGGGTTTTCCTGAAATGAAGCCTGTTACCATCCTTACGCAGGGCTTCCGGTAATTCATTCCAGATTTTTGGCAGCACGACTGAAAATGCTCTACCTCCTTTTGTGGCTAGTTTAAACCGAGGGCATACCAGCAGCTGTGCTTCAGCCGATCTCAGTCTTCTTTCAGGTCGATAGATCTCCAACCTTTCCTTAACATATGCAGGGGCTTGGCCATAGATGGATTTATGGGCTATGCAGAGACTTTTAAAGATGGACCTTTGTATCACTGGCAGCCAGTGCAGGTTCAATAGCAGCGGAGAAGCATGAGAATTCCGCGGCAGTTTAAAGATAAGTCGTGCTGCGTCATTTTGAACCACCTGCAGTCTGTCCCCGAGTGATGCGGTGGTGTCCCTGAGTGATGTAGTGGTGTTCCTGAGTGATGCAGTGGTGTACCTGAGTGATGTGGTGGTGCCCCTGCGTGATGTGGTGGTGTCCCCAAGTGATGTGTGGTGTCCCCGAGTGATGTGGTGTGTGTCCCCGAGTGATGCGGTGGTGTCCCTGAGTGATGTAGTGGTGTTCCTGAGTGATGCAGTGGTGTACCTGAGTGATGCGGTGGTGTCCCTGAGTGATGTGGTGGTGTCCCTGAGTGATGTGGTGGTGTCCCTGAGTGATGTGGTGGTGTTCCTGAGTGATGTGGTGGTGTCCCTGAGTGATGTGGTGGTGTCCGTGAGTGATGTGGTAGTGCTCCTGAGTGGTGCCCCTGAGTTATGTGGTGGTGTCCCTGAGTGATGTGGTGGTGTTCCTGAGTGATGTGGTTTGTGAGGGTGATGGTATGTGGGGGTGTGAGGGGGAGTAAGGGTGAGAGGGTTGTGAGGGTGAGGGGTGTGAGGTTGTGAGGGTGAGTGAGGGTGTGTGAGGGTGGGAGGGTAAGTGAGGGAGTGTGAGGGTGAGGGGGTGTGATGGTGAGGGAGGGTGAGGGTGACGGGGTTGAGGGTGATTGGGGTGAGGGTGAGGGTGTGTGAGGGTGTGTGAGGGTGAGTGAGGGTGTGTGAGGTTGAGAGGGTGTGAGGGGGTGTGAGGGTGAGGAGGTGTGAGGGTGAGGGTCCGAAGTAAATGGTGGCAGGGTAGACAACATAAGACAGAGAGAAGAGACTGCGTGGTGACTGCGTTGGTCAGTTTCAGAATCAGGAGGGGCAGAGTCAGCACAGTCTGCGAGGGATCAACATGTCTAGAGGCAAAGCATAGTGGATGTAGCATTGCAGCTAGCAAGTCGAGTGTTTTCAAGCTGAGTGGCCCTAGAGAGATGGCAACACAGCAACAGCATTTGAGGAGCAAGCCTACTGTAAACAAGCACGGTAGGCTTTCACTTTCATCCAGAAACAAGCTCTTGGCATTGCTGTGGCGGGGGGGGGAGGGGGGGAGCGGCAGCCTTCGAAGTCTGATGCCGAGGCACAGACAAAGGGTGGTGCACGATGTGCACGCGGGGGTGCGGGGGAGCGGCAGCCTTTGAAGTCTGATGCCGAGGCACAGACAAATGGTGGTGTGTTATGTGGCTGGCATTATTTGTGCACGTGCATAGATCACATGTACTGTATGTGATCCGCAGCCGTTTTGGTAGACTGTTCTTTTCCGCTCACTATAATCTCGCCGGAGCAATGCGCAAGCCCATTGGCTCAGGCGAGACCTAAAAACATAAATAACGTAAAACCAGAAGCCCTAGATATTATCTACTGTAACACGTGAAGAGTAGGGGCTGTTTTATATGCATGTTATGTTAGTGTTTTGTTCTAGCAGAGCCTTTTCTATTTACTTGTCTTCTAAGTGCTGTTTAGGCATTATTGGGACTTGTTCTGAGCAGTCGCAGCCTATACTTGGAGACAAGCTCAAAACAAGGTGGAAGTCAGATGGTTGACCGGATTGCAGCATCCTGGAGTGTCGGTCACTACATGTGTTGTGGCTCGTCTTTTTGGAAGACGATTCATAGGCGCGGTGGCCTTGTGACCTTTTACCAAACCCTTAAATGTGCAAGGTTGGTACTGTTAGTGTAAGGGATAGGAAGTGTGTTGTTGCCTGGTCTCGTGTATGATGTTTGCTAGCATGTGTATTTCTGGTAGAGTCAGCGCATTTGGAATGACGGGCTGATTGCGACTTGTCACATTCCTCTGAACCCAAGTTAACCACTATTGGTGATGTGGATCACCTTGCTTATTGCTTGTGTGACTGTGTAAGTTTTTGTGATTGTGGGTTTGGGGCTTGGGTGATATGTTCTACTAATTCGATTAGTTGTCTGGTCACTGGTGATGTTGGATAGGGTTTTACTAAAGACATTGGTGTCTTTTTGTGGTTGAGTAGCCTTGTGACAATGTTGTGGGGTATGTTATCTTGATAAAGGGTGTTTAATTTTGTGTGGATAAATGTTATGTGGTGAGAAGTGGTTAGGCTGGGTTTCTGGGTTATGAAACACACCCTTGCAAAGCTCACCATGGGAAAACCCTATGCTTTATAAGATTTACTGGGGTTCTGTTTGATGTTTGGGTGCTTTGATGGGAGGATATGATCTGTTCTGTCATTGTTTGTGGTGGGTAGAGGGATGCGATTCAGTGATTATCCATTGGTGATGCTTGGGATGTGGTATGCTGAAGTGTGTATAGGAATGTCTTGGTGTATGGTGTGGTGCAGTGTGATTTGTGGGGGAGGGAGCAAGGTACTCAAATATAGAATATAATAAAGGTGTGTTTGGCGTAGGGTGGGGCATGGTGATTTCACTAAGACATATATCCAAAACAACCACCATAAGCTCTACTATCTGGTAATGATGTGTGAGTTTGTTTAGAACTTGGAAACCTGAATGCTGGGCAGTGGTTGCCGGTTGTATACAGTGGGGAGTTTACTCTGAGGTCCTCTGTCTTGCTGACTTGAAAACAATGAGAAATTTGCACTAAATCTTCCTGGTGTCGCACATTTGGCAAGGTAGTGCGATCCATTCCTGAGTAGCGTGCTACTCGACAAACATCGCTTTAACACCTCATCAGGGGTAGCAAGTGTCATGTAAAAGCAAACACTCCAATCTTCTATCCCTCCGCTATCCTTTTCAATTCAGATAACAGACTAGCATGTCCACAGCTCAAATTAATTACATATTTCCCTATACTAATTCACCACTAATCCTTTTTGGGTTCTGGAGTAGTGTGCTACTCGCCAAATAAGCATTTCGATGCCTCGTCATGAGGAGTAAGTGCTATATGAATGCAATTACAATAACGAACCCTAAGAAGTCTGTTCTCAAGCTCTAGCATCTCTAAAATGCTCAAAAGCAGTGAGTCTGTACTAATTATAATGTTTATCTCCAAGAAACTCCACACTGAAGAGTCTGCGATGCGCTCTTCTGTGTTCCTGGGATGCTGTACCATGGTTATCAGTCCTAAACTCTCCAGTGACTCCAGCATGGCATATAGTATTAGGCAATAGTATGCTGTACTGTTGGTAGCCTTTCCTGTATATTTGGAATGTTATACAGCTGGAAGTCTGTGATAAACGTTCTGTCACTTTGGGATACTGTGCAGTCAGGTATCTGTCTTAAACTCTCATATGTTTCAATGATCCTATGCAAAAGGTAATCTATTTTGATCTCTCTGTATCTATAGATTGAAGTTCCATAACATTAAGGGGCCGATTCCGATCTGGGTCGGAAATCACTCCGACCGAGCTGGATCCGGGGTGTTTTCCAACCGATCCGGACTCCTGCAGTCTGACCGAGCGAGTACTATGCGGCCGTATGCTGTCAGACTCGTTTCGGTCGGACTCCCATTGAAGTCAATGGGAGCCGGTCATACAACGAGTATATGGGCTCCCATTGACTGAATGGGTACGTTCCGGACAAGTGCGCCCCCTACAGTGGGTACGCATTAGTGCCATTTGCACCGTACATGCCTGTGTTGGGGAGACCCATGGGTCTCCCTCTGTGTCCGATGCGGACCCCCAAAGTTCAGCTCCGGGAGCTATTGTGAGCCGGAAGCTCCGACTCGATCCGGCTGTCCGAATCGAGCATCGTACTGGCTCGGTCGGAATTCGCCTCCATTGCGTGCCACGGTTAGCTTACGGCTGAGACGTACGGAGCGGTTCAGACCGGAAACAATTCGGACAGAGATTTCACGCATGTTCGCATCGTACGTAGACGTCCGGACCCGTGTACGAACCGGACGGAAATTCAGCCTCCGAATCCGAGCCGCTAATCCCAAACCCGATTCGGAGCCCTTCAGACCGAGATCGGAATCGGCTCCTTAGTGTTTGCACTGAAACCTTCTGTGACTCTGGGATATTGGGCCAGATGTTCAAAGCATTTTTCCTGTTTGCAACCACAAAAATGATTTTTCAAATGTACAAAATTCAAAATGCGATTTGGTAGCTTTTTACTACTCGAACCACTGCCTAGTCTTATAAAATGAAACTTCAAAGTTTCATTCTTTTCTTTTTAAATGCGCATCCCATTAAAAAAAATAAAAACATTGCTATATTAAAAAAAAATCACAGACACGGTGGTCTGCTGACCTCAGTGTTTCTAATCTTTCCTGTTTCTCTATGATGGTACACAGTTGTCAGTCTGTCCTAAATCCCTATTTGGTTGTGGCAGAGAAGCTGCACAGCTAGCACTCGTCAATGTGACTCTTGCGTTTATTGTATATTGTAAATGGGGCAGTCTATCCTGAATTCTTCTGTGCGTCTGGGGTGCATTACTTTTGGGCGCCAATCTGTTTTACCCTTTCCTGTATATCTTGAATGGTGTGTTGGTGAGAGTGTCACATAATCTCCCTGTTTCTCTGGGAAGGTGTATACGTGGGAGTCTTTTGTGACCTCTGTCAGCGCGCACATTTGCTCATATTACCTCACCAAGAATGCATCAACTGCTTGAACCAGGAGTGGTGTAGTCCCTATGTGGATTTTGGAGCTCCCTGATTGGACACGTCTTTACTACTTATAAGCTTCAAAGTAACAATATAGAAATAGCATTCTGAGTAAAAATGACAGACATGGGCTAAAGTTTTAAGGGTTATATACATTTTTTTAAGGCAAAATACATTAAATATATTACCAGTACAGTTTAGAATCAAAGCATTCAGATCATAAGTACAAAGAACTCAGTAAAGTTGAATCATAAATCCAGCATAGATTTGCCTTCTAAGAGTGGAAAAAAGGGTTCAGTTTAACAGAGGAAAAGAAGGTCCTTTTTATAGAACTTTAGACAAAGAATTTCGCATATTACTGCACAAATACATGGTTCCCAGGATATGCACCAATGAGGAACAGGCAACAAGAAACATTCGACTACAAAATACATTCAATGATTCTCTCCCAATACTATTACATTGGATTCAGAGGTTCTCAGAGTGAATTCAGTGCATAAATGGCAGTTCGGGACAGCTGGGTTGTCCTTGGTTAGGTACATTTTAGTGCCAAAGATGGGAAAGCTCTAGTCTTTCCATGTAAAGCTCACACTTCTTTATTAGAGCGAAGGCAACAGCACTAACAATGATCACGTGGTGTAGCGCAACGCCATTTAAAAAATGGGATACAGCACAATCTTCGTATATGTTAGCGCAAGCTCAATTTCAAACATATTAGAAGCGTAAGAAAAGGTAAAACAATGTTCACACCTCCCCAATGTGTTCTGGGATGCTGTCTCCTCTGTTTCTCAGAATATGTATGATTGGAAGTCTCTTGTAAATTATGTCGTGTCTCTAGAATGATGTGGAGGTGGGAGTCTCTGGTAAACTCTACTGGGTCTCTGGGATAGTGTACTCTTTGGAGGGGCGTAGTTGGGAGTTTCTCCTAAACTCACTTGTGTCTCTGGAATGGTGTGTTAGAGTTTTTCCTAAATCCTCATGTGTGCCTGGGATGGTGTATAGTAGGGAGCTGTGGTGCTGGGACAATTTTCAGTATGGGGATGCTGCCATATGTGTACCATGACAGAAGTCATAAGGGTTGTTGAAAAATCCAAGTGCCACACAAAAAAGTGTAGCTAAAAAAACATGCCTTTTTAGAAGGAAATGGGTAAGGGTGTAGAATGTGCCTAGTGGTACATTTTTTCGAGCACACTGATGCAAATATATCACTAAAGCATATTGTGAAAGCACAATGTCATTTACAGACAGCACATTTGCTATTGAAATGGCCATTACATTTACAGAGATATACAGTTTTATTAATAAAACTATATAACACACTGATGATAAGTTGTGAAAAACAATGGGCTTTGCCAAATATTCAGTGGCGGCTCTTCCGCTAAGACAGAGGAGCGTCGCCCCACTGCCTTGAAGCAGTGAAAGAAGGGGAAAAATGAAATGATAATAGCGTAATGTTATTATCGTTTTATTTTGTCGTACTTGAGTGACATGTGGGGCTGTAGAGCAGGGGAGGAGTGGTAGCACTCTCCTAAGTCCGCAATGACTGTTTGGCCAGCCCTCTCGGGCCGCCCAAACAGTCAAGCACACTTTCCCTGTTCTCGATGCAGGTTTTATTACAGCCTGCATGGGAAACATGCCAAGGCCCCCAGTCCCTGGCTGAGTGCCGCACCACGGCATTCAGACCAATCACAATGCTGCGTTGAAGCGTTGTGATTGGCCAGGGGAGCATGGGTGCTTTTCAATCACAATGCTGAATTGCAGTGTTGTGATTTTCCAGGGAGCCTGGCTGCCTGCTTCCTGTTTCATTCCCGATGCAAGGAGAGACAACGGAGAGACACGGCGGTAAGGTAAGTTTTTTTTCCTTTTTTTAAATAACCCCTAACCTCACCCACCTCTTTCCCCCCGCCCCGCCACCCCCAATCCAGGCTGGCCGCTACTGCAAATATTTATCATATACTCATCACCAAGTAAAGTGTGTAAAATCTTTGTTTCCATCACACTTTAGAATTACAAATGTGCCTTGTTTGCTCTTTCCTTACTGCAATCCATTTTAAAATATATGTACAGTTCATTTACAGGCATTTACATTTTGATGTGTTACAAAAAAATTACAACCAACAGCCTTTCCTTTCCCAATACCCCAGCAAAATTGTCACATAATTCACTTTACAAAATCCTCTAAATTTGCAGTTAGAGAAACAAAAGTCAACACTAATTTCCCTTTTAAATGAACAAGCAGTAATTTTTCAGAAGACATAGCCTGACATTTGGATCTTGTCGTTGAACGAATTGCAAATAAGAAGAGATACAAACAAATCTTAAAGGCATCTTTATTGCTCATTTACCTTCCGAACGAAAACATAGTTATTTGGAGTGCTGCAGCACTTACCTCCAGTGCTTATCGTGAGGAGTATGCCCTGGACCTTCTTATGTATCTGGCAGGGTTAATGGTGGAGTCTTTCCTGAAATCTCTTATTTATCTGGGATACTGTTTTTCCTCTGTTCTGCTTCCACTCTTTACTGTAGTTCTAAGAATGTGTATAGTTGGTAGTCTCCTATAAATTATCATGTGTCTCTGGGATGGTGTATAATTTGGAGTTTCTCCTAAGTCTCTGGGATGGGGTATAGGTGGGAGTCTTCCCCAAACTCTTCTGCGTCTCTGGGATGGTTATCTGTTTGGATGTGTATAGTTGGGAGTTCCGTCAAAATCCTTGTGTCTCTGGGATGGTCTATACTTGAGTGTCTCTCTTAAACCTATTTGGGACTTCTGAATAGTGTATAGTTGGAGTCTATTTTAAGTTCCCCGTGTCTCCGGGATTATTGGGAGTTTTCCCTAAAGTTCCCTGTGTCTCTGGAATGTTGTATAGCTGGTAGAATCTTCTAACCCGTCGTTTTTCTCTTGGATATTGTATAGTTGGATTCTCCCATAATCTCTACTCCCCCTCTGGAACGGTGAATACTTGTAAGTCTGTCATAAACTGCTTGTGTCTCAGGGAACGTGTGTAGTTGGGAGTTTCTCCTAAAACACCCTGTGTTTCTTAGATGGTGTATAGTTGTATAATTTCCTAAACCCTGCTGTGTGTTGGAAATTTCTTGTAATTCCCCTATGTTTGTGAAGTTCTGTGCAGTTTTTCATCTGTTCCAATTCCACACTCTTCTGCGTGCCTTTGAATGTGTGTAGTTAGTGGTCTCTCATAAATGTTACTGTGTTTCCGGTGTGGTGTCCATTTTGGATATACATATTTGAGAGTTTCCCCTATATCCCTTGTATCTCTGGAAAGGTGAATAATTGGGTCCCTCCTGCTTTCTCTTGTGCGCCTTGAATGGTGTATAGTTGGAGACTTTCCTAAACTCTCCTGTGTATCTGGGATGGTGTACCATTTGGAGGAGTATATTTGGGCATGTCTCCTAAATACCCTGTGTCTTTGGGATGGAGTATGGTTGAGAGCCTCTCCTACATCCTCCTGTGTCTCTTGAATGGTATATAGTTGTATTCTCTCCTAAACCCTCTTGTGGGACTGAGATGGGGTGCATTTGGGAGTCTCTCAAACTCCATGAGACTCTCCACAATGCTATGCAGACTTTCATCTGTTCTGATTCCACGGTCTCCTGTGTCTCTGAAATAATATAGTTGAGAATCTCTTGTAACCTTCCTGTGTCTCTGGGATGCTGTACAATCTGGAGGTGTTTAGATGGTAGTCTTTTCTAAACTCCCTTGTGTCACCTGGATGGCGTATAGTTGAGAATCTCTCCTAAATCTTCCTGTGTCTCTTGGATGGTGTGCATATCATCCTATAGAAGTTTGTGTATAGTTGAGAATCTCTCCTAAATCTTCCTGTGTCTCTTGGATGGTGTCCATCTCCTCCTATCGAAGTCAGTGTATAGTTGAGAATCTCTCCTAAATCTTCCTGTGTCTCTTGGATGGTGTGCATATCCTCCTATCGATATCGGTGTATAGTTGAGAATCTCTCCTAAATCTTCCTGTGTCTCTTGGATGGTGTGCATATCCTCCTATCGAAGTTTGTGTATAGATGAGAATCTCTCCTAAATCTTCCTTTGTTTCTTGGATGGTGTGCATATCCTCCTATGGTGTGCATATCCTCCTATCGAAGTTCGTGTATAGTTGAGAATCTCTCCTAAATCTTCCTGTGTCTCTTGGATGGTGTGCATCTCCTCCTATCGAAGTCGGTGTATAGATGAGCATCTCTCCTAAATCTTCCTGTGTCTCTTGGATGGTGTGCATCTCCTCCTATCGAAGTCAGTGTATAGTTGAGAAGCTCTCCTAAATCTTCCTTTGTCTTTTGGATGGTGTGCATATCCTCCTATCGAAGTTTGTGTATAGTTGAGAATCTCTCCTAAATCTTCCTGTGTCTTTTGGATGGTGTGCATCTCCTCCTATCGAAGTTCGTGTATAGTTGAGAATCTCTCCTAAATCTTCCTGTGTCTCTTGGATGGTGTGCATATCCTCCTATCGAAGTTCGTGTATAGTTGAGAATCTCTCCTAAATCTTCCTGTGTCTCTTGGATGGTGTGCATCTCCTCCTATCGAAGTCGGTGTATAGATGAGAATCTCTCCTAAATCTTCCTTTGTCTTTTGGATGGTGTGCATGTCCTCCTATCGAAGTTTGTGTATAGTTTAGAGTCTCTCCTAACTTTTCCCTGATCTCAGAGATGTTGTCCAATGTTCATTTGTTCTGATTCCAACACAGGTCGGTGTCTCTGAGATGCTGTATATTTGGGAGGTATACAGTTGGCAGTCTCTCATGAACTTCCTTGTGTCTCTGGTATGGTGTATAATAGGGAGTCTCCTGAAAACGTTCCTGCGGATATCAGATCCAAGCGAACACTTTGCTCTGCATGATCCTTTTCACTACATGTATTTGTCAGTCTTCCTGAGCACTCTGCATCTCTCTGGGATGGTGTATAGTTGGGATGTGTATTCTTGGGAATCTATGCTAAATCCTCCTGCGTCTCTGGAATGGCATATAGTTGGAGGTTTGTTATTAGCCCGCCTGTGTCTCTGGAATGGTGTTTAGTTGATAGTCTCTTGTACATCTTCCTTTGTTTCTAAGATTTTGTTTAGTTGGAACTCTCTTGTACATCTTCCTGTGTCTCTGGGATGGTGTATATTTGGACATTTCTTTTCCATCCTTTTGTGTCTTTGAGACGGTGGGTAGTTGGAAATCTCTTGTAAAACCTCCTGTGTCTCTGGGATGGTGTTTAGTTGGAAGACTCCCGTGCATCCTACTGTGTCAGTGGGATGTATGACGTTATAACGCATACTATTACTCCGCAGACCATTACAACGCGACTTTTACTCCGCATACCGTTACAACGCATAGCGCCTTGGGGCGCTGGATAGTGGTAAGTATAATTTTCTATTCCAACACCAGTCCCCGTGGACACTAGGGAAGGTGTTGGATAGAAAATTAAACTTATTCCCTATCCTACAGCGCCCCCCAGCGCAATGCGTTGTAACGGTATGCGGAGTAAAAGTCGCGTTGTAATGGTAGTGCGGAGTAAAAAATGCGTTGTAACAGGTGTATACCGTGTCAGTGGGATGGTATATAGTGACAAATCTATGATCAGTGCATGGTTTGTAAAATAATGAGTGCCAGTGCCCAAAGCACAGCTCAGACACCAGCGGCCGGGACGCTATTAAATGCCAGAGAACCAAATGCCAAGGCTGCATGGTCCTGAATCTACATCAGGCCTCTAAATCCACTGCCAGACATTTCCTGCCCCTTTTTCTCTTCTGCTTTCTTCCTTGGTGACAGGTTTTCGGTCTGTCTCTTCCTCTTTCCTT
The DNA here is from genome assembly GCF_964261635.1 of Lissotriton helveticus. Lineage (NCBI taxonomy): Eukaryota > Metazoa > Chordata > Amphibia > Caudata > Salamandridae > Lissotriton > Lissotriton helveticus. The sequence continues at coordinate 1,193,271,962 of NC_136070.1, read as the reverse complement.
TTCGTTTTTGTGCTTTTCCCTCTCTAGTCCTCGGGAAATGTCTGATGAATTAAAATAAGAGCTGGTCTTCAAAAACGAGTGCCGTTGGCCCCCACCAGCAACTACTGGCTCAAATTAAGCACTGTCTATGGTGGATGTACGATGTTACAACGCAATCAAAATGATCGCGGTACATCACAACGCATCTTTCACAACGCAAGTCGTTACCACGACTTGCGCTGTAGGGGGCTGGACTTAGGAATAGTAAGATTTACTATTCCAACTCCAGCCTACGTACAGTAGGGAAGGTGTTGGAATGGTAAATCTACTATTCCTTAGTCTAGAGCGCCCCCCAGAGAAGTCGTGGTAACGACTTGCGTTGTAAAAGACGCGTCGTAATGGCATCACGGTGTTTTGACCGCAGTGTAAAGGTTGTAGACCGACTAGGGTACATCCTTCGGTGTCTCAGGATGGTGTATAGTTGGAAATCTCTCTTAAATCCCCCTGTGGTTCTGAGATTACTACTCCTAAGTGATGACGTTGCTCTCTCAACCCCTCTTTCGCCTTCTGCATTTATCAGTCTGCCTGAGCTCTCTGTGTCTCTGGGGTGATGTGCTTCCTTCTCACACACTGAAGTCACTGGTGTGCAGTACATGGATAGAATTATATGTCTGGAAGTGTCTAATGATGTCTGCTGGAGAGTAACTGGGATCGGTGTGGTCTCCAGGGAGGGGTCTTTAATGGGAATCCTTTCACTGTCAGCCCCCAGGACCACCACAGCAGAAGAGCACAGCTGATGCAGTCAACGAGATCACAACCACAACTGAGATTGCCTTCCACCCCTAGGCGCTGGAAGTACAGGTGCGGCAGATGCTGCAGCAGCCCCAAAATAACCAAGCTAGAGTTCAGAAGGTGAAGAAGCAATAAAGATGTCTTTAAATGTTGTTTTTATCTTGTCACATTTCCTGTGCTTTCACAGACTGCAGTCAAATGTCAAACTGCATCTTCTGTTAAATTGCTGCTTATTCTTTTACCATGGACATTAGTGTTTACTTTTATTTCTCTGACTATAAATGAAGAATTTTGTAAAGTGAATTATGTGACAAACTTGCTGAGTATAGATAGGAAAGGAAAGGCTTTAGGGTGTCATTGTTTCCTCACACAAAAACATTTAAATTCCTGTAAATGAACTGTACACATATTTCAGAATATGCTAGCAGTCGAAAGAGTACAAATGATGCACTTAGCACATTTTTGTGTAATTCTGATGAGTGGTGGAAACAGAGATTTTAATACGATCAAATCAAATCAATTCACTTGGTGATGTGCAAATGAAATATTCACCAAAACCTGATATCCACACATTATCGTTTGCGTGCTAAATAGTTTTAGCACTAAAACTTTGTCCAAACAAATTTAGTGGCCGTTTCAAAGGAAATTGTGCTGTCTGTAAATGGCAGTGTGCTATTTCATAATGCTTTAGTGACATATTTGTGACAGTATACTCTAAAATCCGCCATCAACTTCATACAATACAGCCTTACCATTCTCCTGCTGCTTAAACTTTTACAATTCTTCCTTGTGTGACACTTGGATTTTCCACAATCCCTATGACTTCGGTGATGTAGCACTGATGGCAGCACCTCTACTCTGAAAACTGTTACAGCATCACTGTGCTTCACCTCCGCCGGAACAGATATTACAGAGGAAGGATTTCAGCCTATGTGACGTTAATCACAGGGGTGGCCATCACAGCACAGAACCTTTGTGTGTATAGGAGCCCCCTTCAAAAAGGACAGGAGCCGAATTGGGAGGAAATTCTGTTTATTCCCCGGAGCGCTGGGAACAATCAACCGCTCACTAACTGCGGTCGGCGCTTAACTAAGATGGCCGCTTTCCGCTTCCGCTGCGCTCCCTTCCGGTTCCGGCCCACTGGCACTAGACCGTCACCACATATCTCCCCCCTTTATGCAAACACATTAACAATTACTTTTATCTTACTAGTAGTCCATCTCAAAGTCCTTGAATCTCTCAGGAATTCTTGTAACCCTTCCCACTCTCGTCGTAGTCGCTCCTTCTCGCTGTTCACTTCCTTGTCCTTCTGAATTTCGACCCACGGTCCTTGTTCTCTCACCATTACCTCCGGTCCCTTTTCCTTCTCTCCCTTTACAACTCCCGCCATTCTCTTCACTTGTGCCTCTGACTTCCTCGTCCTCTCTGCCCACTCTATCTTCCACTTGCTGCGTGCCTTCTTCTACTTGCCCTTTTATCCGTCCACAACTTTCTTCCTCGCTTCTCTCTACATCCTCTACCTCCTCATCTGTCTCTGTCCCCCATTTTAAGATTTTGCTGCATTTCGCCATCCTGTCATGCGACCACACCTTGCCATCGCTGAGTAGCGCAGATCTGGCGTACGGCTCTAGAACTTGTAGGGGTGGGGTGAACTTGCTTTCTCCTTTTCTTTTAAGGGTGGCCACCTTCACTCTTCCCCAATCGCCTCTCTCTAATGATACTCCTTGAACAATACGTCTCTTGTTGAAATGTTCAGTGTATGTTTCCTGTGCTCTTTCCAGGTTTCTCCTGACCACAACTGGTGACCATTTGCTCTGCACGACCATCTTCCTCCACACTGCATTGTCCTTAGTGAAAGGCTCTCTCCCCCTTAGTACCTTGAATGGGCTGTACCCCGTGCTTCCTGGTGTGATTCGGTAGGCCCATAGCATTTTTGGAAACTCCTTCTCCGAGTCCAGTCCGTCATTTATGGCTGCTTGAATGGTGTCCATAATCACCCTGTTGAAACGTTCAACTTGTCCATTCCCTGCCGGGTGATATATTGGCGTATGTTTGACCTCTATACCATTCCTGGATACAAAGGCCTCCCATTTCGCAGATGTAAATTGTGGCCCATTGTCACATGTGATGACTTTCGGAATTCCTTCCTTGAGGAATATGTTTCTTAAAAAGGTTATAACTGTCTCTGTATCCACTGCTTCCTTCACTTCCACCTCCGGCCATTTGGAGTACTTGTCAATCAGCACAACAGCGTACTTTTGTATTCCCTTCGTGTTGAGAACGGGTCCCATAATGCCGACGGACACCATCTCCCACGGTCCGTCCGGCACTGGGAACTTTCCCAATGGAGGCCTCAGCATGCACTGGGATTCGTCCGCTTTGGCACAAGACTCACATTGTCTTACATATCGTTCCACTTGGGAGTCGATGGCTGGCCACCAGTACGTTTGCCTAGCTAAGGCCTTAGTCTTTGTGATTCCCTGATGTCCTTCATGCAACAGTGCCAACAAATGATCTATTACTCCACGGGGAGGCACCACTTTGTCACCTCTTAGTAGGAACAGGGGGTTCTCCCCCAGTGACATCTCGTCCCGTACCTCCCAGTACCTCCGTAACGTTTCTTTGAGATGTCTCTTCTCAGGCCATCCATGAACTACGTACCCTTTAATCACTTCCAGATCTTCGTCCGACTTGTAAGCCTCTACCCACTCCTGGGCACTGATTACCCCCTCCATGTCCTGAATGGTAGCCACCACGTAGCCGTCCCATTTCGGGGTCGCTTGCTTGTCTGACCCTTCCTGTGCTGCTGCTCGACTCAGGAAGTCAGCCCAGGAAGTCAGCCACCTTATTTTGTGGCCCCGGTATGTGCTCCACGTCGTACACGAAGTCTAATAGTCGCAGCGTCATTTTTGCTATTCTGGGCGTGGCGTGGCGTGAGCATGTCCACTTGATGTCAAAACCTTTATCAAATGTTTGTGGTCCGTTCTCACTAGAAATTAGGCTCCCCAAAGGTACTGCCGGAATCGCTCCATCGCCCAAACTACTGCCAGCATCTCTTTTTCGATGACGCTAAACTTTTGTTCGTTCGGCGCCAAAGACCTTGAGGCAAAGCTGATTGTATACATCTCGCCCTTCTCTGATTTCTGCATAAGCACCGCTCCCAGGCCTCTGTCACTTGCATCGGTGGTGAGAACGGAGTCTGCTTCAGGATCGAACCCTTTCAGTGGTATGGTTTCACTCAGTTCCTGCTTCAACTTGTCGAATTCTTTCTGCTCTTCCTCGTTCCATTTGAATCCATTTCTCTCTTTGAGTAATTGACGCATGCAGTGAGTTTTTGTGGCAAAGTTGGGAATGAATTTGCTATAATACTCAGCCATCCCCAGGAACGACCTGACATCCTCCTTCTTCCCCGGGGCTGGCGCGTCCAAGATCGCTTGCATGTTGGCTCTCTTTGGTTCAGTGCCTCTTTCACTCACTTCGTGTCCGAAGGTACGTCACTGGCGGTACCCCAAACTTGCACTTGGACCACTCCGCAGTCAACCCGTTTTCTTGCAGTGTGCGCAGTACCTGGTGTAGCTTCTCATTGTGTTCTTGTCTGGAGGCTCCCATGATCAGAATGTCATCCTGGAAGAATTGGACACCTCCCACCTTCCTGAAGAGTCTGTGCATGAGGTTTTGAAACACTGCGGCTGCCGAAGCCAGCCCAAAAGGCATTCTGGCAAATTTATAGCAACCGAATGGCGTGATAAAAGACGTGAGGTGACTGCATGAGGGATGCAGCTTCACCTGGTGATAGGCCGAGGATAGATCCAACGTGGAAAACCACTTGATGCCCTTCGTTTTGGCTAGCATCTCGTTGATGCGGGGAAGAGGGAACCTGTCGACCATGATGTTTTTGTTCAGTTCCCTGAGGTCGATGCACAGTCTCACCTTTCCATTTGGCTTCTGGGCCACCACTAAAGGCGAGAGCCACTCCGAGCTTTCAATGGCCTGTATCACCCCACTCTTTTCTAGTCTGTCCAGTTCGGCCTGGACTGCCTCCCGGCACCTGAAAGGAATGTTCCTCACTTTGTGTATGACTGGCTTTGCTCCTTCCTTCAACTTGATGAGATGTTTGTACTTGACCAATTCGCCTATTTGTCCATTGAATACCTGTGGGTACTCCTTGCGCCAAGCCTCATTGTCGCTGTTCTGTTCCATGTCCATCAACATTATTTTCTCTATTCCTCCCGGGTTCAGTTGTATTCCTAGCGCTCCTTGGTCCTTCCAGCTGAGCACCGATGGCCCCTTTTCCGCAACGTACAGCTTGCACGTTGCATGTCTTCCTCTGAACTCGAAAAGTAGTGGACAGTATCCTATCATAGGTATTTTCTGCCCCGTGTACGTGACTGGTCGTAGGTCCATTGGGCGCAGTTCCTCCTTTATTTTCGTCGCAAATTCTTTTTCCCACACTTGCTTTTGTATTATGGTGATGGGAGCTCCACTGTTCGCTATCATCTCTATGGGCACTCCTCCTATATGCATTTTCAGCCTGGGTTTGTCCAACTCCGTGCACCCCACATCCAATATCTGGGCATCAATGTAGAGGAATTCCTCCAGTTCTTCTTCTTCTGTTCGGTTCGCTTCATCCTCCTGTTGTTCATTGTCCACATACCTGACCATGGCTCCCTTGGGCTTGCGACGGCATACCTTTTCATAGTGTCCGAAGACACTGCAGTATGCACATTTAGCTCTGAACGCCGGACACACCTTGTCGATTCCCAAGTGCGCTGTGCTACCACATCTATAGCAGCTTGGTCTTCCTCCTCTGCCTGTCCTTTGGATTGTTCCTCAGGGTTGCGGGCCCCTTTTATTATCTTGGCTCCTCATTGTGTCTTTCTGCTTGGTCCTCTCCCCTTTATAGTTCGTCATGACTCTTCAGACCGTCTATGTGCCACCAGCATCCCTTCTAGCCGCTTGCGCGCAACGTTTGGACATCTCCGCTTTCTTTACCATGGCCCAAACCTCCTTCAAGGGTGAGTCACCGTTCACCCACAACTTTTCTTGGACGTGTATGCTCGACGTGTGCATTATGATTTGGTCCCGTATCAACTCATCATGGAGGGCACAAAATTTGCATGTTAGTGCGAGTTTCTGACCTGCGGCCACATACTCGTCGACTGTTTCGCCGCCCTCTTGTTTCCTATGGAAGAAACTGTGTCTGTCGATGGCCACACACACCACGGGCCTGTAGTGCGCATTGAGGTCTGCAATGGCATGGCTAAACACATCGGTATCGGTGTCGTCTCTCTGCCCCTTTACAATGGTGTCAAACACTCTGATGCCTTCTGGGCCCAAGTTGTGTAATAAGATTTTCTTTCTCCTTTTGCTCGAATACGCCGCTCCACTTTCCTCTTCTAGTGCCTCTAAGTAGTTCTGGAAATACCTTTTCCAATCCTCCCAGGGCATCGCTGGCTCCCCCCTTGATGGAAGAAATGGCACCATCTGTGTGAGGGATGTGGATTGTGACGCCATTCTCCTGGTCACACTGGGGCCTGCAGGGGCATGGATGGTAGCGGCCAATGGAGAGCAGGGCTTCCGCCGCAGCTGCTGCAAGCGCTGTCCTCTGCCGCGCTCCGGGATGGTCCAACGACCCCTCCTAGGCGGGAAACACGTGGCTGCTTCCGCTCGGTGCTGTGTTGGCGGACCGACGGCATGCGTCGCCTCACTACTGGTGCCGTGGGTGAGCGCCACACCTCGTCGCCATTATAGGAGCCCCCTTCAAGAAGGACAGGAGCCGAATTGGGAGGAAATTCTGTTTATTCCCCGGAGCGCCGGGAACAATCAACCGCTCACTAACTGCGGTCGCGCTTAACTAAGATGGCCGCCTTCTGCTTCCGCTGCGCTCCCTTCCGCTTCCGGCCCACTGGCACTAGACCGTCACCACAGTATGGAGCTGGATATTGCCGCCACAGTGTGCAGTGGCGTAACAAACCTTGAGGGGGCCCCCCTGCAGGGTACATGAAGGGGCCCCCTACGGACTCAATCTAGAGCTCCCCAGCAGAAGTGCGGTGCTGACGGGGCCCCCTGTAAGGTGAAGGCCCCCCCCACCACGGGGGCTGCAGGGGCCTGTGTTACGCCCCTGACAGTGTGTTCAGTCTTAGGAAGCTTAGAAGTATGGTGAGCTGAGAGGGAGAGGGAACTCCCCTCATTATTAATGTAAGTGCACTGTGTCTCCAAGGAGCTACCTTCCCACACTGATGAACTGCAGTGCGGAGTGTGAGTTTGAGGGAAGTCTGGTTGTTTCACTGATACTATATTTGCAAGTACATAGTTCGCATTGGGTTGTGTAGCACCCTAATACTAACACACTACAAGAAGCAGAAAGTCTGGGATCTTTGTGGACTCCTGAAAGCGAGAGAGATGAGCCCTTTGCCAAAATGAACAAATCACAGAGCATAAGCCACATGTTGGTGATGGCCTCCTTGTCTCCATACAGTCTGTAGTGCAGACGAACGTTAGGCGAGAAATAATCCCAATGTGCAGAATCTATAATGGCAGATCTACTCCCCTACTAAATGTCCCTACATTCATACTTTAGGAGAAAAATCACATAGCTGTAGCCAGGGAGCACTTTGCAATGAACTGCCTTGACCATTATGGATAATTCCATTGCCAACGGCGATCGTCACCCCAATGAGGACAATGCCAGGAACAATTCTCAGAGACTTTAGGAATCACAGCGCCAGGATCAATACTTGCTGCCCGCGGAATCACAGTGCTAGGAACAATACTCACTGCTCTGATGAAACACAGTGCCAGGAGAAGCTCTATCTATCTTCAGGAATCCTTGAGCCAGGACCAATCCCCACCGCCTTGAGGAATCACAGCGCCAGGAATAATCATCACAGCAAAGACACGAACAGCTGTCACCAAATTCAGGAATCACAGTGTTAGGAACAATCCTCCCAGCCTTCAGGAAACACAGTTCCTCACCACCCTGCGAAATCACAATTTCAGGACCAATAGTCCCAATCTTGAGGTATCACAGTTTCAGGAACAATCCTCACAATCCAGAAGTATCACAGTTTCAGGAACAACCATCACAATCCTGAGGTATCACAGTTTTAGGAACATTTCTTATTGCCCTGAAGAATCAGAGTGCCAGGGACACTCTTCATGATGACAAGGATTTACAGTGTCAGGGACAATCCTCCTCTCCCTGAGGAGTCACAGTGCCAGGAACAATTCCCACTGCCCGGAGAAGACAAGGTGCCAGGAGCAAACCTCACTGTCTTCAAGAATTATGGTGCCAGGAAAATCCCCAACCATCCTGAGTAATCACAGTGCCAGGAACAATTCTCTCCCACCATGATAAATCATATTGCCAATAACTGCCCTCCCCACCTTGATAAATCAACATACCAGGAACAATCGCATTACCCTGATAACAAATGATAACAGAAACTATCATAAAATCCTTGATCTGTCACTGTTCCAGAAAGTATTGTCTCAAACCCTAATAAATTAGAGTGCCAGGATTAACCTAAAAACCTCCCATAAAACACAATTTCAGGAGCAAACTTACCTCCGTGATGCCTCATAATGACTTTGTTTGTCACCTTATTTCACTATTTGTGGATATGTATTGAACTTAGATCAGAGGAATATCTTTGACAATACTAGTGTATAGAATCTACACCATGGACGTAATATCTATCGCAACCTGTATGTATAGAACCTACAGTGGAGGACCACTTTGCGCCATTAAAATCAGTGCACAGGACTCTCTCTGTTACTCCTAGGGTGCACAGAACATACAACATAATATATGGTCTTGTTATTTGTCTCTATTTATCCCCATGTACAATCCTCCCCCTCAATGTGCAGATCCTACAGTTGAGGACCTCATCTCTCTTTTAATTTCAGCGTATGGGACCTATAGAAGATCGTAACGTAACTGGTGCTATGTAAAGCGCTCTGATACCCGATTCGGTTCGGGTCAAGTTCGCACTATATAAAACGCTGCAAAAAAGAAAAAGACCTCATTCCTCCTATCCTTATCAGCCTGGTGTATACAACCTAGAGAGTACCTCATCTCTCCATTAGCACAAGTGTGCAGATACTATGGTTGAAGACCTCACTCTCTTTATTAACCCTTTACATAAGGCCAATAGCAGAAGAACTTGTGTCTTTATTAGCCCAGGCATATTCATTTTACAGAGGAAATCATCTCTCATTAGCCCCAGTGTCCAGGTACTTTGGTTGAAGACCTCACTCCCTCTACTAATCCCTGTGTAGTGTAAAGGACTGACAGAAAGGGACCTCATTCCTCCATTTGCACAGGTCTATAGAACGTAGGCAGGGCCTCTTGTCTCCATTAGCCCCAGTGTGCAGGAACTATGTTTGAAGACCTCACTCTCTCTCTCTACTAACCTCCTTGTATGGGACAAACAGCAGATGATGTCTTCTGTCGATTCGCTCAGGTATGTGGGACCTGCAACAGAAAACCTTATCTCTCTATTCACTTCTCTGTGTAGGACCTGCAGATGAAGAGACTTAAAAGGGTATTTACTAAGATTTTGAAGGTTCACTCCTCCAGGCTTTCATCACACCATTATTGAAGCCTGTGAGCACAACACAAAACTGTGCAGTGCCATGCAAACACCTGTAGAATACTTTGTAAATCTAGGTCCTCCTCTTACCATTTAACCCGTGTACTGGACATACTGTGGGGGACCACATCTCTCTTTCAAAAGTCATACCATGGAGTCTAGATCCTCTCTGGTAACCCAGGTGGACAAGACCTAGACCAGAGGACCTCACCTGGCCATTAACCTTTCAATGCAGCATCTACACTAGAGGACCACAAGTCTATTAATCATAAAACTTGTATTGGGAGAGCAAATCACCCCATCAACCACAGTGTACTGGACCTATTGTGGAGGACACAGACACGTGGGTGGCTCAAGGTTACACATGATGGATTTTATTCTTTTTGGGACCAATTGTGTAATTATATTTCGGTCAGTGAATAGGACTGGGAAATCTGGTGCACTGTCACAACTTTAATCTCAGATCACCTTTTTTTTTTTTTTAAAAACCTTTATCGTGCAGAAAGAAAGAACAAATACGGGCCCACAACCGTCAGGCCGGCCACGATACATTAAGGCACTAATGCAAGCAATACAGCTCCTCAGCGGTAGCGGATGATAGAACAACAAGCATCGAATGCTACATCGAATAGAATCATGGCGCCGAGGAGAAGGAGCATGTAAGGTTAGGTTTGAAGGTTTTTCTTTAACTTTGAAACCAAGTAAAAGGCAATGAAAAATAAGACATTAGGAGAGCTGAGTCCATACAACAGTAACACGACACCGGCAGGCGGCTGCACAACTGAAAGCAACAATGGAAATTAAGTACTCAAGCAATATGGCGATACAAAGTAAAACAATCAAAACATCAGCCATCAGTCGCACACCATATACAGCGCCGCCCCTCCCATCAACCCCTATCACGGACCCAGAAAAGGAACAGGGTAAGAAAGCGCAGAGAAATAGAAAAAAAAAGGCCCATAGAAACTAAACAATAAATGAAATCCCACCCCCCACCCAACACCAATGCGGAGGCTACGGCCTACCCCCCCCCCAGCAGAGTGTCTGTCGCCCAATAAAGAACCCGAAATTCAGACGAAGAAAGGAAGAAAAAGGAAAAAGGAAGAAAAAGGAAAGAAAGACCCCTCACACTTGAGATACAGGGAGTAGGAAGGGATAAACTAATCCACTACTCCCAGAAAAAGGAAGGTGGGGAGGAGCCCACCCAATGTCAGAGCTCCCGGACGTCCCAGCCTTATACAACCTCTATGCCGTGCACAACAGTAGATTCGGAGGACCGAGAACTCAAGGAGAATCAGAATCAGGCAAACCTAGAGCTCCGGGTCAGCACAAAACAACATAGCAAAATACAGTGCCGTCCGGGTCCTCGCAATTCAAGCAAACAGCACCAATGAGGGAAACACCCACAGTCTGGCCAGAACTACCAAGTCCCACCAGGCATGGCCATCGCAGAGAAGAGGGCCAATTCCATATGCTCCCGGGCCCCCCAACAGCAAATAAACCGTCCATCCCAAAGACCATAGTGCAGCACGATACACAGGAGAGAAGGGGGAAAATCATCGTACAGAACAGCAGCACACAATTAAGAAGAGCCCCATCTCGAGTCCCAGTCGCCAGTCAAACACATGCCCACCGAGAAAAATACTCCCCTAGCCCCGGACAGTCCGAAAACTGAGCCCAGAACATGGCTCCCCCGGAGGGCTTGCCCCCATTTAAACGAAAAGACAAAATGGCCCTACAGAACAGAAAAAGGATACCCAGAAACAAAATGGACTGCACAAGTCACAGACAGCGTCATCAATCAAAAGAAGCCGACCCGGAGGAGGGCCCTAATAACCGAGTCTCGGCCTCCACCGCCAACATCAGACCTAAAACACACAATTTCCTTCCAAAATCCGGCCACCCGAACTCACAAGCCCCACACAGCTCCCACACCGTGTTACGTTAAATGCAGAAGACATGCAGCCAGGAGAAAATCTAAACATACATATCTAGAGTCACAGATCAACACAGTAATCATAACCCCACAACCAGAATAACGAGCAGGATATATCGATGTTATAGCAAAGCGTGAAAAAAGGAATGCATCCTGTGCAGCCAGTCAAACAAAATAGGTCAGTCCGGATCTCCGTCGTCTGTCCGAGCAAAGTCACGAGAAAGAACCTCAGCCCTGGCCCGACCGGCGAATTCCAACCGGGGCCGGCCATCGCTGCGAGCACCCCCTAGATAGAACAAAGGAGCAAGATGGCCGCTCCAAACAAGGAAGAAACCCAGGAGGCGGAGAGGAGCGTCCCCGGACACCATCAGTTCCATCATCCATGTAGTTAAGCACCCCCTCCGCCAACGGGCAGCACAGTCCCCACCGCTGTAGAAAAACGGCTCCAGAGACAAAGACCCCAGGGAGAGCCAGGCACCGGGAGGCCGACGAATATAGCCATTGTAGGGAAGGAGTCACAGTTCCCAATGTGGGGGGTAACATTGTAGCCAAAGCTTCATCAAGGAGAGAATTAGCAACATTATCGTCCGGGACACTGCATATCTCCGCCCTCACGTAGTGCAACCGTGTAGCAGTTCCAGACAATGTCAGAGGTGGCAGGGGGTCAGCCTGTCCCGGTCGCGTCACACATGAGGAAGCACCGTCGATCCTCTCCGCCAGCACTTGGACATTACGCCTCCATGTTGTCCCCCAGTCCGCCAAGGCGAGCAGGATATCCCTATAAGTCAGGGTGTCCTGAATCAGCAGCCGATCCGCAGCGAGCGGCGATGCCCCGGAGGCCGCCTCCAGCCCAGTATCCGCCCGGGCTGCGCACAACAAAGATGGCGGGGCAGCCGTCGTTTTATCATGAAAGGCAGGCGCCATTGCCGCCCCTCAGGCAATCCGCAAGGACGAGAGGGAGGGGGGGGGCGATCTTAGTGTCCGGGGAGGCAGGCGTTAAACCTCCGGTGTGTAAGGGGATGTATAGCACGAAAATCACCATGCCCTTATCGCCAATACGAGTGTCTTGCAGCCGAGATTCGCCCCAGGATGGGGAATGCCCAGGCGAGAAGCAGCAGGGCGGGGGGAAGCACCGCGCAGGAGCTCAAGTCATATAGAGACCCACCTCGGCCAAGGTGAGGCACTCTGCATCGGGAGAGAAATGGAAAGTCAGTGCCGAGAACGCAACAGTCCCGTGGGCAACGGCACCTCCCCCGCTCCTCTCACCAGCTCGGTCTCATGGCGTCCAGTGGTAGTAATCAGCACAGCTACCCGGGCAGCTCCGGAGATCAACGAAATCAGTAAATCCTGCACCAATTCAGACTGCAGAGGTCTCAATGGAAAGCAGACGGTTTCTGCACCTTCGTTTCAGCATTTAAACACGGTGTGAGCCAGGAGTAAAGTCAGGATATTCCGCTCAAGGTAGGCGGCTTGCAGAGCCGGGAGCTCAGACGTCCGTCCCGTTCGCCATCTTGGCTCCTCCCCCTCACCTTTGAAACACATTGTGAAGTCAATTGAGGCCTGGATTATGTGAAGGGTTCAAATGTCTAGCTCAGGATGCTGTGTATGCTACCCTTCTGCCGCTGGAGATTGTGGTCCTTGGTGCACGATGAGCAAAGCAGGCGGAGCAGCATATCCGTGTGAGCAGTGAGTAGCGGCATGTCCAAGACAGGGAGTTCTAGGTAGAGAACACATTGAAGTAGTGGCAATAATGGTGTCCTGGCATTACACAATTTGTACTCCAGCACCTTCAAGGTGATTAAAGTGCTGGAACCCCTGCCTGAAGGGTAGCTGTTTGTAGATAGCAGGTGATTCAAGAGAGTCTGCTTGAAGCCAGCTGGGGGTGTTTGGAGGTAGGTGGGGTGAATTCTATTCTGAAATAAATGTAATGCACTGGAGCAGTTGGTCAATCAGGCTCAACTCTCCCAGTATATCCCTATGCAGACAGAAGAGGTTTTTCTCTCTTCACCATCGAAATGCAGTGAAATTGTGGGTAAAGTGAAAGAAGAAGCAACATATTTGGATGATTCTGGGCTTTCAAACCATGGGGTTCATATACAACCCCATTTTTTTTAATGCACCGGCAACGCAATGGGCTTCCCCATATTTAAAAGGCCATGTAAAGTCACCCTGTGTGACTTCATGTCCTTGTAAATTTGTTTCCCTTTCACGCATAACTCTGTGTAAAATGGGCATTCCATGGGTGTTGCTGTGGGTGTTCCCACGCAACATCCATGGAATTTGATGCATTCCTGGATTTACAACATTTTGTAAACCTGGAAATGCGTCAGAATCCTATGCCTCCTCAGAGGAGGCATAAGGAGGCGCAACGAGGAGAAATACTTTTATTTCTCCTTTTTCTTTCCTCTTTCTATGCATAGAAAGAGGGAAATGCCTTTAATGATTGTTTTTGTGCAGTAAGATGTCCCTTCCTGCACAAAAACAACAATCCCCTCAGGACAGGCACCGTTGCAAAATGATGCAAGGATGTCTGCGTTGGTGCATGGCTGCTATTTGCGCACCGGCTAAGGGGAGAAGGACAGGAATACACTGTCTCTTGCAGATATGGCGCATTCCTGCCCTTTTATGTTGACGCATGGCTGCGCAGCAGGAAAACTTGCTGTGCTGCAGTGCATCGAAATATTGTAAATGAAGTCCCATGAGAGCATACAATGTGAAAGGTTGGCAGGTTGAGCACAAAAGCCCGCGCACTTCCCTGCCAGGATTTCTCCCCAACCCTCTGGTCTCTTTCTCAAACTAGAATCATCAACACTTACTTTCTCATGAAATCACACCCTGGAACATGAAGACTACTTATGTTTTGCATTATGGTTCCACCTACCTTTGGTACTCAACATCAGAGGTCTTCGTCTCCATGTCACCATCAATCCAGCAATGACAGGGGTTCACTAGAAACTAGAGAGAGCCTTGAGGTTTTGTGACCAATGAGAGTGTGAGGCTAATGGATGCATTTCTAAGATATGTGTGTCCCCTCCTCTCATCCTCTTGATTAGCCACAATCCCACCATGCCATCTATCCATGCCTGACAAGATTTGTTTTTTTACCATATAATTCACCCTTGGGCAGATTGTAGGACGATGAAAGGTGCCCATGTTTGGAGCTTCTGCTCGGCGCCATTTCACGTACTTGCCAACTCTAGCAAATAATGCAGAAGTTACCATTTTATTTAACCATTCTGACAGCAGTATAATGCCTGCTGCTTCCTGCAGTTAGATCAGCTAACAATGTATTCAGAGAATGCAAGTGCTGTGAACTCCTTTCAGGCTTTTATTTCAAGCAGTTTTCTTTTATGCCATATTGGAAAAAGGATTTTATTTTGTTCTTCTGAAAATTTCCCCATTACTGGCATTTGAAAAAGAGAGTCAGAATAAATGTTTCAGTTTAAAGCCAACCCTGTCATGATTGTTCTTCTGGACTTTTTAAGAATACAATAGCAGAGTTCACCGTCTTGCAATTCCAGCCGGGATTCCTAAGAGAATCAGTGATTGGCCAGAGTAATCAAAGCATACTCGCTTATGGAATCCAATTTATGTGTTGTGATCAAAGGGCATATGATCATTTCCTGTGATATAATTCCAATTACTGGCCATCAACACCCAACTAGCACACTTCATAGAAACCAACAACATCCTAGACACCTCTCAATCCAGATCCCACAGCAACCACAGCACTGAGACCGCCCTCCCCTCTGCCACCGACAACATCCGCGCCCTCCTCGACCAAGGCCATACGCCAGTCTTCATCCTCCTGGAACTATTATCAGCCTTCGACACCGTCTCCCACTGCTCACTAGCCACCAGGCTCCACGACGCCAGCATATATAGAAAGGCCTTAGACTGGATACGATATTTCCTCTCAGGAAGAACAAAGAGAATAAGACACTCGCCTTTCCTCTCAGAACCAACAGAGATCAAATGCGGAGTATCCCAAGGATCCTCCCTCAGCCCCACACTCTTCAACGCCTACATGGCCCCCCTTGCAACCATCTCCAGAAACCATGGGCTCAACATCGTCTCCTATGCTGATGACACCCAGCTCATCCTCTCCCTCACCAAGGAACCCGACATCACCAGCCACAACTTCCAAGAAGGGATGAAAGTCGTCACAACCTGGATGAGGAACAGCTGCCTGAAGCTCAACTCGGAGAAAACAGAAGTTTTCATCCTTGGCTGCCCCCTCTCTTCATGGGACAACACCTGGTGGCCCCCTGCCCTCAGAAAGCCACCCACCCCAACGGACCATGCATGCAACCTCGGTATCATACTCGACTCATCACTCAACATGAATCGCCAGATCAACTCCGTATCCTCCACATGCTTCAACACCCTCTGCATACTTCGCATGACGTTCAAGTGGATCCCCCGACTCCAGGAAAACCATCACTCATGCACTCATCACCAGCAGCCTGGACTATGGCAACACCCTCTACGCTAGAATAAACAAAAATAACTACTCCGCAAACTCTATACCCTCAGGAACACCGCAGGCAGACTAATCCTTGGTAGCCCTCGGCACAATCACATCACCCAACACCTCCGCGACCTCCACTGGCTCCCTGTCGAAAAAAGAATAACCTTCAAGCTGCTCTCACAGGCCTACAAAGCCCTCCACAACACCAGACCCCAATACCTCAACAGCCGAATCTCCTTCCACGCCCCCAAGAGAAACCTATGATTAGCCGACCTCTCCATAGCCACTGAACCACGTTTTTACAGGACCAGAGCATGTGGACGATCCTTCTCCTACCTCACAGCCAAGACCTGGAACAAGCTCCCCCTTCACCTCCGATGGATCCTCAGAATGCACCAATTCACGAAGGACCTCAATACCTGCCTCTTCGAATGACCCACAACAGAGCTGCTCACACCGACGCCAGTGCCCTGAGAACCTCATGGGTGAGTAGTGCGCTTCACAAATCCCTGATTGATTGATTGAATAACATGTCATGGGGTTCCGTGTGATGGCATTGGTATTCTGATTGTCTTTTTTCATAACTGAGCATCCTTCCTTTTTTGATCACCTTATGTTAGCAAGTATGATTTAAAAACACTGGTTCTTGCCTTTCTTGTGCTAAATTGCAACATCTTGACCCAGCTTCTATCAGCGCTTAATTTGACCTGGTGATTTCCAGTGCTCTGCACTGGCACTTAATTGTCAATACCGACACTTACGAAAGTCTGCCACATAGTGGCACTGTTTGTCCAAATTAGATCTGAGCACAGCATCAGTTGTTTATTAATTCAATGTACATTCGAAATGACTAAGGGCCATATGTAGGTACATATTTTGCAATCACAAACACTGCAATTTAATAATCCAGGGTGTATGTGATCGCAAAAGAGAGTGTTCAAATGTAGGTAAGAATTACGGCTCGCAAAAATGAGAATCGCAAATTTAGTGATTAGCAATTTTGCGTGACAAGGATTCTGCAAATAAAATTGCAAATGCGCAAGGTGCGTCTCAGCATTCGTGCAAATCACAAATACTGTTCACGCAAAATGCGAATTCGCAGTTTGAGATATAGCAAACAAAATCGCAATTTGCAATTTTACGAAAATTGCAATTTTGCACTTCTCAAATGCCACCAACTCTCAACAGGCGGTAACCAGGTTCAACCTATTTAAACAGGCCCACATTGCCACTGGGGATTCCCACAATGCCTGGCCTGTAAGTGATAGCCAGGAGGCTGCGTATCCGAGAGGCTGCACAGAGAAGGAGACGCCAGGAAAGGATCTACAGAGCACGCATAGCCCTCTTCCAGCGGACCCAGGAGGACATCCATCTGCACTACAGGCTGCACCCAGACAGTATCCTGGAGTTGATAGAGGAGCTGACACCCATACTTGAACACCACACATACAGGGCACACACCATTCCTACCCACATACAGGTTTTGTGCTCACTGCACCTCCTAGCATCAGGGAGTTTTCAGGGGGTAATAGCCGCAGCAGGAGAAGTCTCCCAGAGTGCACTATCGCGCTTTTTCCACGCTTTCCTTCATGCTATGGTTCAGAGGACGCATCACCACATCCAATTCCCAAACACACAGCAGGCACTAGAACAAACCAAGCAAGAATTTTACCAAATGGCCCAATTTCCCCAAGTCATTGGCTGCGTAGACAGGACCCATGGTGCACTGTCAGCCCCGTCACAGAATAAGTATGTTGTTAGAAACAGAAAATCCTATCATTCCCTGCACATCCAGATAGTTTGCAATGCTAAACATGTCATCACAGATATTGTAGCAAAATCCCCAGGAAGCACACACGATTCCTTCATTTTTCGTCACTGTGGATTACATCGCAGACTCCCAAATGGCGAGTTTGGAGAGGGCTACCTGCTAGGTTATTGCTTGGCACACACACAACTAGGGAAGGTATAAACTGTCAGGACAGTACTTAACATCAACCTACTTTTGCCCTGCAGGTGACAGTGCGTATGCTGTGCGTGACTACATCCTCACACCGTACCTCAATCCATGCCACAGCAGCAGAGCGGAGGTGCAGCAGTGCCCACAGAGCCACACGATGCACCTTTGAGAGGAACTTTGGAATCCTTAAAAAGCCGTTTACGGTGCCTCCGTTAAAGTGGAGGTGCACTACAGTAAAGCCCAGAAACGTGTTGCAAAATCGTGGTGGCCTGCACAATGCTACACAACATCGCTATCAAGAAGGGCACCTCAGTGGATCTGACAGATGCAGACACATCAGATGAGGAGGAACCAGCTCCACAACGCAGACGTGCAGGTGGTGCTGGGGCAGCTGCTGGGCCCCTGAGACGTGATCACATCACATAGAACTATTTGTAGGTGAGAAATGAGGACACAATGCCAAATAATGATGCTCAAATATGAGGTTTATTTCCTTAACAGGAGGAGTAAACCTGTCACACAGCGTGACTGAAATGTTGATAGTTGCACATGTTGAGATCACAGTGCTATCACTGCCATGAGTCACTTAGTCAATATGGTATGTGTTGCCACACACATTGCCATGCTGCCCCTTCACCTCCTGCATGCACGCCCTGTTGCCCCTCGTTTGGGCTGCGCACTGGCCTCACTGCTGTCTTCCCCTGCTCTCCCCTGGCGCCCACTCCGGCGTCTTTATGCAGGAAGTTGAACAGTCATGCTGCTCTTGCTTGACTGTTCATCTGTGTTCAAGCTGCCCAGTGTCCCTCTGCCACCTGTGGCTACAGCACGCATTTGGTCCACCACATGTGTGACCTGCACCAGGCCCCTACTCACATCCTGGCAGCAGTGTGCCATTTCATGCTGCATGTTCACACATCTCCTGGCTAGCAGGGATATGGCGGTGGACTGGCGGTTCACAGTCTTAGTGTAGAGGTCCATCCTGGTGTGTAGGCGGTGTTTCTCCCTGCGCCTGGCCAGCCTGTCTCTCCTGATCTCCCTACGCAGTCCTTCCAATGCACCAGTCATGGAATTGACACTGAGCCTCAACACAGACATGTGATGATTATGTGTGGCAAGTTGGCGCTGAATTGATCTTATGCCTTTACCTTGCAGGCGCTGTGGTCTTAACATGCTGCCCTCAAGGCCAGAGAAGGCTGTGTCTCTTTCGGATGGTGAATAGCTGGTGCTGGCCCGTGCCCTGCGTCTTGTACCACTGCCATTTGATGTTTGTACAGTGGACTGTGGTGTGTGCTGCCTTGGGACTGCCTGTGCCTCCTCATCTGGAAGGTTAACGCAGCAGCGTGTGCACTCAGTTAATCAGACGTAAAAGATCACTAAATGGAATCACGTAATCAAATGTTTATATTGCGTGCAAAAGGTTGAAGGCCCTGCTAGACCTTTAGGCTGAAAGCAATATGAACGTCCGGGAAATTTCCCAGGAACCTGATGCACTGCTCAATTCACTCAAACGAGTGTAAACTATAAATCTACATACAATGTAATAAGTTATCATAAATAGCAAAATTAAACAACTGTGTACATCATGTTGAACAATTCAGATAAATATCACAAATGTCGAAGTCATCCATTTGTTGCTCGATAGGTATTTATTGAGTGTTCTTATGAAGTTGTTAAGTAATCACGAAATCCAGAACTGGAGCAACATCATGCGATTATACATCCCAATGCATTTCGGGCTAATCAAAGTGCCCTTCGTCAGGGGAATCTATAAAGTGATAATTATGCATATTAATCAACAGTACCAGCAGCGATATTATAGCAACACATTCATTGAGGCCAAGAGATATCATTCTACTATGTGTGGCACAACACTTAAGTCATAGTGCATAGATACTAAACCACCAGGAAAAAGACCCAAACTGCCAAGACTATAACCAAAGAAGACCGAACACGTGTGTTGTAAATGGAACGACGGAAAAGCAAAAATGGTGTAAAGTGAGAGAAAACAAAGAAACGTGCAGAGTTCTGTGCTTACTTTTAATTACGGAGGGGCACTGAGGCAGGCCGGTGTATCGTAGTGTGTGGCTCCGACCGTTATCCTGGTGTCTGGTCGGCTAAAAGGAATGTAAATGGCCCTACATTAATGAGCGAGAAGCGCAATGTGGTGGAACATGGAAAAAATGGTATAAACCAAACTCACCCACAGGCTTCTAACGCAGATGCGAGATGCTGTTCAAAAAAAGGTCTGGCATCCCTGTCAAGTGAATGAAATATTTGCGCTTAGAACAGAGTGCTCTATCGAGAAAGGCCCTGTAGGGTAAACGTATCGTAACGAACAAGGACTCACCCGTGAGTATCACTCGTCTGTAAACTGGTAGCCTGAGTGTTAAGGTGAGTATAGAAGTGGCGTGTGGGGAAGTGACTTCCTATATTCAGATTAGAGGTAGAAAGGGGACTAACTTTGCGGTCGCCATATTGGGGATTGAAACACTGAGACGTGGGTGAAAAGTTGAAACCGACAGAAATCACCGATGAAAGTGCGAATGATATGTGCTAAATATGATTGCAAGTTGAAAATTCACTTCAGGTTAAGTCCAGACTAGTTTAAAACTAAACAATGCGATCAAACAATGCTCATAAGTATAATTCAAAATAATGTCGATATCAGATATAAACACAACAAGCTGCCACTAAACGTGTACACAATCTTCTATTAAACTATGTGAAAAGATCCTAAAACAAGCAGGCTTAAAGCGACAGAGTAATATGTATTTACAAAAAACATGATAGTTCGAATTTGTCATTTAGCCCTGTGGGGGTCAGGGTTTGCATGAACCAGATCCAGTATGATTCTCGTTGTGAGAGTAGCTGCGCTCGATCTCGTTCAGGGTTAGGCTCAATAACCTCAAGGATGCCAAATTTTAATTGGACAATGTTGTGCCTACGATTAAGCCAGTGTTGGGCTAAAGGAGAGTTCACATTCTGTGTGCGTATACGACTCTTGTGCTCAGTGATGCGAGTACGCAAACTACGCTCAGTCTTCCCTACATAATATAGGTCCCAAGGGCATTTTATGTAATACACAGCATAGTTGCTGTTACAAGTGACTGTGTATTTAAAGGCAATGGGTTTACCTGACCTTGAGTGATTGATGGTTTTACCTGTCATCGGCATCTGTGGACTCTGCCTCCATCAGTGACAGTGGTGGGACAATGTTGCGCCATTTGGCTGGTGCAGGGTGTGTCTGTCTTGCTGCGCCCTGCTCCTCCTTCCCTGCCACGTCCTCATTTGATGGAGTCGCCACCCCTTCAGCCAGTTTTCTGTGTTGTCGGTGGTGCTGTAAAATTAAATGCACACATTAGTTGTGTGTCATGTTTAAATTTTGTTATGCATTAAAGTTTGCAAATCACTAATCACATAACTACTACTTGTCTGTTTTGAACATTCCAAGTATGACTCTACCCTATGTCCCCTTGAAATCTCTCACAGGGCCAGGTATCAGTGCATGGAACTACATTTCCCATAATGCAATTCTGGGTGTGCTTGTGGGCATGTACTGGAGTTGTACTCAAGCTGGGTGTTTCGGGCTGTAAGTGGGCTGGGTATGTTTTGGGGATATTGGCATGCATCTTACCTTGTCTGGTGTCTGTATTTTCAGAGCTGTCCAGGTCAGCCACGCCAGTGACAGTTTCAGGCATAAGTGTGCCCTCCACCAACTCCTCCAGGGGCGTTGGCTCGGTGCTGTTGAGGTCCCACCTCCAGTCAGTTTTGCCTCAGCTAATTGGTGGCCACCCTCTCCTTTGACCTTTGGCACATGTTATACCACCGCTTGCGTAGGTCTTCAACTGTGCGGTGGGTTACGCCAATCACGTTCACTTTCTCCTGTATCTCATTCCAGATTCTCCTTTTCCTTGCCTCTGGAACATGGAGTGAGTTCTTTCCAAAGTGGAGGTCATGCTGCCTTACAACTTCCTCTGTCAGCACCTCAAGCTCCCTCTCACTAAATTTCGGGTTTCTTTTTCTTGTGGTTTCTTATGGCTGCTTCTCACTCCCCTGAGACCCAATTTCTCCTTCCTGCAACGGCTGAGTAAAAACCACACTCCCTCCTCACAGTCTCTCAGGCAGCTTCTGACTCTGACACATGTGCTGGCAATCAGGTGCAGCATGGGCAGTCACACTTCCTAATTCATTCTGCACCTGAATTGCTGTTTTCCGAATTTGCGATTCCTTATTAGCGATTTTGCTATTAAGGAATCGCTGTTTGAGTAATCGGTATAATATTCTGCGATTTTTTGGGTAATCACACATTTTTTGCGATTATTTACCTACATCGCGAATTGCGATTTTGAAAATGTGATTCGCAGAAAATCGCATTTTCAGAATCGCAAAGCAATTTTTACCTACATATGCCCCTTAGACTTGCTGCCCAAGCAATTCTTATAGCTTTTGAGGCCTGGAATAGTCTGAATGGTTACACTCGTAGGGTGTGATGGTTGGTAGTTGTGTTGGGTTGTATCACTTGTGGCGCTGGCATTGGCGATGGGTGGTGCAAACCGCAGTGGCCTCCTGACGAGGGCCTGTCACCTATTTATGTTTTTTACATATTAGGCACTGGCTTCTATCCAGATGTACACAGTCTGTGTAAAGAAGTGTCTGAAGTATGTGAAGAATTGCCACATGGTAGCTTAGTAGACTTAATACTTATTAAATTACCTCTCTGTCCAAACTGGCTCACCAAGATCTGAAATGCAAATAGCCCAGTGGTGTAAAAGTCTTCGCCGATCACCCACTAGTCCACACTTCTGTTTTGTGTTTTCCTAAACCACTTGTGCAAATCAGACATTTTTGCATTGGGTCATAAGATCAAAGCTTCACCGTGCTTCGTACACACACTACAATTCCAAACTTCATGGTTAGTACAGTAACAGCCAGCTGACTCCACATTACCCGCAGTCTACTCCGTATTCCAGTGCAATAAATCAAAACAAATGAGAAATAGCTGAATTGGCTATTTCTCTCTCTTTAAATCTATATTTCGACCAGCAATAATGGTGATGAAAGCATGCACGAAACAGTAGACAAATCCCTATAAGAAAATTAATCACTGGTTAAAAATACATATTTCATACAGTAAAAGGTCAAAATATTAAAATCAGATAAAACAAGTATCATAACCTCATGTAATTCCGTTGTGTTGTACCAGACATAGCTGAGCTGTATCTTTGCAGTTTACTTATTAAGTATAGGTTACAGGTTGGTTTCCATGTAAAGCAACCCCAACAGGAGCAGCCTGCCTGCTGCTCAGCCCATCTTCAACTGTCACACCTCACCACACAGGCACCCAAACATTCCATTTATGCCCATCACACCAACATTCCAATCAGAACACACACTGGCTGAGCAGCTAGGAGCCAGATACCAGTAGAAACAATAATACATAGGCAGGATACAATAAATTGCGTAATTTGACATTGGATTTTAATAGGCCCACTCTAAAGCACAGATCTTCTTGGCACAATGAATGGAGATAAAATAGTGCAGATCTACAGTTAATAATCTTGGCTTTCCAAATAGCTGGGAAAAGCTAAGCAAGCTATTGGACAGATCTCTGTAAAATCTTCAAAAAAACAGAAAGTGCAAAAAAGTTTGGTCAGAACACTAATCACAGGGGCAGCGACAAAAAAGGGAAGCATCGTACTGCCCAAGGAGGAAGCATAGCTTGCGTGTGATAGAGCCCAGCCGAAATCTAGCAAGAAGTGATCTTTCCCATGCATTATCGACCCACTTAAGATGTGGTTCCATTATGGGGAAAAATTGAATTAGCACGTATTTACTCAGAGATTTAGAACTTGAATTAATCAACTGCCTGTCCCTAGCTTGATTCCAGAGTAAATGCTTCTTCACCCACCACATATCCTCCTTCTTAATAGAAGATGGATCAGGGAATACGCTAGGTCGACCAAGGTTTGAAAAGTTCAGCTACAGGTACTGAAGCCATGGTACAGAAAGGCCAGTTGCACATGCCAAAAAATCCTCAATTTTGTCCCTAGTGTGGGATGCCTGACCATTGTTTCAAACAGAGCAACAAAGTAACAGGGGAGCTAATTTTATGTGATCTTTGACATAGCCTAGCCCGACCTCCTCATGCACCTTAAAGTTATTGCTGTTGTGTGGGACCCCCAAAAGCTTGAGGCGTGAAAACACTCACTTGCTGGACTCTACCCTTGAGGCAAAAATATTCTGTTAAAAGTTAGGCTGAAAACCGTCAACATTATCGGCGCCCTCTTGCTCTCCTTAAACCTTTTGTGCGCGTAAAACAGCCGCCATTTTGGACACCATGGCTTCCCTGCTCTCGCCGAGAGCCAGCGCGTCTCTCTCTCTCTCTCTCCTAACTTCGCTGGCAACCCCCCCCTGCTTGCACCTGCCTTGAGTCATAAACCCCTCTTCGGCGCTGCTCTGCCCCAGGCCCTCATCCTGTTCCCAGCGCGACACCTCCCTGCTTCCCCGTCATGACCTCCGGCCCTTTTGATGCAAACCCCTTTTCCCCGTGTGCCCGTTTGTCTTCCCCGTTCCCAGGCCGACACCTAGCTCTGCCGATACCAATCTCTTGCCCCTCCCCATACAATAGGAAGCTTCCCTCCTCAAAGGACCCCCGAGATGATCAAAGCCCCCCCCCATCCCACGAGATCCGATCGAAACCCGCACACTCCGTGAATCGGCGGAATACCCAGCTGCGCAATGATCATCACCTGTTGTGAACGGGGCGGGGACTTCCACTGTAGCCTTGCATGGGAACGGGCTGGGAAGGGGGGATTCTGAGGATGTCTTTCCGTACATCAAAGTATCAACGAGAATGTGTTACATGTAATAAAGAGATAAACTTGTGTATAAGAGGCCAGGCCTCCGGGATGCAGTTAGAGCACCTCAGAACGATACCTTCTGTCCGTTTTCGTTGTGTTCTCCTCCGGAGCGAATAAAAACCTTGTTTCCTGCCTTCCAGTCTCCAGCGCCTGCCTCTTCAATAGTTTAACTTCTTTGTGGGTTCAAGAGGCGACATCGCCGGGCAATAATTAAGGATCTTATATTCTGGTTGGTAGTGCCCCCCCAGTTTGTATTTTTCCACAATTGGCGTCCCAAGCGTGGGGCCCATCAGCGACCCATGGATCCAGTGGGAGAGGTCCTGACGACAAAGTGAACGACTGCAACGATCGGGAACGCGTCTGTCCGATAGACCCTCGTCTGACAGCCGATCATCCGAACTTCACTGGTTCCGAACAGACCTCTCTCGAGTGATCTACGGTCCTGACTGGGAACCATCAGGAGTGCCGCGAGGATAACGAAGAAGAGAGGACGATCGGGCGCTGGATTCGGAAGTCAGGAAACTGTCCATGCGGTCCGGGTAAGGTCGTGTTACCACGACAAATTGCGAAAAAATTGCTTGATTGCTTGTTTGTTAAATACTAGTATTGCTCTTTTTGTTTATTTGGAGATTCACTGTCTGCAAACGGAGAAACAACAGGCTCTCTCTTTGCAAGCAGTGGAGGATAGGTAGGGCAGACAACCGTGCTTATTTTTCTCCCCCACTCAATAATCACCTGAAACTGAGCTGTTGTTCACAAACTATTGTTTCCTGGAGATTCCCTGTCTGCAAACAGGGAAGAGACCACCCTTTTTGCAGATAGTGAAAAGGGTAGGTAACGCAGATCTTTGCGGACCTACTCATTCTCCCCATTGTTATTTATCGGTCTTTTGTTATCTTGATCTATGAGGGATTCACTGTCTGCAAACGGAGAAACAAAGGTCTCTCTCTTTGCAAGCAGTGGAGGATAGGTAGGGTAGCAGCCGTGCTTATTTTTTTCTCCCCCACCCTATAATTGCTTGAAACTGAACTGTTGTTCGCAAAATTATTGTTTCCTGGAGATTCCCTGTCTGCAAACAGGGAAGAGACCACCCTTTTTGCAGATAGTGAAAAAGGTAGGTAACGCAGATCTTTGCGGACCTACTCATTCTCCCCATTGTTATTTATTGGTCTTTGGTTATTGTGATCCATGAGGTATTCACTGCCTGCAAACAACGTAGAATAGAAATATTCTGTCTAGTCTTTGCACCTAGTGATAAGATAGGCAGTGCTGACTTTTTAGTCCCTCGTTACGAGCCGTCATGTCTGTCTTCTCCCCACTGATTAGTAGCCTGTTTAGCCCGGACCGCTTATTAGAGATGGACCATCCAGCCCCACTGGAAGGCACCCCTAATAAGGACATGTTCATGAAGCATGGATTGACCGCTATTGCCTATAGTAAACTATGGCATAAATATACAAAACAGGGTCAAGAAAGTCAATGGCCCCTGACAGGATCCTTCGATGATGATAAAATAAAAATGCTAGAAACTGCCCTAGGTAAAAACAAGACAACACCTACTATGCTTGATAGCTTCGGCATGTGGCGAAAAGAAACTGAACAGCGTAAAAAGAAAACTGAGAGTAGGTTGGAAAAAGAGCTGCAAAAAGCAGCCCACCTAGCTGCTCAGAAACTAAAAAAGGAGATAGAGGAAAGAGAGAAAGCTAAACAGAAACTAGAAAGGGAAACGCCAAGCCAGTGTCCGGTTAGAACCCCCTCCATGCTCTACCCTGATTTACCCTCGAAACGACAAGCCAATGAGGACCTGCTGTTAGGTCCTCCTATCATCTACATGCCCCCTCCATACGCCCCTACTCGACCCTTGGCGCAGCACGCGCCACCCCCAGGTACAAACGAAGGTACCGCCGCAGCGTCGGCCCCAATGGCCTCTGTGCCAGCCGAACCCCTTGTATTAAAACCCGCATCAACGACAACGTTAGACGAGCATGAGACTCGAGGGGCTGGCCTTGCAAGAACAAACAGGCTAGACAAAGATGAGCGAGCGGGGATCGACAAAATAGCAAGGACACTGGTAGAAAGGAAGGATGATGAAGAGTACATCACAGATATGTTCAGCTCGTATACAGGGAGTCACAGACGACATTTTACCGTACGACTGTGTTATCATGTCTTGAATACATACGAGGACCGATATCGAGACAAAGGTCCCGAGAGCCTAAGGACTCTGTACCGGAAGGTCGATATCGGGGATGAGGGCGAGTGTGATGTGTCGGACCTCCTTACGCGTACGCTTGAGGTTTTCCGCCACCTCACTGAACGAAAGCCGGGAGCTAAATCCGCGGCCCCCGTAGTGACCGAACCACCAACCGAGCAATCTAACACCATGATGCCGATACGTGAGGCTGCCCCTTACTGGGTTCCTCCTCGGGGTACAGGGACTCACGATGATGCAAACAACCAAGATGCGAAGGGAAGGGTAGTATACAACTGGGTCTACCAGCCATGGGACCGGCAAGAGATACTGACATTCCGGAAATCTCTACCCGACCTACGTAAAAACCCCACTGCCTTCTATACTGAATTGGGTACAGCCCTGGGTTCAACTATCATGACCCTGGCTGACATCGACTTGTTCTTCGGGTTATGTCTACCAGCTGATGTGTGGAAGCAAATCCGGAAAGTCGACCACCTTGAGCTGTTCGGACATACCTGGTCACAACTCGATGACTTGGACAAACAACGGGGACCAGGACAAAAGCCGTTGAAATCCATTCTAGACCTCCCAGATAAAATTGTAGAGAAATTAAAAACCCTAATCCCAGAAAAGAAAGTGGACTGGTCGATAGTAACAGCCTGTCGCCAAAAACCCCAGGAGGATGTATCGGAATACTTCTCCCGGTTTGAAACGGTGTTCTCCGATTACAGCGGCCAGGACATGACCACTGCAACCGGACACCATCTGTTTGTCCAGAATTATGTTAAGGGCCTATCATTGGACATCTCCCAGAAACTACAGGCCAGCGAGAGTAGTTGGGCAGCCTCCAAACCTACAGCGATTCTCCAAATGGCCCAATATTATGAGCATCAGAAAAATGAAAACGATAGGGCGACAGAGAAAAAGAAGAAAGACTTAAAAGAGAGGGTGATGATTGCCAAACTGCAAGGGGTGACTATAGGACGAGACCAATACCGGGGAAACTACCAGACAAACGTCCCTAAGACTGCATTTCCCCAGGACCGCACTCTGACTCCCTACAGTGGACGCACAGACCTTAGAGATGACCAGTGCGCTTTCTGCAAAGGGACTGGCCATTGGAAATCCCAGTGCCCAGTTCTCCTGGAAATGATCAGGAACAGAGACCCCAGGGATGTAGCAAACGGACCGAGACCTAAGGGACCACAACGAGGGCCCCCAAATGACGCGACTAATGACAGATCCAGCAGACCGAATACGTTCGATCGACCCAGACAGAACCAATATCAACAATCTGACTATGACGACACTCACACCTTTGCATAGGACAGCCAAGGGCGAGGGAGGGATCCAGTCGAGCTCTATGTTGACCAGCAGGGCCCTTATGTCACTGCTAAGGTCCTGGGTACCAAGTCTCCATTTCTGGTAGACACTGGCGCAACACGTAGTGCGTTATCTAAACGACTGATTCCAAGGGCACCCTTGTCTGGCTCACTCATAACATCGACAGGTTTCGATGGAACGCCCTCCACCAACCCTTTGTCTGCCCCGATTCTCTTTGACGTAGAAAACAACACCACCGACACCACGTTCTTGCTTTCCTCCAATAGCCCTGACGCCATTATGGGACTTGACTTACTGAAACACTTCCGAGCGACGATTAGGTGTTCTCAAGATGGAGTTCGAGTGTTTCTTTACGACAACCCCGTTCTGCTTAAACATTGTTCCCCCCGACACATGTTTTCCATCACCGACGTCGACGCGTCCCTGCTTGACACCCTACCTCCGTATCTGTGGGCCAAAGCGGATTCGGACGTAGGGCGTATGTTAATTGACCCAGTGCACATTACTGTCCGACCAGACGCAACACTCCCAAAACTCCCACAATATCGGATATCGCCAGAGGGCGAGAAGGCATTGGTAATGATTATCCAGTCACTGATAGACGCAGGAGTGGTAGAGGAAGTGGTTAGCAACGTTTGCAACAGCCCTATCTTGCCCATTATCAAGAAGCAGGGAGAGGGAGATGAGAAAGCATACCGTTTCATCATCGACCTCCGAGAGATCAACAAAGTGGTGGTACCCCAGTACCCTGTGGTCTCAGACATCACCACCATCCTGACCTTGATTCCATCCACTGCCACCACCTTTTCCGTCATCGACCTCAAGAACGCATTCTTCTCCATCCCCATCCACCCAGACAGCCGATATCTCTTCGGCTTTACCCTAAAATCCCGCTCATATAGGTTTTGCCGAGCCCCTCAAGGCTACACGGAGAGCCCTAGCATCTACAGCCAGGCCCTCAAAAGGCAACTAGACCAAGTCCGGTTACCCGACGGGGTGGTGTTGGTACAATATGTCGATGACATCCTTTTGGCAGCCGACACCACCCCTCTAGCGGTTACCGCCACCATTCAACTCTTGCACTTCCTTGCGGAAAATGGCCACAAGGTCTCCAAGAAGAAGTTGCAATTCTGCC
Source organism: Lissotriton helveticus (assembly GCF_964261635.1). NCBI lineage: Eukaryota > Metazoa > Chordata > Amphibia > Caudata > Salamandridae > Lissotriton > Lissotriton helveticus. The sequence continues at coordinate 1,193,242,697 of NC_136070.1, read as the reverse complement.
TACCCCAGGTCACTTACCTAGGCCACCTTCTGTCCAAAGATGGAAGGAAACTCACCCCCGATCGAATCCAGACCATTCTAGACACCCCTGTCCCTAAAACCCAGAAGCAGGTTCGCTCCCTATTAGGCCTCACCTCCTTCTGCCGACAATGGTTGCCAAACTTCAGCCTCGTTGTAAAACCACTGCTCTCTCTCCTAAACAAAGACGTCCCTTTCCCACTCCCTTGGACTCCTGAGTGTCAAACCTCCTTCACAGAACTACGAGATGCCCTTTGCTCAGCCCCTGTCCTGGGTACCCCTGATTACAGAAAGCCCTTCTCCCTTTACACTCACGAAAGGGAGGGGTGCGCTTTATCTGTCCTGACCCAGGCCATCGGTCCTAAGCAACGACCGTGCGCTTACTTCTCTGCCACTCTTGACCCTGTCGCCAGAGCCTTGCCTGCCTGCCTTCGAGCTGTAGCTGCTGCTGCAGTCTCTATCCGACAGAGTGAGGGGATTGTACTCTCGAATTCCCTCACGGTGCTGGTACCCCATGCAGTCGACACCCTCCTGAACCAAACCAAGACGCAACATCTGACGAGTGCACGACTGACTGGATACGAACTAACCTTGCTTGCCCCCCATATCACCCTGAAAAGATGCACCACACTGAACCCAGCAACTCTGTTACCCTTGCCAGAGAACGACCCCAATGTGCACCCCGTACATGACTGCGTGACTCTTACGGACGAACAGACCAGGAGTAGGGTCGATCTCAGAGACACAGCTTTCCCTGACCCCGACGGGGAGTTGTGGGTGGACGGTTCTTGCATCAAACTCTCCGATGGTACCACTTCCGCTGCCTATGCAGTCACCACGGCTCGAACTGTAGTAGAAACAGCCCGCATCACCCAGCGATCTGCCCAGGCAGCGGAACTGATTGCTTTGACGAGAGCCTGCATCCTGGCAACAGGAACCACGGCGAACATTTACACCGACAGCCAGTATGCCTTCGGGGTGGTTCACCATTTTGGGCTCCTCTGGAGGGAGAGAGGATACTTGACCTCACACGGCACACCCATTCTGCACGGGGATTTAGTCTCCGCCTTAATCGAAGCTGTCCTCCTCCCCAACAAACTTGCCGTTATCAAATGCCAGGCACACAAGAAGGTGACAGACATTATTGGACAGGGAAATGCACTAGCCGACATCACCGCCCGAACGACAGCTGAAAATAGAACGACAACACGTATGTACGTGACCAGGTCACAAGCAGAAAACTGGACTGACGCCAAGGACACAATTAGAGACATACAAACGGCTAGCACACAACACGAATTGACTGAATGGGCACGGGTGGGATTGAAAGACGATGAAGGCTGCTGGCGGACAAAAGACACGAACAGATGGTTGCTACCTGATTCATACTTGATTCCCATATTAACCATGGCACACTCCCCAGCCCACATAGGATCAGCCCCCATGATCGAACTTGTCTCCAGGGTTTGGCACAATGACAAGATCCCAGATTCCGCCAAACGCCTGGTCCAACAATGCTTAATATGCCTGCAACACAACCCCGGGAAGGGAACTGTAGTACCCCGGGGGGGATTTGGGGTCCCAAACCACCCATTTGAAGTCCTGCAGATGGACTACATCCAGCTAGACAGATGCCAAGGCCTGAAATATGTACTTGTCGTGGTGTGCGCATTTAGCAAATGGGTGGAAGCATATCCAACCCGTGACAACACCGCTATGGCCACTGCAAAGGTCCTGTTAAAGGAGTTTTTCCCCCGTTATGGCCTCTGTCGTGTTTTATGGAGTGATAATGGCCCCCACTTCGTAGCCAACGTTATCCAGCTCATCCTAAATGGGCTGGGTATCAAACAGAAATTCCACGCAGTCTTCCACCCTCAATCTGCTGGGCTTGTCGAACGACACAACGCCACACTAAAGCTTAAACTGGCCAAAATAGTGGCTACGACGGGCCTGAAATGGCCAGACGCCCTCCCATTGGCATTGCTATCGATGCGCTCTACCCCCACCCGACATCACTTAACCCCTTATGAAGTTGTCTTCGGTCGACCCATGAGTGTCTGGTCTGCCCCGAAACCAACGTCCATTCATGACGTTCCGGATGTCCTAATGTCTGATTATCTGTACAAATTGACTGAAACTTTGTCTGTCCTTCATCAGCAGGTGCGGCAGGCCATCCCCGATGCTTCCAGGGGTCCGGGTCACGCCATCCAGCCGGGGGACTTCGTGCTGATCCGAAACTTTCAGCGATCAAAGAGTTTGGAACCCCGGTGGACGGGCCCCTGGCAAGTGCTGATCACCACTCGGACCGCACTTCGAGTGGAGGGGAAGAAACACTGGCTGCACGCTCATCACTGCAAAAAGGTCTCTCCAGCCCTGGCCACGACAGACACCGTCAACACCCAAGAAGAGCTCCTGAACCGGGACCGACCATCGTTGAACTGCTACCCTGATACAGAGACACTTGAACTTTCAAAACATCCTGACCCCACTGTGCCATCTCGAGAAGGGTATTTCCTGCGTCGAAAGGAGGGAGCTTCGGCTAAGTAGGCCACGGACTAGGTTAAAGAATCTCAGAACGGTGACCCAAACTACCAAGGGTTACCTGGAGAGAAGCTAAAACTGAGTCTGTGGTCCTGCCCACTACCGAGCACCTTGAAGACGAAGATGATGGAAGCGCCAGATAAGAAGATGATGGAAGCGCCAAACAAGAAGCCGACTGAGACAACAGGAAATACCCACTACAGAAATCCGAGAACAGACAGACTCCATAGCTCAAAGACAATTGCACTCTTCATCGTAATCCTCCTCTGTTTTCTCCTCATGACTACGCTCTGGATTATGGAAGAACACGCACCTGCTCACGAAACATTCCTAACCACTGCTCAGCCTACCACCATGAAGGAACATTATCTAATTTCGCTCTCTCCTCAACTAAGAGAGAGGCGAAAGGAGTTTTGGAACAACTCTTTCGTGCAGCTACTTCACCAGCACAATCTTGCCACCAACGCCACCAACTGCTGGATCTGTGGGTTGCTACCCCATGCCACTGGACATTCAATACCATTCATCCCTTCACCCTTCTCCGTCCACGGCTCCTGCCTTGCCTGGCTGATCCTCCTGCAAGAGAGCTATACGGGAAATGCCACCTCCAGCAGAGCTGCAGCACATTCTTCTCATGGGGCCGGGCGAAACAAGACAAAGACACACTTCTGCCCGCTGACCCCCAGCGACTCAATCCAAATGGACATTCCGGCCAAAGAACGAATCGAAATGCAGGTGTTCAACAATCCAACCAGACCCACCTTCTCCTATCTGCGGAAACGAACGGCTGCCACTCTGACTGTGGCCCTGACGGTCATCAACGTCACAGGCCACATGTGTGTAGAAGGACTTGGGACACAGCTGGTGGGTCACAGCGCTTGCCGCTTTACCAGAACTTTGGACTCCACGGATCCACCTTCCTTTGTGTCATCCCCAAACATGTATTTCATCTGTGGCACGAAGGCCTACACCTGGCTCCCCAAAGGCTGGGGGGGCACTTGCTACATCTCCTTCGTCCTTCCTCCAACTTATGTGGCCCCAGCGAATCACCACAGACAAAAACGAGCCAAAGACGTTGAGCAAGCCGACTCAACAGGGGCACAGTTCCTCGATGCTATGAAAGGACTCGTCCCCCTCTGGGGCCCGATGGCAAACAGCCGTGCCATCCGACATTTGACTCAGGCAGTCGAGACAACCATGAACATCACAGCGGGCATCTTTGCCAACAACACTGCCGAGCTCCAAGCGGTCCGTTTGGTGGCTCTTCAGAACCGCCTCGTTCTAGATGTGGTTCTGGCGGACCGTGGAGGAGCATGCCGCATTATTGGGGCCAGCTGTTGTACATACATACCGGACAACTCACCCTCAGTGTACAAAGCCATCGAACATCTTCACAGACTCTCTTCGGAAGTTCACCAAGAGCAAGAAGAATGGTCGCTTGGTGGTTGGTTCTGGGACACCGTCAAAAGCTGGGGCTGGAGACTGCTCACCATTATCCTGATTCCCGTAGTTGTAATATGTGGCCTATGCTTAGGAATTCAATGTTTGCCACCTATGTGTTCTTTATGTGCGAGTTGTATTTTTCCCAAAACTGTGGACATTGGAAGCGAACATATGAGGGCATTATATGATACCGAAGTTAGGAATTTGATGAAAATTGACATTGAGTAAGCAAGTTGGCTAGATATGTTGAAAAGGGAGGACTGTTAAAAGTTAGGCTGAAAACCGTCAACATTATCGGCGCCCTCTTGCTCTCCTTAAACCTTTTGTGCGCGTAAAACAGCCGCCATTTTGGACACCATGGCTTCCCTGCTCTCGCCGAGAGCCAGCGCGTCTCTCTCTCTCTCTCCTAACTTCGCTGGCAACCCCCCCCTGCTTGCACCTGCCTTGAGTCATAAACCCCTCTTCGGCGCTGCTCTGCCCCAGGCCCTCATCCTGTTCCCAGCGCGACACCTCCCTGCTTCCCCGTCATGACCTCCGGCCCTTTTGATGCAAACCCCTTTTCCCCGTGTGCCCGTTTGTCTTCCCCGTTCCCAGGCCGACACCTAGCTCTGCCGATACCAATCTCTTGCCCCTCCCCATACAATAGGAAGCTTCCCTCCTCAAAGGACCCCCGAGATGATCAAAGCCCCCCCCCATCCCACGAGATCCGATCGAAACCCGCACACTCCGTGAATCGGCGGAATACCCAGCTGCGCAATGATCATCACCTGTTGTGAACGGGGCGGGGACTTCCACTGTAGCCTTGCATGGGAACGGGCTGGGAAGGGGGGATTCTGAGGATGTCTTTCCGTACATCAAAGTATCAACGAGAATGTGTTACATGTAATAAAGAGATAAACTTGTGTATAAGAGGCCAGGCCTCCGGGATGCAGTTAGAGCACCTCAGAACGATACCTTCTGTCCGTTTTCGTTGTGTTCTCCTCCGGAGCGAATAAAAACCTTGTTTCCTGCCTTCCAGTCTCCAGCGCCTGCCTCTTCAATAGTTTAACTTCTTTGTGGGTTCAAGAGGCGACATCGCCGGGCAATAATTAAGGATCTTATATTCTGGTTGGTAGTGCCCCCCCAGTTTGTATTTTTCCACAATTCTGCACATCTTCCATTGCTCCAGTATCTCAATGAGGCCCTGAGGTTCAAATACAGTTCTCTAAGGAAATAAAATAGACCCTTCTCTCCTCCCATGGAGGTCAGGAGGTCCCACAACTTGGATCTGTTGACACTGTCAAAAGCGCTTGACAGGTCCATGAAAGCTAGATGGATGGCACTGCACTTAAGCAATCTGTATTTACAAATTATAAGATGCAGCCTAACACATTGCTTGATAGTCCCCAGGCTGTGGCGAAAACCAAACTGAACCTCTGATAGGACAGTATTTTCCTCTATCCAATGTTCCAGCCTGTCTAAGATGACTTGTCCAATGATCTTAACTGACTAATCAATGAGTGAGATGGGGTGGCAGCAGGCCAGATCAAGTCTGTCCCCTTTTTAAAAAACTGGGACAACAGTGGCTGACCTCCAAGATTAAGGCCGACCGCATTAAAAAGGTTTATCAACAGGGTGGCCCAAAAATTTACATTTCCCTTACACAAGTCCATTGGGACGCCATCAGTGCCAGGGGCTTTATTGGCAGGACTGCGCTGGATGGCTGAGATAACCTTTCTAACTAAAAGGAAATTACAATAGGTAAGCAAGGTTGAGCAGGATGAGGCACGCTAAAATCGTTGTACTTCAGGGTATATATACGCTGGAGATGATTTACTCAATCCTCCGAGACGATGTTACACTTCAATGCAGCCTGGGGGGCATCTGCCAAAGAATAGTTGTTAACTAAAGTTGCAAAAGACCTTAAATTATTTTAAGGTGTAGGCCAGGACCAAAGCATCCCAGTGCAAATTTCTCACTTCAGCTTTGCTAGTAAATAAGGCTCATGTGTATTCCCTTCTGCAACTAGCGATTTCCTTCCTATTCTTTGGAATTATTTTGAGGGCGAGTGCAACTTCCTACAAGACGACCTTCAGGTTATTTATCAAATAAGGAGGCCACAGTAAGGTCATGTACCTTGAACTTTATTCATGAGTATTGCTTTTATGGCACATCCCAACCTTCTTTTTAACTTGACAGTTTCTGGGTGCTCCATCCCTTTGGATTAAAGAGCCCCCTCTCCTTGAATTTCAAAGAAACATCCCAGAGTCACACAAGTGTCTACTATTGAGTATTTATCAACATCCAGCGGTAGACAGTTAGGCTGTTGCTCAAGTTCCCTGCTACCAAGTTGGCAAATACTAAAGAGACATCTGCATGCCTCCATCCCGATCTACTCAAATTATCTTTGGCCTTAGTCAAAGAATTACTGACCAGAGCATCCCTTATACTCTTCATAGCAGCCTTTATAAAATGGTAAAAGAGAGATGAAGTGCGTTAGGGTCACTGTAAGTAGGGATAACACCACTGTCAACAATTCTGGTGGACAATCTATTGGAAATGAAAACATAATCTATAGTGGAACACTGTCCTCTACCAGTGACAGTAACTGACAGAGCGGTATCAGATCCTAAGAAATCAAAGGCATTACACAAATTAGAGGTGGCAAGCCCTGGAAATAACATAGCACCCCTAGCATCTTGGCCCTGAGTGGGGAAATAACGAAATAAGTCAGGGGGATACCATTCAGTTAAATCTGAACTAACTCCCAGTTTAGCATTAAAATCGCCAGCAACTAACAAGTTATAGATTCCCCTGTGCATAAAGGTCTGGTTCTTAGTAAGTCAATAAAAGAAAAAAGAGCTGAGAAATTCCTTGTTTTGTATTAATAGAGAAATCATCATTATAACATTTCAAAACAAATAGCCGCATATTAGGTGTCCATTTTAGGTAAAACGCCTGGATGAGTCTGTTGCCTGTGCCAACACAAATTATGGAGCAACCCAAAGGTGACCTTCGGGTTCACCTCCAGTCCACACTTACTGTTTTGTGTTTTGCTAAACTAATTGTGCAGGTTAGACATTGTTGCATTTGGTTCATGGCACCAGATTAGCTTTTAACTTTACCAGGCTTCATACACACACTACCAGTCCATACTTAATGCTTTGTACAGTAACAAGCAGCTGTCTTCACGTCACCTACAGTGTACTCTGAATTCCAGTGCCACAAATCAAAACAAATGGGGAATAGTTGATTTGGCTATTTCTTCAATTCTGCTTTGCATATCATTCCATCCATTGTCTTTGTCACAAATGTAAGCAATGGTGAGGCTGCAAGACTCTTGTATAGAATTTCTCTCTCAGGAGAGAATGCATGAAGTGCATGCGCCATTGTAGGCGAGACCTAAAAAAAATATAATTTCCCAAATGAAGCTTAAATAGTGGCAGATGTGCCCAAGTACTAGTATTATCATTCTCTTTTTTGTACTGCTTTACTTTATATGGCGAAACATAGCACACTATAATCCTACACACCTCAACGTATGAGTGGGTGCATATTAGTTAAATATAGGTGGGAGCACACAAGCTGCAAATGTATTTTTTTACCCAACCAAAAAGTAAATGCTTGTTAATTGTGAATAAGAGGAGACAAAATTCAACATGGATAAATGCAGATAGAAATGTCAAAACATCAAAGTGTGACTAGATGTTTTTAAATTAAATAAAGGTGGAAATACACTATCTGCAACTGTATTTATCTACTTTTTTATGTTCAAAATAGCGTTAATTCATTAAAACAATATGAATATAGAAATAAGAAGTTAGGATTATAACATAAAGTACTTGTTAAACAGAGTCATATTTCCGTAATAAAAATAAAAAGGACAATACCATCATTTTGTAACAATAGTTTTACAGAGCTACTAAGCATAACCAAATAACCAAATAAAGTCGTACTTATACTAACACATACTAATAATTCAACTTTAAATAATCATCAATTGGTTTCCATAAATTTAGATGGTTCGGAGTATTGTGAATCACACCAGATAATGACGAATTTGCACCACTTCTGGTGAACATTATCCAGGCTCACCATGCATGAATTGATAATAAAGAGGACTCTTTCCAATTAGTAGTTATTGTCTTTAAAGCTGCGGTAATGAAGAAATCAAAAAGTTTGTTGATCATCAAAGTCAATTAATTGGATACAGAAGAGGATTTGCAAATAAATACTGTATATGATAAAGTATCTAAAACATTCAATATACGTGAAATAACCTGCCAAACTTCATCCCCAAACTACTTAACAATATGACAGTCAAACAACATATATCGTAATAAACTTATATTCAAAGAACAGTTCCAACAAGTGGAAGGGTTTAAAAGTTTAGCATTATATAATTTTAAGGGGGTCCATAGACAATTAAAAAGTCTAAAATAATTTGTTTGATATATTGATACAGGTAGCAAGCCCGATACAGAATTCAACCATATCTTCCTCCATGAATCCAAAGATGAAGACAAATCTAATTCTGTATTCCAAAAAGTTGAAAGTAAATTGATATTTTTTTTTTAATTTTTCTTTTTTTTTGTTGGTAATCCTCATATACCATTATTGGAAGTCTTGATGGGAAGCTGGTATCCTTCGCGCTGTTTGGTCGTCCTGATCCGGCCCTTGTTGTTATGCTTGACCAAAAGCGGGATAGGTGAACCTAGTCCCTCAAGTAGCCACTGCTTTCCCATCCATACTCCGTTTCACAGTTTAACTGGTGCCCCGTGCTACTTTGGAGTCAAGGGAACCGGCAAGGTTCCAGATAAATCATTGGAAAACCAATCAACTGTGTTGCCATGCCTCGAGGGCCGCCCAAACTTTAACCAAACTTGTAGGATCGCATTCCAAGTCGGACTTACTGGTAAGGATGATTTGTCGTAAGCAGCATGGGAAGGTGGGGGGGGCTGTGTCCTTCCAGGCTCTACATATTTCTCGCCTTGCAAGGAGGATGACATAAAAGACAAGTATTGTAGAGGGGTCATTGATGTTATAGCCCATACTTAGCCCCGTCAGGATGGTAGTTATAGTTATTACCAAGGGGACCCCTAGAACCTCTCCCAGGAAATCGGTGATTTTCTCCCAGTAACCTTTCAATTCGGGACAGTCAGCGAACATGTGAACATCGTCAGCTTCCGGATGGCTACATCTCGGGCAACAATTCTCTAGCTTGGTGATCTTCGCTAATTTCTTAGGAGTTATATAAACCCAATACATAGTATATAGATGATTTCTTTTTAACGTTTCGGGTTTAACTACTGAATGTAGGATAGCAAAGGAGTCAAGCCACCAGTCTCTAATGTTAATAATATCCGTGGTTAACTTATTCATCCAGAGTTTTTTCAGTTCAGGTTCAGTTACATCGTCCTCCTCGAGCATCGATGTATACCAGTATGCAATTTGACTCTTCCACCTTCCTCTTCTAGTTACAGCGTCAAATCTTGGGTTTGGGGTTTTGTTGCCCTCCCTTCTGGTTGACCACCAACCAGACAGCTGGTAGTACTTGAACCTGGTGAGTGATCCCTCTGTCAAATTGAAAAGAGCGTCCCATGTCAGGAGCTGGGTTCCTTCCTGTAGGTCCCCCCAGTGTTCCAGTCCTGCTGCCTTCAATGGTCGAGACAGTTGGTCGTCAAGACAGGCTGGTGTCCCAGGGGAATCCCATATCGGGGCCTGCGCTGCATAGTAGGGAATGTTAAGCCTCTTCCTGACAAATACCCAGTTTCTAACCGCGGTCCCCAGAATCTTAAGCCTGACCTTCTTGAAGAATTTTGGGTCCCCAAACTTAAACAAGAAAGAGTCCTGTCCCTGCGGGATATCCTGCAATAGTGCTAGAAATAATAAACCCATGGAAGTTTGGTCAGTTTTGCCGGCCATTAGTCTAAAGTGTTTGAAGTGGAAGGCATGGCAGTAGATGTATAGGTCAGGGAAGGCTAATCCTCCAGTCTTTAAGCTTCTTCTAAGCTTCTTCCAAGCTATTCGAGGGGCTTTCGTGTTCCAGATAAAGGATCCCAATTTCCCTTGTAGCTTCTTAATTGTTATCAAGGGAAAGGATAAGGGTATTGAATTAAATAAAAAGGTGATCTTAGGGAGGATAATCATCTTGAGTAGGTTCACCCGCCCAAAGATATTTAATGGGAGAGATGACCAGCGATGGAGTAGGGCTGTAGTATCTTTTATAACCCTGTCCAGATTGACTTTTGGGATGTGCTCTATTTTTTTGACTAAGTGTACTCCCAGATACCTCATTTTTGTCCTACAACCTGCCGTAGCTACCCCCTGATTCCATTCCATGATCTCAGTTTTATCCTTATTGATTGAATACCCAGAGATCTCACCAAAACTTTCTGCTAGTTGTATTAGTCTAGGTATGGCTACTTTTTTTTAATTGATATTATCCCCTTCAGAATTATTTAACTTTTTATATCACAATGACACAACATGTGAAGAAAATGTAATTGTTTGAAGATACACTTCAAAATCAGAACAAACTATTGAAGGAAAGCCATTGAGCAATTCATATTTAACAATACCTGATGTTTGCAAATGAAATCTTTGTTTAATTCATCAAAACTTAAAAAGGCATTATTGTAGTAGATATCTTTAAAATAAAAAATGCCAGCTTTTATCCATGAAATCCAAAACGTAGTGTGACAAACTAATTTTAATGATGGATTATACCACAGCGTTAAGTTCAAAGTATTAGAAATAGATCACTGGAAAACAGAATCTAAATCATGTAATATCAATATAGAAGATTTCAATATAACAGATTTCTTTTAAAAAGTAGACACATTGGACAGTGTAAGTAAAGCAGTTAGAGGAAAAGGTGACACTAGATTTTGTTCAATACTAAGCCATGAAGGAGAATAATCAGGATATAATTGTTGGAACCATTAAATACTTTGTTTTAAAATAAAAGCTATAAGATACACTAGAAAATCCAATAACCTAAACCTATCATTGAATTTAGACAATTTCAATTTTTTATAACTTAACTAAGGAAATTTGTTATTCCAAATAAATTTAGAGAAATATTTATCAATGTCTTATAACATTTACGAGGGAGTTGGGTAGGTATCATTGAAAAAAGACAAAACAGTTTTGAAGCCATAATCATTTTCACTGCATCCAATCTTCCCCACCCAGAGAAGCACAAGGAGGACCACTTTTGAAGTTTATCCTTAATATACGCTAAGGTGGATTCAAAATTCAAAGTCAAAGATTGTTTTATGCCAATAATAAATATTATGCCTAAATATTTAAGTTGATCTTTTTACCATACAATATCTTAATTAGTGAGCATATCAGGTGAACAATGAATATTTAAAGGAAAAAATTCCGTTTTGTTAGAGTTAAGCTTATACCCTGAAATCTTAGAGTAAACATCAATTAAATTCAATAAATGTGGTATAGAAGATTCAGGGTTAGCAATACATAAACGTATGTAATCAGCATATGCTGATGTTTTAATAGGAACTTTGTTTATTTGAAGGCCTTCAATTTCTAGGCAATTTTTAATAACAATGCATAGGCGTTCAATTGCAATAACAAAACATAAGGGAGACAATGAGCAACCTTGTCTAGTTCCTCTGAAAAGGATAAACTGTTATGAGAGTCAACCATAAAATGTATGACAGATGGACTAGAGTAGAGAGCTGAAATCATATGAATAAACAAAGAACCAAAATGGAAAGCAGATGAGGTGCAAAAAAGGTATTGCCAGTGAATTTTATCAAAAGTCTTTTCCGCATGTAATGCTAGAACTCCAGCTGGAAAAGGCAATAATGATCCAGCATCAATTGCATGAAATATTAGTATAGTATTATTTTTTTTAATGTCTATTTTTCATAAAGCCGGACTAGTCCACATGAATAATATAAGTAAGTACAAAAGCTAGCCTAGTGGCAATAGTTTTAGCATACAGTTTACAATTATGATTTATTAAAGAAATAGGACGATCATTTGTAACTTTAGAAGGATCTTTATCTGATTTTGGGAGGACAATGATCAGAGCTTCAGTGAGTGATCCTGAAGTAAACCCTGTATTACTAAAATAAGAAAACAAAGAAATCAGATGTGATAAAAGGAGAGGTGAAAATTCCTTATAAAATTCCACAGGAATACCATCTGGGCCAGGAGATTTCTTTAACTTTAGCGATTTAATAGCTGAAGTTATTTCTTCCACCGTAATAGGAAGATCCGATTTAGTTCTGTCAGCTTGACAGATCTTCGGTAAACCACATCCCTCCCAAAAAATATCAATATGTACTGGATCATTAGACGGTGGTTTCTGATATGACTCCGAATAATATTTCATAAATTCCTTAATTATATCATCATGTGATAAAGCAATTGAACCATTCGGAGAGTGAATAGCATTAATTTGAGTTTTATCATTTTTTTTTTAATACGAAGATAGTTAGCGAAAAGTTTACCAGATCTATTGGCACTAAAACAAAATTTTGCCTTGTTGTTAGAGATTTGTATGCCAGCTCTATTGCTTAGAATAGAATTCAGTTCATAACGTAATATCTGTAATTTTACTTTCAATTGAAGGTTATTAGAGGTAATTTGTAGACGTTCAAACTTAGCTATCTGTTAATCCAAATTTTCAATTTTAGAATTAAATAATTTATTCTCATGTGCCATATTGGAAATATATTCTCCTCTAAAATAAGCTTTAAATGTGTCCCATCAATTAGTAATAGACGTAAAACCTTTGTGATTGATTAAAAAATACTCATGAATTGCAGACAAAAGTTTTGGTTTGTTTTTGTCATTAAGAATAATATTGGTATTCATGCGCCATCGACCGTGACCATGCTGAAGGGAGTCTCCAGATAAAATGCATGATAATAAAGCATGGTCACAAATATCTATATTTTGAATAGTGGGATTAGAAACTGAAGATATTAGGCTTCAAAAAATAAAAAAATAATCCAACCTAGAAAAAGAATTATGAGGGCTAGAAACAAAGTAAAATGTTTATCAGTTGGATTATGAAGACACCATAAATGTAGCATTTTGGTGGATTTAAGGAAGGATTTTAGCCTAAAAAATGCTTTTAGAGGATGAAATTTGGATTGGGAGATTTTATCCAGTAATGGATCAGTAATAGGATTAAAATCCCCTCCGATGATCAGAGGAACATTACCCAATTTTAGAACGTCAGAAGTAAATCTAGACCAAAAATCAGGATCGTCAATTGTAGGCCCATATACATTAATTAAGTGAAAAACCTTATTGTCAATTTTAATATTGGTTATAATAAAGCAACCGTCAGAACCAGAACGTTTATGTAAAATCTGAACATGTAATTTTTTTGCAAAAAGAATCGCTACCCCATTTTTCCTATTGAGAGCGAGCTTGAAATAATAGCTCCTACCCATTTTGTATTCATGTAGGACAAAACTTTATCATCAACATGAGTCTCTTGAAGTAAGCAAATATCTGCTTATGCCTAGCTAAATAATCTAAAACTTTAGTGTGCTTAAAAGGGTTCTGTAAATCTTTAACATTAAATGAAACAATTTTAATACCGTAGCCTGGGCAAAACACTACACTACGCTTGCGTAGTTTGCGAAGTTTGCGCTACTTCGCACAACGCAAATTGCACGTAGCACAGTGCAAACACGCGTAGCATAGTGTAGCATAGTGCAGCAGTCAGTTTTTTGCTTGCTCGCGGTCCTCAATGTCAAGTTGGTGACCGCAAGCAAGCAAAATGACATCCCGGCGAGACTTTTTCCTCGTTCGCGATCAGCAACATCAAGTTGTGGATCGCGAGCGTGGAAAATAAACCTCCCTGCGAGATTCTCAATGGGGGGAAGTCAGGTTTCTCATTGGGAGTGGTCGTGTATGCTCGCAACTGCTCGTGATGAGAAACTACCAGTCTGCGTTGAGAAAGCTGCCGCCCGAGTAGAAATCTACTTGAGCGGCAGAAAACTACCGCTTGCACTGTGCAAGATGCAGTTTGCACTGATTGCACAGTGCGGACAAGCATCCCGCACTGTGCAATCAATGCGAACAGCATTTTGCACAGTGCACTACGCAGTTCGCGTAGCTACGCATAGCTCGCATAGTGCAAAGTGCACTTTGCGTAGCTACGCATAGCACTACTTCGCAAACTGCACCCAGGGTTACTTTTGACATTTTGAAAAAAGGATAAGGATAGATAGAAGGATGGACGAGATAGATAGAATGAAAAAAGAATAGTAGTTGTGATACCAAGACATAGAAGAAACACGGGACAACAACTGACAGCAAAAATAACAACTATACAACATAGAAACATATATATAACTCTTGAATCGCACACACGCATGCCAAGAACAACCTACTCCACATGCCCTTATAAGATACTCTTAATCAAAAAGCTAGCAACAGAAAATCCAATAACAATGAGGTCAGGTAGTCGTTTAATTTGTTTCCATTGAAGACTGTGACTATAGATCCAAAAAGCGACAAAGATCCTCAGGGTGTTGAAAAGACTTAGAAGACCCATCTTTCCAAATTCACATAGTGGACGGGTCAAATGAACCATATTTATAACCAGCATTTCTTAGCCTTGGACGAAGATCCGTGAATTCTTTGCAAATGTTGGCAGTATCTTTAGCAAAGTCTTGATGAATACAATTTTTATTCCCACTGACCATTAACAAAGGAATTTCTCTGGCAGCCTTTCGTATCAAAACTAAATGATGATGCCGTAAAACTTTGAATATCATTTGAAGAGGCTTATCATGTCTTGGGTTGCGGTGAGAAGAGATTCTGTGCGCCTTATCAATATCAGATTTTTCAGGAAATTTTAAACGTAAAAGACCAGGAAGTAAGTTTTCTAGATATATCCTGCAGTCAATGCCCTTCACATTTTAGAGCAAATTAAAAATGTGCAGATTATATTGCTGATTGTGAATTTCCAAATCCAGCAATAACGTATTCATTTGTGCTGCTTTAGCTGCAATAGGTATAAGATGGTAATTTTTAACTTTATTGTCCTGTATTTTAATAGAATTATCTGAGATTTTCATGGAAAGGTCAGCCATGTCTTTACGTAATTTTTTTTATCTCAGTCGCAATATTGTCCGTGTTGGAACGAACAGCATGTAACTCCTCCAATACAGTAGATAATGAAGGCTCATTAATATCCACTAATTTATATTTAACTGGTGGAGGAGAAATATTTTTTTTTTTTTTAATAGACATATTTTGGGAATGCTTGCCATCCATATTAAAAATAAATAAATAAATATATGTGAAAATAAAGGAGAAAGCTAGGCACAAAATTACGAGAGTAATAGGTAGGCAGGAGTGAAATACTGCCTAAATAAGGACTGTGCAGCAGCTAGAAACCAACTGTGGGAGTGGCCTAGGCCTCAGCCGCGTCCTTTCCTGGAAGCCACTCCACCTTCCTGACAGGAAATTCTGCAGCACTAGCTCTTGGGACACCGGAGAGCAGCTCACCTCGAATAAGATGAGAAAACCTTCAAAATGAGGAACCAAAACGTAATGGGCAGCGAGCACTCACATTTAGAGACCTATTCATTGAATATTAAGTTCTTGCTGCCAGTTTAAATAACATAGAATTGTCGATAATGGGCATAATCGCCGCAGCTCAGCGGGAGGCGGTCATCTTGATCGGCGCACTCGCGCATCTTTTGACAACTGCTTTTATCTTCTGACCAATAAATAAATACAGTAAAATATATTTAAGATGGCAGAAAATTAAACATGGATAAATACAGATGGAAATGTCTACAAATAAATGTCAGGAAACCCAGAATTCTAATCATATGCTATACGTGAATTTTCATGCAATGAAATCAGTAGAACATTTCATGCACTGTACTATGTGTCCCTTTTCATGCCTTGTATTCCTCTACAGTTTGTTTGTGCATTGTACACCCCAGGCAACTCTGGCTTTCCTACAGTGTACCCTGTAGCACATTCCTCACTCAATGGATTGTACGTCCCAGGCGACTCTGCCTTTCCCATAGTGCACCCGGGAGCACATTCCACACTTTATGTATTGTACATCCCGGGCGACTCTGCCTTTCCCGTAGAGTACACTGTAGCACATTCCTCACTCTGTGGATTGCACATCCTAGGCGACTCTGCCTTTGCCCTAGTATACCCAGGAGCACATTCCACACTTTATGCATTGCACACCTCGGGCGACACTGCCATTCCTGTAGTACTCAGTAGCATATTCCACACTCCATGCATTGTACATCCCGGGCGACTCTGGCTTTCCTGTAGAGTACCCTTTAGCAGATTCCACACCTCATACATTGTACATCCCAGGTGACTCTGCCTTTCCCTTAGTGTACCCTGTATCAGTTTCCACACTCCATGCATTGTACATTCCATGCGACTCTTACCTTTCCTGTAGAGTACCCTGTAGCAGATTCCACACCTCATGCATTGTACACCCTGGGCGACCCTGACTTTCCTGTAGAGTACCCTGTAGCACATTCCACACTCCATACATTCTACACCCCAGGTGACTCTGCCTTTTCTGTAGAGTACCCTGTAGCACATTCCACACCTCATGCATTGTACATCCCAGGCATCTCTGCCTTTCCTGTAGTGTACCCTGTAGCACATTCCACACCTCATGCTTTGTAAATCCCGGGGCGACTCTGGCTTTCCTCTAGTGTACCTGTAGCACATACCACCCTCACTGCATTGTACACCCTGAACGACTCTGCCTTTCTTGTAGTGTACCCTGTAGCACATTCCACACTCCATGCAATGTACGCCCTAGGTGACTTTGACTTTATGGGACACCCCCGCGCCGCACGGCCACCAGCTGCTGCGTGTGCCCCCTGCCTGCCTTCTGCCTCAGCGCCGGCCTCGCTGCCGCCTTGCTCGCTCCCCTTTGGTTTTCGCCGGTTTTGCCCTAAATTTGTGCTTGTTTTCTTTTTGTGCCGTAGGATCGTTTCTTTAGCTGTTTTTCCACTGTTTTGCCCGCCATTTGTGCCTGTATTTTTTGTGCCGTTTTCCTTCCTGTTTTGCCCTCCATTTGCGCCTGCTTAATTGATTGTTACCTCTGTGCCGTGTCTGTCTCCTTCCTGTTTGCCCGCCTACCTCGCCGCCCTCCGCTCTCCCTCCCCGCTTCCCGCTTCCCGCCACCGCCATTTGCCCCGCCCCTTTTCTCTTCTGTTCCCTCCCCGCTCCCGCCTCCCAGCTGCTCCGCCCACCCGCGCACTTCGCCTTAAATGGCGACCGTGCGTACGCGCAGCGGTCACGCGCAGCGGGCGCGCCGATTGTGCGCCGAAGGCGCGCCAAAGGTAAGCCCGTCTGCGCCCGTCCGCGACCGGACCGCGCCCAGCGCCAGGACCCCTGGCCCACGAGGACCCCGACCGACCCGCCTGACGTACTCCGCCGCCTCCCTCATCGCACTCAACACCGGCCGACACCCAGAATGCCATCAAGCCACTCCACGACGCTCCCACGGACCTTTCAGCTGCCACGCCTGCAAATTCTCCTGCATCCGGACCTGCCTCGCACCAGCACCCGCCAAGTCGAACACCAGCAGCACCCACCTCAAGTGCATCCTGCTCAACACCCGCTCCGTCCACAGACACGCCATCGAACTCTGGAACCTCCTAGACGCCACAGCCCCTGACGTTGCCTTCCTCACGGAGACCTGGATGAACGCCTCTTCAGCTCCCGACATCGCCATCGCTATCCCAGAGGGCTACAAGATCATCCGGAGGGACCGCAACGCCAACCAGATGGGAGGAGGCATCGCCATCATCCACAAGAACACCATCCGCCTCACGACCAGCACCGACAACACCCTGACCACCGCCGAACACCTGCATTTCCAGATCCACACCAACCCGAACACCACCCTCAGAGGCACCCTGATCTACCGACCTCCGGGACCACGCACCCAATTCAGCGAGGACATCGCCGACTTCGTCAGCCCGCTTGCCCTCCCCTCCTCTGACTACATCCTCCTGGGGGACCTCAACTTCCACCTGGAGAACAACAACGACCGCAACACCACCACCCTGCTGGACAACCTCGCCAACCTGGGACTCAAGCAACTGGTGTCCACCCCCACCCACCTCGCCGGACACACACTCGACGCAGTCTTCTCGTCCAGCACAGACATCAACTTCAGCCACGCCACAGAGCTTCAATGGACGGACCACAGCTGCGTCCACTTCACCTTCAAGAGAACGACGACCCACCACCACCAACAACAGGCCGCCCGCAGAAGCTGGAACAAGATCACAGCAGACCAGCTCGCCACCTCCCTGAGCCAGCACCCTCCTGCCAGCTCAGCGGACCCCAGCCAGGCCGCCGACAACCTCACGAAGTGGATCAGCATCTGCGCGGACGAGCTCGCCCCGCTGAGGACCCCGCCCAGCAGACCCGGCAGCAAGAAAGCCCCGTGGTTCACCGACGAACTCAAGAGCTCCAAGAAGAACTGCCGAGCCCTCGAGAAAGTCTGGAGAAGGGAACCTACACCGGACAACAGGACCGCCTTCAAGCTTGCCACCCGGAAGCACCACCAGCTGATCCGCGCCGCCAAGAAAACAGCATTCAAGGAACGGTTGGACAACAACGCACACAACTGCAAGGAACTCTTCAACATTGTGAAAGAGCTTTCCAACCCCAGCGCAGGAAACAACGACATCACCCCATCGCAAGACCTCTGCAACTCCCTCGCTTCATACTTCCACAACAAGATCGCGGACATACACAACAGCTTCAACAACCAACCAACGCACACCACGACCGAACAATCACCCCCCACCACCACCCTCCACGCCTGGACCCCGATCAGCACCGATGACACCATCCGCACGATGAACTCCATCCACTCCGGATCACCGACCGACCCCTGCCCTCACCACGTCTTTAACAAGGCCGACGCTGTCATCGCACTCCACCTGCGAGACATCATCAACACATCCTTCGACACCGCCACCTTCCCTGAGAGCTGGAAACACGCCGAACTCAGCGCTCTACTCAAGAAACCAACAGCGGACCCCACCGAACTCAAGAACTACCGCCCCATCTCGCTCCTCCCGTTTCCAGCCAAAGTCATAGAGAAGACCGTCAACAAGCAGATGGCCGCCTTCCTCGAGACGAACGGATCCCTCGACCCCTCACAGTCCGGCTTCCGAGCCAATCACAGCACCGAGACCGCCCTCATCGCCGCCACCGATGACATCCGAGCCCTGATGGACAATGGAGAAACAGCGGCCCTCATCCTCCTAGACCTCTCCGCGGCTTTCGACACGGTCTGCCACCGCACCCTAGTGCAGCGCCTCAGCAACGTCGGAATCCAGGACAAGGCGCTGGAATGGATCATCTCCTTCCTCGACGGAAGAACACAGAGTCCGCCTACCACCATACAAGTCAGAGGCCTCCGAAGTCATCTGCGGCGTCCCTCAAGGATCATCTCTGAGCCCCACCCTCTTCAACGTCTACATGAGCCCCCTCGCGGCCATCGTACGCAAACACAACCTCAGCATAATCTCCTACGCCGACGACACCCAGCTGATCCTCTCCCTGACCAACGACCCCGCCTCCGCCAGAGCCAACCTGCACGAAGGGATGAAAGAGGTAGCCGAGTGGATGACGACCAGCCGCCTGAAACTGAACTCTGACAAGACGGAGGTCCTCATCCTGGGCTCTTCCCCCTCCACCTGGGACGACTCCTGGTGGCCTCCCGCCCTGGGCACCGCACCCAAACCAACAGACCATGCACGCAACCTGGGCTTCATCCTGGACTCCTCCCTCTCCATGACCAGGCAAGTCAACAACGTCTCCTCGGCGTGCTTCAACATCCTACGCATGCTACGGAAGATCTTCCGGTGGATCCCCACCGAGACCAGGAAGACCGTCACCCAGGCCCTCGTCACCAGCCGACTGGACTACGGCAACGCCCTCTACGCCGGTACCACCGCCAAGCTCCAGAAGAGACTCCAGCGGATCCAGAACGCCTCAGCCAGACTCATCCTCGACATCCCACGAACCAGCCACATCACCGGACATCTGAGAGACCTTCACTGGCTCCCCGTCAACAAAAGAATCACCTTCCGCCTCCTCACCCACGCACACAAAGCCCTACACGACCAAGGCCCGAGCTACCTCAGCAGCCGGATCAACTTCTATGCTCCCAAACGCCACCTCCGATCAGCCAACCACGCCCTCGCCGCCGTCCCCCGCATCCGAAGAGCGACTACAGGAGGAAGGTCCTTCTCCTACCTGGCCGCCAAGACCTGGAACTCCCTCCCTCCCGACCTGCGCCTGACCCAAGACCACCTCTCCTTCAGGAAGAAGCTGAAGACCTGGCTGTTCGAGCAGTAGCGGCCCCCCCCCCCCAGCGCCTTGAGACCCTACGGGTATGTAGCGCGCTCTATAAGTGTCACTGATTGATTGATTGATTGACTTTCCTGCAGTGTACCAAGTAGGGAATTCCACATCTCATGCATTCGGGAAACCTTTCCTACTATCCACAGGGACTGGAGTTGGAATAGTAAATTAAACTATTCACTATCCAGCACCCCCCAACGCAAGTCGTTGTAACGACTTGCGTTGTTAAACCTGCGTCGTAAAGGTAAGCGTTGTAACGGTACGCATTGTACCGTCATACGTTCATGCATTTTGAACCCTGGGCAACTCTGCCGTTCCTGTAGTGTAGCCAGTAGCACACTCCACAGTTCATGCATTGTACACCCCAGGGGACTGGCTTCCCTGTACTGTACCCTGTAGCACATTCCACACTCCATGCATTGTACACCCTGGGTGACTCTGCCTTTCCTGCAGTGTGCCCTGTAGCACATTCAACACCTCATGCATTGTACACCCCAGGCGACTCTGTCTTTCCTGTAGTGTACAAAGTAACATATTCCACACTTCAGACATTGTACCCCCTAGGAAGCTCTGCCTCTCCTGCAGTGTATTCAGTAGTGCATTGTACACATCATTCATTGTACACCCAACGCGACTATGCTTTTATCACAGTGTATCAGTAGCACATTCCACAAACCATACATTATACATCCAAGACGACTCTGCCTTTCTTGTAGTGTACCCTGTAGCACATTATTCCACTTTGACAAAGAAAGTCCCTGTGTTTTTGGAGCAGCCTTAAATTGCTGAGGGAAATAGTCCCAAAGGGGTTTTCTTACACAGAATCTATTACGGGGCGGAAACAGCATTGAGCCAAAAACAGTAAGCACTAAACAATCAAATGTAATCGAATAATAAGCATAAACAAAGGGATAGAAAATCAATTCGTGATTTATAGTGGGACCTCCCAAATGGGTTACAATCTAAAAATAATTAAAAACAACTAAAACAACCTATTGTATAAAAGTGTTGAGATATCAAATTAATATGTTAAAAGAAAATCAAGACAATTCAATATACAAAACAAGTTTTGTATATTGACTTGTTTTGTATATTGAATTGTCTTGATTTTCTTTTAACATATTAATTTGATATCTCAACCCTTTTATACAATAGGTTGTTTTAGTTGTTTTTAATTATTTTTAGATTGTAACCCATTTGGGAGGTCCAAATAAATCACGAATTGATTTTCTATCCCTTTGTTTATGCTTATTATTCGATTACATTTGATTGTTTAGTGCTTACTGTTTTTGGCTCACTGCTGTTTCCGCCCCGTAATAGATTCTGTGTAAGAAAACCCCTTTGGGACTATTTCCCTCAGCAATTTAAGGCTGCTCCAAAAACACAGGGACTTTCTTTGTCAATCTTAACTCCCCCTCCCTGACATCCGTCACCAGGGGATCCTCCATTTGTTTGAAACTCAGCACATTATTCCACACCTCATGCATTGTACACCCCGGACGAGCTGCCATTCCTGTAGTTTGCTTACCCTGTGGCACATTCCACACCTCATACATTGTACACCCTAGGCAACTCTGCCTTTCCTGCAGTGAACCCAGAAGCACATTCCACACCTAAAGCATTTTACACCCTAGGATGCACTGCAACTCTGTATTTCTTGCAGCCTACACTGTAGCACATTCCACACCTTATGCGTTGTACCCCCTAGGCAACTCTGCCTTTCCTGCACTGTATTCAGTATGGCATTGCACACGTCCTTCATTGTACACCCAACCTGACTGTGCTTTTCTCTCAGTGAATCAGTAGAACATTCCACACACCATACATTGAACTTCATATCCCTTTTCATGTTTTTAGTTTTAGACCAATTTTCATTCCAGACGCTTTCTTACTGCACATATCAATCAATACATGGGGTGTATTCTGTATCTCTTCTTGTGCTCCTGAGACCAGTGTGACCTTTAAGCATTCTCTCATTGCATCTTCCTGATTAGTTCGAATTTTGTGCTTTCTCATCTGGACTTTGGAGGTGTTAGATTTACTATTCCCACTCCAATGAAAGCACTAAATTAATAATTAATAATTAAATGTAGAAAAACAAATTACACATTTAAAATTCCAAACTATACTTCTTTATAAAAAGATATGTTTATTGGCATTCAAACAGTTGGTAAACACACATTACAACGCATTTTTTACAACGCACTACCATTACAACGGAACTTTTACAACGCAAATACCATTACCACGCATTTATTTACAACGCATGTTTTTACAACGCAGGTACTTTTACAACGCATACCATTACAACGTAAGTATTGGTAAGTATATAATTATATTTAAAATGTTATATGTTAGTTTTTTTTTAAAGGGGTATTTTTAGGGTTTAGGGTCAGTTTTGGGTTTTTGGGTAAAGGGGTATTTTTAGGGTTTAGGGTCAGTTTTGGATTTTTGGGTAAAGGGGTATTTTTAGGGTTCAGGGTCAGTTTTAGGTTTTTGGGTAAAGGGGTATTTTTAGGGTTCAGGGTCAGTTATGGGTTTTTGGGTAATGGGGTATTTTTAGGGTTCAGGGTCAGTTTTGGGTTTTTGGGTAAAGGGGTATTTTTAGGGTTCAGGGTCAGTTTTCAGTTTTTGGGTAAAGGGGTATTTTTAGGGTTCAGGGTCAGTTTTCAGTTTTTGGGTAAAGGGGTATTTTTAGGGTTCAGGGTCAGTTTTCAGTTTTTTGGTAAAGGGGTATTTTTAGGGTTCAGGGTCAGTTTTCAGTTTTTGGGTAAAGGGGTATTTTTAGGGTTCAGGGTCAGTTTTCAGTTTTTGGTTAAAGGGGTATTTTTAGGGTTCAGGGTCAGTTTTCAGTTTTTGGGTAAAGGGGTATTTTTAGGGTTTAGGGTCAGTTTTCAGTTTTTGGGTAAAGGGGTATTTTTAGGGTTTAGGGTCAGTTTGGGGTTTTTGGGTAAAGGGGTATTTTTAGGGTTTAGGGTCAGTTTTGGGTTTTTGGGTAAAGGGGTATTTTTAGGGTTCAGGGTCAGTTTTGGGTTTTTGGGTAAAGGGGTATTTTTAGGGTACAGGGTCAGTTTTGGGTTTTTGGATAAAGGGGTACAGGGTAAAAATAAAATAAAATTAAATTTAAATTAAATTAATTAAATGAAATTAAATTAAATTAAATTAAATTAAATACAATTACATTACATTATATTAATTTTAAATAATATACAATTAAAAAAAATATATATACTTACCAATACTTACGTTGTAATGGTATGCGTTGTAAAAGTACCTGCGTTGTAAAAAAATGCGTTGTAAATACATGCGTGGTAATAGTATTGGCGTTGTAAAAGTCCCGTTGTAACGGTATGCGTTGTAAAAACATGCGTTTTAACGTCATATATCCAAACAGTTATATACAATTTAGCCGTTTACAGAAAAATCCACATTTTGTTGTCCACTACTTTTATATTTACAGGTGATTGCTTACGGACATTACAAAAGCAAGATTACTTCTTGGGGATGTTACAAAATTCTCCAATAGGTATTCAATGCACTGATTTGTTTCGTCTATAAGTCTCAGTTCCTAGGGAAC
The DNA here is from genome assembly GCF_964261635.1 of Lissotriton helveticus. Taxonomy (NCBI): domain Eukaryota; kingdom Metazoa; phylum Chordata; class Amphibia; order Caudata; family Salamandridae; genus Lissotriton; species Lissotriton helveticus. Next base: position 1,193,218,751 of record NC_136070.1, on the reverse strand, counting down.
CAGTGTGTGCGTAGTTTCCACCTATCTCATAACCACTGGAGCTGAGTGTGATTTCTGATTCGCTCTCAGTATCGTATTGCGTTGTGGTTCATATTTGACTTTAAGTGTGGGCCAATGGGGAAATAGGAAACCGGGATAAATAGTAACGAAATGAACTAGATAACCAATAAAACAGTATTGTAACTATGTCTCTGGTCGGGGGAGGGAGGGGCTGGTGCAGCCCGGTCTACAGGACGGTGTGTAACATGAGTTGCCACCGAATAGTGGTGAACAAACTATCCATGACGTGTGGTGGTCATGGCTGGAGAGTCTATGTCCAGAGGCGGGGAAAGAACAGCAGCTATTGTCGTGTGTGGCTATCAAGTAGGTGTCAGTCAGTCATAGCACTCAGAGTGGGGAAGGGCTTATCCTTGGGTCACTCATTCCCCTTCATGACCACTCTCATCCATCTCTCAGTCTGCAGTGGTCTCTATGTGCCCAAGCCTTCACCCTCAACCTTGGGGTTGGCCAGCTCTGATTCCCTGTCCCCGTCCGGACGACCCCAGCTTAACAGAATTTCTGCCCATAGCTTGAACAGTGGGCACCTGCAAACTCCCATGGCTTCTTCCCATCTAAGGGTGTGACCTTCCACCATTGCCCATGATGTGATGTCCCTCACCCAGGTTTCCAGCCTTGGTCCCCTCTCTGATTTCCATGCCATTGCTATTCTTTGTCTAGCTAAAGGGAGAGCTAGGTCTGTGAATAGATAGCCCACTTTGCGTTTTTTGGGTCTGGGAAAATCTCCTAAAAAACAGATTTGTCCAGTACAGGGAAAAGTGTGTCCCACTGTGGTCTGGACCCGCAGAAAATCTGCAGGCCCAAAAAATCTGTAGTGTGGGGCACCCCCATCTCATATGATAGAAGTCTATGCTGCCAGCCTGTTTCTGGCGTGCCAAATGCGCCACTCTTATGAAATCATACCTTGGCACCCATGCTCTCAGCGGACTCCCGTCGGCTGCTATTATTGTTCTGACATATGTCCCTTCACCCCATGTGGTCAGGGGTGCTGCCAGCTGTCAACAGCCAGTCTTGGGGTGCAGCACTCTCACTCATATAAAGTGCCCAAGTGTGCCAGGCATGTTTATTTCTCCAGGCTCGCCTTAATGAGTTTTAACCTGCTTCTGCTGCAGCTTCCAAACATTTGCCCTTAACTCATCAGATTTCTCGCCTTGCTGAGGTTGGTTTTCATAAATAAAGCCTATTCCCAGCTCCTCTCCGACAGGCTGCTGTGAAGTTGCCTGAACAGAGCAGAGCCCGAGGCAGAATCCGGCTGAGCTGGCAGGCAAAATGAGGCCAAGGCGAGGAGGGGAAGGTAAGAAGGGGAGGGTGTTCCCTCAAAGAAGCATCGTTAATTCGGGATGGATGGCTAACTGCACGCTTCTCTACAGTTGCACATCCTGGAACCGCTGGCACGAAATGTTCCCACTTTTCAGCGAGTGACACCCCCTTTTCTCCTGCTGTTCGAACGCGAAGTCACTGACCAATATACCTGAAACTCCGCATATTTTAAAAACTTGGGGGCATACTACCAACAAATAGCGATATTTATCGCTAAGTAAGGTTAAAAGCAATATTTTTATCGCCGCGCATCACCGATTTTTATCGCTGAGATAACTTGCTATTAGCAAGGTTTATCTCAAAAGCGATAAAAATCAGGCGAAATGCGTGAATATCGCTGAGAATACAGCGATATTCACGCATTAGCGACGAAATGCTCTTAGCCATGTAATCCACCTCCCATTGGATAACATGGCTAAGAACTGGTCTGAGCAGGCGTTGGTTTTTGGCGATAGCGGGAATATTTCCATCGCTACGCCTGCCTTGCTAATAGGCGATAGCGACGTTAGCGACTGCTTTCAGTCGCTAACAGGTTGTGTACGCCCACTTTGCATGTCATTAGCGATAAATATCGCTGACATGAAAAGCGGGCCCCAAACTGCTCGCTATCGCCTATAAGCTGTCGCTAACATCAGTTAGCGTCAGCTTGGTAATAGAGCGATAGAATTATCGCCGCTTAGCGGACGAAAACGTCTGCTAAACCGGCGATAATTGCCTATCGCCACCCTTGGTAATATGCCCCTTGGTTCCCCATGAGCTCGTTCTGATCTCCGCCTCATGCTCTGTTGGTCTGGCTAGCACCTTGAAGCGATTTGCTAAGCACTGAACCTTACATGTCTTCTCTCACTGGCTCATGCTGCTTCACATCTCTGATGAACACATGTGCCTAGAACTGCCTGCTAAGCACTCAAATCATTTGAGTTGTAACATCCCATATAGTATTTTATTCTTAGTCAGGGTAGTTTGTGCATTTTGTATTAATGATGCATTATTAACAATGTGCAGAATAGTAATCTACAATCAAATCTAAATGTATACACTGACATGATGCTAAGTTTTTTTAAAGGTTTTTGATATGACCTATTAAAGTGCAGTTTCACTGCGCATTCTAAATAGGCCTAAACTAGGCCTCAATGTCATCTTGTTCAAAATGGATGTCTCATAAGGTTTGTGCTCTGTTTATTATTTCTGCTGCACGTGTTCAAGCAGGCCATGTTTGTTTATTTCCAAACGATGCTGTTCTCAAAGAAGACTTTCTATCATGGGCTCAGTAATGTAACTTACTTTCATGATTCTTCGGCCTGCCAGCGGCATCGCATTTATTCACAATGCTTCACTGTTGTTTTTAACTTGTTTGTTCTGATATTGCCGGAAGACATTAGTATAGAGGGGGCTGGATCAATATTCATGGAATGGAATAAATGTTTAGGTGGGAAAGTAGCATGATGCTCTCTAATTCAGTGTTCTGATTTGTTGGAATTGTAATTTTTACTCTCTTACCATGATTCATTTGCATTTTTCATTTTATTCTATGAGAAGATTTCCTATATAAACTCTTGATTTTGGGGGTGAGCCAGAATTTTGCTGTTCAATTGGAACTTAGACTATGGGGCAGATTGGGATGGCACACTCTATAGTAAATGGGACCACCCAACAGAGGCATTAGAGGCATTACTAGGCGACCGCCACCACGGCTGTCGCAATGCCTATCTTTTGTTGTCGCGATACAAAAGGGGATGATGGACGGAGCGTTTGAACAAATCAAACACTCACCCCCAGTCAACTGATCTGGGTTTAATCCATCACCATTCTTTAGTTCACTAAGCCACCCCAGTTCAGACATGGCTATATGCAAATCAGTCTGACCCTGTGCCTCATGGGAACAGTCCAGCCCGAACTGCCAAGCCATGTCTTCCCTGGACCGGAAACAAGCATCCTGGGACCGGTTTCGGATTCATAATCCTCATCAGCCAGGCTATCTTGAATCCAGTGGCCAAGTGAACAAGGGACTCACGTCTGAGCATACCCTGCCACACTTAGGGCGAACAAAGCGATACAAAAGGGGATGATGGACGGAGCGTTTGAACAAATCAAACACTCACCCCCAGTCAACTGATCTGGGTTTAATCCATCACCATTCTTTAGTTCACTAAGCCACCCCAGTTCAGACATGGCTATATGCAAATCAGTCTGACCCAGTGCCTCATGGGAACAGTCCTGCCCGAACTGCCAAGCCATGTCTTCCCTGGACCGGAAACAAGCATCCTGGGACCGGTTTCGGATTCATAATCCTCATCAGCCAGGCTATCTTGAATCCAGTGGCCAAGTGAACAAGGGACTCACGTCTGGGCATACCCTGCCACACTTAGGGCGAACAAAGCGATACAAAAGGGGATGATGGACGGAGCGTTTGAACAATTCAAACACTCACCCCCAGTCAAATGGAAGGGAGCAAGTAGGAGGGAAAGCTTTTTTGCCACTAAACTATTTTAATTAGACTAGAAATGAGAGATGTAACATTGCATTCAATGCTCTGGTGCAGGTACTTAAACAATATAAGCTATTTAAAGAGGACGGAAACTGTGACTGCTTTGTTCTCCAACATTTTCATGCCATGTCAGATTTAAAAAATCCTGAAATTCATCGAACTCGGCTGGACTGTTCCCATGAGGCACAGGGTCAGACTGATTTGCATATGGCCATGTCTGAACTGGGGTGGCAGAGTGGGCTAAAGAACGGTGATGGATTAAACCCAGATCTGTTGACTGGGTGTGAGTGTTTGATTGATTCAGATGCTCCGTCCATCACCACCCCCTTTTGTACTGCTATCTTTTGTTGTCTGCAGCGCACGCGGCAATGCAAAAAGGGGATACAATACATAGTCCTACACTACGTAGCAGGTATCATGTGGTGCCTGTCACATGGTGCTGGGATATGTAGGGGGGGCACCATAGGTGCCTCCCACAACTCCCAGCTCAGGGCAAGGAGTTAGGGGGGCCAGCTACGGGTCCCCAAAGTCCCTCTCCGCCCGCCTTTTCATTGCGGGTTACCCGCCATGAAAAGGAGTGCAGAAAGGGGCATCATAATCCCTACAGCGGTGCCTAGCAGGCACTGCCACCATGGTAGGGATTGGATGTCCCGCCAACGCACTGGTGGGCTCAAGGAGATCGTTGGATGCGTGGCGGTCGGTCTTTCCGACCACCATCCATCAGCCCGCCATGGTAATATGGTGGGTGGATTACATGGTTCCGATGGCAGTGGGACCGCACACCGACGGGCTGCTGGTGGTGGTCCAAATGTCATTGTAATCGGCCCCTATATTTAGATTTTGCCTATTATTCTGTGATGTCGTATTACTGAGAACCTGCATGGCAATGACTTTATGCATTCACATTGATAAATTCTGCATTGCACCTTTTGCATGTGTGTAATAAATATTTTTAAATGTTCTAATTCCACCCTATACCTTACCTATTGCTTCAGCTCTGTCTTATTTAACTGTGTTTTTATGTGCTAATTTGTACCTTATCTTAGGACACATTGCCTCCTATAATTGAGGCTTATACTGCCTCCAATCCACGCACTGTTCGGTGTGCAATTGAGGTGTCTCATTTGAGATGTAGGTAGTTAGGGGTACACCGTGCCCACATCGGAGCCATTCCACACTGTACCTTGGAACCAATATTAAGACTGCCCTTCAGTGAAGGGCATGTGATATGCAGCAGCCTCACCAGACTGGACATATAGAGCTTTATATATTCATCAAAAGGTGGAAAGGAGGGGTTCTCCTGGACTTTGAATTAAAACTAAATACCCGTTAAACTATTCTTCAAAGCGTGTTTTATATGCAGTTAGCTGTAGGTGAAAGTCCAACAATATAGTTATAGAATTATGTGCTATTTTTATAGTAAGTCTGACCCTGCCCCCACACGCTCTGACCCGCCACCATCGTGCTCAGATAAGAGTTACCATACTTGATATATGCACTTCGACTGATAATCATGAGTACAGGGGGAAGAAGACAAGCGGCCAGAGATTCTCCTGCTAAGCTCCTATGGCCTGCAGTCCAGCCCAGAACTAACTTCTCTACTTCCACAAGGAATTGAAAAACCATCTCTTGAAAGAACCCCTTGTCACATGGTAGCTACCCACATGTCAGGCCAATCCTGAAGAGTTCTCATTCCTACCCCTTCTGACGCAACCTCACAAGCATTGCCCCAGTACCTTCATCTATTCATTTGGCTGCACTATGTTCTAAGAACCCATTTGTGCTTTGTTGCTTTTTAGCTAGGTCAGTGCTTTATAGGTAGATACTTACAGAGCACCATGGCCTTTTGTTGAGATTTGATCCATTTTACTATGCCTTTCGTTTGATAGCCCACTCTTTCTATAGAGACTCATCACTTCTAGAGAGAGCACAAGTCCTCTGAATAGAGTCCCACCCTTTTATAGATCCCTGGCTTTCACAGTGAAAGCACTTCTTGTGTGTACTGTGCTCTTCACTATAGCACCTTCCTTCAATTGAAAGCCCTTCCCTGTTATAGAGAACCACGTCAATGTATAGCCAGTGTAACACCCACCATTTTAGAGAGAGCTTTGTTCTTCTATAGAAAACATCATCATCTCTTCTTTTGTAAAGTCTTATATTCTGCTCTACAGTGAAGCTTCTTTTCCCTGTATAAATGGTCGGTAGAAGGACCATCCTATATATATCTTATTCATGTCGTGCAAACTTAGCCAAATTGGTAGCCGAGAGTTATCCAGAGTCAAAGACACGCTCATTGAGTGATAGGAGGCAATGGCTGGTTACTAATAGCACACATGGACTTTTTCTGCATCAGTATGATTTAAAGAGGTGTGTCTTAATTTTGTTTGTAAATTGTGGCACGGCTGGGGAGGTCCTAATGATGGTAACATCAATGTTGTTCCAGATCCTGGGTGCATATAAGGATAAAGCCTGGGAGTATTCATTTTACTCAGGGACTTATGATCCCCATATAGTATAGATGCATGAATATGCTCAGTTTAAATCCACACAACAGTCTGACACACAAAGTACTTGGCCAGGGTGGTACCGGACCACATGCCTCTGCTAATGAATCTGACCTTAAGAAAAAAGAGAGCAACAACCCCAACATAGAAGCTGAAAAGAGAATTTCTAGATGACCAAGCCTATAAACAAACAATAGTAGAGGCTGTAAAACAATACTTTGCAGAGAACAGGGGAACTGTATTGTCGACGTGAGTGTAATGAAAGACTGTCAAGCCTGTTATAATAGAGTATACCAACATTTCAGGCTTTAGACTAACCCCTCTAAATAATATTAATATGCAAGAAAAAATAGAACAGCAGTGAAATGAGCACCCTGAGATACAGGAATTATTTTTCTCTGTAGTAAGAAAGAAGCTGGCAGAACAAGCTGAGAGGCTACAATGCTTTGACTATAATGCTTACATGGCAAACACAATAAGATGATGGACGGAGCGCTGAACCTTTTCAAAAACTCACCCCCAATCAAGAGATCTGGATTAACTCTATTGTCCTTTTACTCACCATGCCACCCCAGTTTGGACCAAGCCATATGCAAATCTGCCTTGACCCTGCTCCCCATGGGAACAGTCCAGCATGAACTGCCAGTCCAGGTTCTTCCTGGACCAGAAACTAGAACCCTGGGACCGATTTCGGGGTATCAGAATACAGTGGCACAGCGAGCTAGGGACCCACGTCTGGGTATACCAATGGCAACTTAGGGCAAACACAACAAGAATACCCCAAAACAAGGAATTATGTTAAAGGACGGTAACTTGGTACAGCGGCAGTGTGAAATATGTGAGGTATTCAAGGCATATTGTACGGCCATATACATAAGTGGAACTAAGGGAGTACAACTCCAACAATATCTACAGACGGTGTGTTTGCAAATGATACATCTGGAAGAGGCTGAAATATTAGGCACAGGCATTAGATTAGGGCTCCTGTAACGAGGATGGCTAGAGGGAAAGTTCTAGGCCAGACATACTGCTTTTAGAGTTTTATGCCTCGTATATATCACCCTATTAGGCCCTGTGTTGTTGGAGCTGCATCATTACACAAGACGATCATACCTCCTTCCACCCGCCACACAAGAATAGCTGGTAGTAGCCTTGCTTATACATGGGAGGCACAGAAGAGGTATGTATGTACAGACCTGTGTTGATGCTTAATGTCCATTATAAGTGCACAATCCTGGCACCGAGATTGATGCCCATAATCCAGATAATAATTCATCCAGATCAGTGTGGGTTTATAAATCCTGGGCAGAAATACTGCCTTGAAGAGCAGGCAAGTACTAAAGTATTATCTCACAGTATTACGGCACATGCAGAAGCTGTAATATTGTCTAACAATTTTAAAAAATACACTGTGATGGTTATATCTTTATGTAGTCACGGGATGGATAGAACTAGTAAAGAGGTTCCGTGAATTGATTGAATTGCTGCACACAGAGTCCGCAATAAGGGTCTGTACGGGGTGGTGATATCAGAGGCCAATGGGGAGGAGTGGAGTACCAGGCAAGGTTGCACCCTTTTGTGCCTCCTTTTCTGATACTGTAATCAAACCAAAATGATGCACGATTAGAAGGAGAAAGCATTATAGAGGGATATAGAGCATTACATTTTTGTTTAGGCAGGTGATATGATGTTGTTGCTGTAAGATAAATGTACTGACACTGAAAAAGCTTTAAATGCCCTGGTCAGATCTGTTACCTTTTGTGGCCTTCAGCTGAATTAGAATAAGTCCAGCACTTAGTCGGTGAAGCTACCTGAGCAGCGAAATGCTTCTCTTCCCTTATTAGAGAGGCTCAAATGGAAACCAACCACCAAACACTAGCTGGGACTACAGATTTATCACACTGAAAAAGGCTTGCTGGATGGAAACATTAGGACTGTGACTGCGATGTGGAGCAGTGCATAGTTCTGGAAATTGGTGATGTTAAGAATTGCTGTTGCCAGGATGGTGGATCTTCCTTGGCTACAGCACTTCTTCTTCAGTGCTACCAATAATGATTCTGAGGGGGTATTGTCTGATCCCAATATGAAGATTTACTATCTAGAAGCCCATTTGCAGTGATATACATGATAGATGCACAGGAGTTTTGCAGCTACATTAGGTATGACTGGCCGTGTGCCACCACAGCTGGACTGGAAAAAGCCCTGTTGGGGTTTCAGAGAAGAGGTACGGGTTGGCAAGGACCACTATGAGTGCTCAACACTGTTGGGCCAGATGCCTCCATGAAACACTCATGATAATCCCATATGCACCTGCAGGCTCTTCATCAAGAGGGGAAACTGGAGGGGCCTGAGAGAGTGCAAAGACAGGGGACTTGAACAGGTTTGAGTCCTGGATTGGGAGAAAGACATTGCTGGGATACATTGAACTAGGGGAAGAGTATGACATCCCGAGGTGATGGCAGAAACATTGAAGCAACTGAGAAAGGCCGGAGATGATGAATTCCTGACACACAAGGGGTTAGGATTAATTCCTACTACCAATGGTAGGCATAACGAGGTCAAATTCCTGTAGCGAGCTATATTCAGTCAATTCAGGATTACACCAAGAGAATTTATGGAAAATTGGACTGATGATATAAATAGGCTTATTCCAGAGGAGGACTAGTGATGGATACTCAGAAATGCCCCTAAAGTTATTTCATATGGCCTGATTCAATCTTATTATTTTCTACCATATACATAGGGTGTATACCACTCCCAATAGGATCCACCCAGGAGCTCAAATAAAATGTTCTAAATGGGGGAAGACAGGGTGGACTACTTTTACATTATTTAGCAATGTCCCTGCCTGACGAGCTACTGAGAAAGAGTAATGCGCTTCATTAATGCGGCGACAGATGGGAACACATCAGCAATACCAGAAGTATGTATATATTCTGAAATGAAAAAATGTGACTGGAAGAGTTATACGCTTGGCCACAGTGTTGGCCAAAAGACAGGTGGCAATGAGGGGGAAAGCACTGGATGGGCCCAGATACCTTTCCTGCAAGAGAGAAGTGTTAAAATAAGCAGCATTTGCAGAATTTGAAAGCATGTTATTACATAAGGGAGAAAAGAGGGGATGAGGGAAGCAAGGAACAGCCAGATCCTGGGATGCAAAAATACCAGAGATAACAGAACCAGAGAGCATATGATCTAGTCAAACAGGATTAGTTACCATTAAGGATAGGGAAAGGAAACACACACGAAAGTGAGCAGCTGATAGGATAGAAGGGGGCTTTGACAGCTGCTCTTAACTGTTAATTAAACATAATTTTATGGGAAATAGCAGAAGCTAATCCGTTTGTTTGTTAAATTCACTTGTTTCAATTGTTTACTTTTATTGGGGAACAGGATATTAAACTGGATGTGGAATAGCACTAACATGTGCAATGGAGAGGTGTGGCTCACTGGTTAGAGGCGGCAGACCTGTAAGCAGAGAACGGCCCGGGACCAGGGTTCAATTCCCGACGCGGCAGGGTCTTGGACCAGGGTCAACGGACTCGATAATTCTCGCCTCAGTGCCTGCTCTAACCAGGGAACACACTCGGTAACTCTGGGCATTAAGCTTGCCTCATCTCTACAACGGCCCCCCACAGACGCCGGGATGCCTGGTTTCACCCTGGAGATACCCAGAAAGGGACCATCTCACAGGGAAAACCAGGACGGGTTCCCCAGCGGTCTACAGCGCCAGGACACTCGGGTAGAGTAACAGTGCGCTTTACAAGTATCCCACATAGAAATTGCATCACAGGTATCAACCTAGAAATTAGGCTCAGGACCTAATATACTCTTCATTCAAAGTAGAGTGAATCTGAATGGGACCTGAAAATGATTGAGAAGTGATGTATATCACTTATCGAAATCTGTACGATGGTTGCCTTTGTTTTGCATTGCAAAATTTATATAGCGTGTACTACCCTAGTGTGGGGTGCTGAAGCGCTTGCCTACATGGGTAGCACATTACACTGTACAGGGTGTTTGGTTGGAAGTGGGTAGTCTTTGTTTTTTTTGTTTAAAATGCTTTATTGAAATTATATGGAGAGACAAATATAAAGTAAACACAATATTCAAAACAATACAAGTCAAGCAGGGTGAATAAAAGAAATATATGCAAGATTGACAGTTCAATATACCCGAACTTGAATTGAAAAATATAAACTATTTACAAAACAAAATGCATTTTTAGGAGATTTTGTGAGTGAAGAAAAGAGAGAGAAGGAAAAAGAAAGAGAAAGGGAGAAGAAAGGAAAAGGAAATGATAAGCAATAACAGCATTGCAATAATAACCATGTTAACTTAATGAATATTTACTGACATTTATGGATGTTTATAACTACTTACCGTAAATTTGAATAGAACAGCTTGTCTGGATAGGAATGTTGTGAGTGGCAACCATAATCAAACTTTTTTTATCAGTAAAGGGGTGGAAGTGGCATATGCGCGATCCACTCTGTGATGATGACATAAAAGATTCGACCAGGCACTAAAACTAATTTTAGTGGTATCTTTCCAATTCGTGGTGATAGTCTGCATGGCAATAGCTATAGCCAAATCAATAAACGTTCCTATATTCCCTTGAGAACGCCACAGGGGGGAAGAGCTGCCTAAACAAATATGTGAAATATCAAAAGAGAATGACAAGGACAGAATTTCATTAAGTTTCTTCCAAATGAGCTACCAGAGCCTATGACCAAAGGACAAAGAAAAGAAATGTGTAAAAAATCACTTTTGTTGGGAGAACAAGACCATCAATCTGCATTGTTAGTCAGTTGGAACTTATTGAGGTCTGAAAGAGCATGTTATAAAAATAATATAACGTTTGTGTTGTGCTTGCGGAACGAGAGGAAGTGTGGATCTTAGCCCATATGGAGCTCCAGGTCTGGAAGGAAAACTCCTGTTGAAGGTCCCTTTCCCAAAAGAGTTCCACCTTGGATTTTAATCTCAATTCTGATGGACCAGACAACATTTCATAGATGCCAGATGCCTTTATATGAGAGGAGAAATCTAAAGTGCGAGAGGGGGTCTGATTTTGTGGACTCGCAGAGGAGTCCAGAGTGAGGAGGAGGAGAAGGGAAATTTCAAGGTGTGGAAACTGTGTGGCATGTTGAGAGGATATGGCCGATGGTTATAATACTTTTATCGATCCATTCTTTCCAAAAAAGAGCTCTATTGTTTAGCTTTAAGTATTTATTGTACCAGATAGGTGATTGTAAAATAATATCTATACTTGAATTATAAGAAGCAATTAAAGGTTTCACAACTCTCATAGAATGGGCATGTATAGGAGAGAAAAAAGTCCTGGGGGGGTAGAGAAACATGAACCCCCTCTTTTAAAGAAAAGTTGAGCCTGTTCCAATTGACACCAGGTGGCTAGCGTTATATGACGGTTGGTCGAAAGAGAAGTCAAGATCTGTTTCAGAGTAATAGCGGGATGGTAGCGTCAAAGGTTAGGAAAATTTACTCCACCAAAGTCCTTGGATTGCTGGAGATGATATAGCGATATTCGAGGCTTGCGTTTATTCCACATGAAGTTGATTAAGAATGGGCAATGATTTTAAAGAAAGAGAGTCGGAGGGTAACAGAGAGCATGGATAAGTAGAAATTGATAATTGGTAGCAGCACCATTTTAATAGTTGCTAATCTACTCCACCAGGACAGGAAATAATGGAGACCAGCCTTCCGTTAACACAGTGATTTTGGTGATGATCTTGAGGTTCAATCTAATGGTTTCTTCAATGTTATTAGTATATAAGACACCTAAACACTTAATATATTTTGAGTTCCATGTAAACATCGTGTCTTGAAACATATCTGGCAGGCAATATTTATTTAGGGGCAGGACTTCTGATTTATTTATATTTAATTTATATCTGGAGACTGTAGAGTATTTGTTTAATAAAGAGTGAAAGGCCGGTACAGACGTGTTTGGTTCAGAGAAATATAATAGGATGTCATCCACATATGCTGTAAATTTGAGGTCAATTTTTTTTTCAATTGCAAACCTGTGAACAGTGGAGAACGACAAATTGTTTCCAAGGAGGGTTCTAAAACTAAAATAAATAGAAGTGGAGACAAAGGGCAATGTTGTCAAGTACCTCTTTGTAGGGAAAAATAGTTTTGGAGGGGGCAGAGTATAATAGCTGGATATAATGAATAATGTGGGGGCTGAAGCCATGCTATTTCAGTGCTCCGAAGATGAACCCCTAATCAACTCTATCGAATGCTTTCTCTTCATCCAGAGTTATGGCAGCAACTGGTGAGTTCAACCTGGAGGCCAGATGAATTGTGTCAAGAAAAGTTCTAGAGTTGTCTGCAATGGAACGACACTTTACAAACCCTAACTGATGTTTTGCAACCAATTCAGGGATGAACTGATTGATGAGAAGAGCCAGTAATTTAGCAAAGGTTTTACAGTCTGTATTAATAAGTGAGATAGGTCTGTAATGACCACATTTAGAGAGATCTTTGCCTTCTTAGGGATGAGACAAAGCATGGCTTGAGTAAAGGAGCCTTGAGTCTTTCCCAGATTAGAAAAGTGGTTAAAAAGAAGCAATAACTTAGGAACTAACAGATGTTTGAAGTGAAGAAAGAAATGTACAAAAAAACGTCAGGCCCAGGAGTTTTGTCTTTTGCAAGGTGAAGAATGGCATTTGAAATTTTTTTGTTCCATAAGACAGGTCAACCAACTTCTCTGGAGATTTGGGAATGGATTGAAAATAGGCATCAAATTGATCACTTGAAGGTGAGGATTCAGGAGTATACAACTTAGTATAGTATTCTGTGAAGCATTCTAGTATCTTGGAGTCGTTAACATGCCTAACCCCATCGCCGTCCATTATAGCAACAATCTTGGATTTTTTTTGTTTATTAATTTTAAGGTACTTGGCCAGAGATTTACCAGCCTTATTACGACCGCCATACAATTTCAAATTAAACTTAAACAAACTACAGCAAGCGCTATCCCTGGACTGTGTATTATATTGCAGTTTAGCTTTAATGAGATTAGACAGGGTATCTGAGTGATTTGATAATAAATATTCATGTTCTAGGGTATTTATTTGTTTTAAGAGTAGCCTTGAATATCTAAGTGCCTTCCTCTTTTTTATTTGCAATAAAGTTTATTATAAACCCCCTAGCTGTGGCTTTAGATGCATCCCAAATAAAATGCATCTGTGAGTCCAAGGGAAAATTGTTCTCAAAGAATTCCTGTAAAAACAATGCAAATTGCTCAGTGTATTGGTTGCCACGTAGAACAGCATTATTAAATCTCCATCTGCGTGAAGTGAACATAGGAGTGGGATAGTCCAAATCTATTATGACAGGGGCGTGGTCAGAAATAAGTATTGAAACTATCTCGGCATGTGTCAAGAATTGAAGAGTGGGTTGTGTGAGAAATATGTAATCTAATCTAGAGTGGGAATTATGTACTGGGGAGAAAAAGAAGAACTCTAAAATATACAGGTGTGAAATTCTCCAAACGTCCACCAGCTCCCTAAAAGATATAACTTTATGAAAGGTCCTGTGCATTTTATTTGGAACAAACCTAGTTGGAGATTTACGATCGAGAAAAGGGTCCATCAGTTGCTTACAGTCACCACCAAATATAAGATTTTCTGTTGCATGGGACGAAAGGAGAATAGAAAATTCATTTAAAAATGTTCAATATATACCATTAGGACCATAAACATTGCAGATCGAGAATTGGGTATCATGGATCTTAAGGTTTAACAGAAGCCATATCCCGTTATCATCCTTAACTTCGGTTAACAATTGTGTACATAACGAATAATGAAATAATATTATAACACCATTCTTATTACTCATGGCTGGAGAGGAGAAAACACTCTCAACCCAATGTCTGCGTAAAGAGGATATATCTTGCTCTCTAAGGTGTGTCTCTTGTAATAAGACCACATGACATTTTAACTTGGATAAATGTAACAACACTCTTTGCTTCTTGACTGAGTTACGATGACCCTTAACTTTCTATGAGAATATACGCAAATCATTCATTGAAGCAGTATATAATAAACTAATAAGAAGTTCATCGTGAAACTGTAAAAGGTAGATATCAAACATGATATAACAAATATGAAAACAATGCGTTAGAAATTTGAGTACGCATGACTACCAATATACAACTGAATATGACAAAAAGAAAAAGAAGAAGAAGAAAAATGCCATTGAAAAAGTAGAAAGAAGTGGAAAAGGTAAACATTATGATCCACATCACTTCGATTGAATGGAACACAGGAAGAACTAACAGAGCTTTTGTGAAAATAAAATAATTCACTCTATAATAATAGAATATAGAATAGAAAAAAGTGGAAAAGAAAGATGAGAAAACGATTGATGAAAGGACGAGAAGAGCAGAGGGATGACAAAAAGCCAAAGGGCTTTAGCCATGAGAATCAAGAACAAAAAAGACAATAATAATAAGAAGGGGGAACGACAGGAGTAGACTGCGCTCTGGAAGAAACACTGAGAAAAAATACATTAGGTAACAACAAACATTGGAAGAACAGTATGAGAATGAAAAAAACGGAACCAACACTGCATCACCAAGACTTACCATACATTAAGACGACAGCGCAGCCGAACAAAACGTGGACATTTGGATATTAAAACAATTTTGAACTGAGACAATTCCATCAGAACAAGGGGAGGGTCAGGACCTGCATGAGAAAAGGAGAAAAACGCATGTTTAATGACGGATATGAGAAGGGGGGAATGAGTGGAGTAGACAGAGTTCTGGAAGGAACACCGAGAACAAATACATTTGGTAACAACAAACATTGGAAGAACGATATGAGAGTGAAGAAAACGTAACCAACATGGCACCACCAAGACTTATCATACATTAAGACGACAATGCAGCCAAACACAACGTGGACATGTGGATAAATGAACAATGTTGAACAGAAACAATTCCATCAGAACAAGGGGAGGGTAGACACCTGCATGAGAAAAGGAGAAAAAACGCATGTTAAATGAGAGATATGAAACAATTAAGATTTAGTAAGTTTCATGTCTTCTCCTTTGTGAATGTGAATACGTTTCTTGTACTCCGCAGGATCCTCAAAAGTAATTGTCCTGTCTTTATATGTCACTTTGAAGAAGCAGGGATGTACAAGACCATAACGAGCGTTCATGGATCAAAAAGTAGGTCTGAGATCCAGAAATTCTTTTCTACAATTTGCCGTAGGTCTTGAGACATCTTGACTGAAAAATATCTTCTGACCCGACCACAGCAGTTGTTTCCGTTGTTTAGCTGTAGTAAGAATCATCATTAGATCTGAGTATTGAAGAAAGTAGGCAATAATTCCTTGTGATCTGTTTGAGTTTGAGACGTTGAGGGGATCAATCCTGTGTGCTCTTTGGATGTTGAGGTCTGTAGGTTTTGGCAAGCCTACTATTTTTGGTAAATGCAACTTCAAAAAACTGATTTATATCAGTACCTTCCGAAGACTACGGTATACCATAAATTCAGAAGTTATTGCGTCTATTACGGTTCTCCAAAACTTCTGATAACTTTTTTAGTTGAAGAACCTCCTTAGACAGTCTCCACCTTAGCAGCAACATCCTGAGCGTCACTGATTCTTTGTTTAACCTCAGTAAGTCTTGAAGTCAATCCCAACCACTTATCTTCAATTCTTTGAAGCGTTGCAGTAGTATCTGCCATAAAAGGTCGCATATTTCTCAACTCGCCCATAATATCCTCTAGGGTCAGAGGCAGAGATGATTTGTTTGGAAATGCGGGGTCCTTCTTATTAATTGGCATTGGCACCAGACTCCTTGCGTCCATTGGCATCAGTAGTAGTAGAAGCCTGACCTTTACATACATTTGTAAACGCCAAAGAGCAACAGCTTTTCTCCTAGTCAATATGTAGCCACCAAGGCTCAATTGGAACTAAGTGCACAGCAGATGACTCAACAATCTATTGAAATTAGTCTTATTATGTGAATATTAATAAAGAAAAAAGAAAAAGTCATCATGTGTGTGAAATCAGAAGGAACCAATATGAGTCTGAACACTGTCATGGTGTTTCCTTAAATATTGTCTAGAACCATTCAAATCCTTGAGGAGAACAAGAGAGTGAGCAATATATGCTTTTAAGTTCATGTGCTCTTATATTTTCCTGTTAGTCCATGTTACTGATGCAGGAATGAAAGGAAGAACTTCAGGTGCGCCGGCTCCTGAGGAGACTCGAGCCCAGGAACCCTCAATATGGCGGGCGATATGAGGAGCCCACCGGGAGCAGCAAGGCAAAGAGGAAAAAGGTAACAATTAGACCAAATTAAGGTCTAATAACCTACCTCGTCGCTCCCCGGAGCCTCCGACATTGTGTCCCATGCTGTGTGGCCGCGTAGTGCCAAAACAGTGTCTCCCGAAGAGCAAAGGTTTCTCGGT
Organism: Lissotriton helveticus; assembly: GCF_964261635.1. Classification (NCBI taxonomy): domain Eukaryota; kingdom Metazoa; phylum Chordata; class Amphibia; order Caudata; family Salamandridae; genus Lissotriton; species Lissotriton helveticus. Next base: position 1,193,201,929 of record NC_136070.1, on the reverse strand, counting down.
GCCGGGGAGGGATTTGAGCGAGCGGCCATCTTGTCTCGCTGCCACCCGGAACTCCTCAAGGTGTCTTTGTTTTGATGCTAAGTGGGAAGTGCTTTCATGTTCTGTGTGAGTACCACCAAGGTGCGCTTATCGTGTTACGTGTTATGGGATGCATCGCTTAACAGTATGGTGGATATAGAGGTGTGAGAGACAGATGCTCAGTTTATAATTTTAAGTAAACTGGAAACTTTCAGCAGCTCTGCAGGTCCCTTTTTGGTGTTTATCATATTTATAGTCTACTTAGCTGGTTATTGCACTGGGTTGTCCATTCTGAGGTATTTTGTTCAATTTGTATTGCACTGAGCAGGCATAGGTTAAAGGGAGAATCTTGATCCTCTAATATGTTTAGAGGCAGCATTTGGGATGTGAGTGTTAACTGTCCATTATTCTAGAGCGTCTCTGTTGCACTGTGCCCCAAATATTCAGAATATTATACAGCTGCATATGCCTTAATGCGAGTTCTATGTTTGAAAATCAACAAAATATGTTTTTTAAAAAGGATATTATGTCCAAGTCCAAACCAACTGTCATACATTTAACCTTCATTCACAAATGTCCTGAGAGCCAAAAGAGTAAACACTCTCACAGTGCGGAGGTGTCTGTCTCGTGATGTGGTTTTATGTCCCAGTAGAGAGATGTCTTTGTTCTGGCTTGTCCTGGCACCACATTTAAAAGATCTCAGCTGATGACTGATTTGCAACGTAGTGTCAGGCGATGTCTCACTCTTAGCGTGGTCCCATTTCAATCACAATTAAGCAAATCTGATCAGAAAGCTGCACTGGCTGGTCACTTGACATCGAAAAAGGAATGCAGATAAAAGCAGGTCTAAATTAAGGATAGAATGTGTGTGTATGTGTGTCAATGTGTACATGTGCATGTGCGAAGGATGTGGTATTTATATGGCATGAACCCAGCAGAAAGGCAGCAGTGCTCCATTTGGGGTCAGAGGCAAAGACACAGACAACGTGTGAAAGAAGGGACAGCTTGTTTCTGGACTGGTACTGCATTATATATAGTGATCATGAAGAGGTGAATCTTAAGCTCTTTCCTACATTGGAGTAGGGTTGCAACAGTCCTGAAAAATAGGGCGATATCATTAGTGCCAGAAAATAGGTGCATAGATGGAGAAGGCATGTTGCCTTATTTTTTTTCTTTTCTGCACTTCTTTGCCTCCAGTTGGTGCCCTGGCTACGGGTGTGCCGAGAACCCAGGGATTAGGGAACTTGTTGGCCAGGGAGGGAGATATGGAAGTCATAATGACTTTGTTGATGATGCAGTTGTTTTTAAGATGGTGCAGACCAGCCAGGGGAGCCAATTGAATTCTATGAGGATGGAGGTGATGTGGTCATATTTTTTCTGCAGGATTTAGTATTTAGTATTTAGTAGGCCCTTAAGAGAGGTCCAAATGTGCCATATGGGAGGTCATATGATAGGTATTTTGACAATCCAGATGCTAGAGTCTCAGGAGTTAAACAGGAGTTCTGAGGTCGCTTTCTAATAGCAATGGTTTCACTTACTTAGGAAGAGAAAGTTGGTACCATGCTGTCTTAGTTGTGTTGGCAATGTGTTCCTTAAGGGTGAGATCAGTGTCCACGATGAATCAAAGTGACTTAGCACCTACTGAAAATTTGGGTTTAAATCTGTCAAGGTTCATGCTGTTGAATCAGTTGTGGGTTAATTGATGCAGGTGGCTGTGTTTATGTATGTGTGGGAGGTAGTTGTGGATGCTTATGTGTTGGTAGCTGGATCTGGGTGAATGTGTGTACTTGTACAGATTTATGTGTGTTATGGAGATGGCTATTTCTCTGTTGGTTTGTAGCCATATTTGTGTATGTGTGCTAGACTATGTATGGGTGCTTGTCTATGAGAGCATCAATCTGAAGCCGTAGATTTCTGAAGTTTATTGTGTTTTAATATACACAGTATAGAAACTCATGGCAACAGGCCTCATCTGTTTGTGCATCTGTGTGTACCATCAGTGTGAGACTCAGTATTTTGTATCGCAGTTTGTGAGGAGGGTATATGTAAGTGTATGCATGTGGCAGCTTTTTCCCAGGTTATCTTACATGACAGAGAGGAAGTGCCCAAATGCGGGGTTGTAAAGGTGGTAGCCTCAAGAATAGGTGAGGAAATAAGTCCCAAATGTTAAGAATCAAAACTGCATTTCAATAACAGTAAGTAAATAAGGACTGACTCAAAGAGGCTTGAGCTCAGTAAATTAGAAAACCATGAAGGTTTATTAAAAATATTAAAGTGTAATTCAGAGGGCATAAATAAAGTTAATCTCAATGAATCAGTCATAGGGCTCAGAAATCAATTGCCACGAATGCTCTTAGCATTTTAAAATAGATGCAGCATGAGCATAGTCTGAAAAATAGCCTATGTCCAGAGTGTAAAGCAAATCAATAGAAAATCAGGCAGTATCCTTAGGGATCAGAAAAAGGGCCACACAAAGCCCCAAAATCAGGGCTTTTTATGGCACCCCCAGAAGGCATCGAGCGGTATCCAGCGTGGAACTCGCATAATGGGAGGAGGCGGGCATACTAACAGTAGGAGACTTATTTAATGATGGGCAACTGGTCCCCTTCGAGGAGCTATTGGAAAGTTCTGGACTGCCACATGGCCATTTCCTCCTCCATGCCGCAGTGCTTAATACATGGGATTTTGTAATCCATGTATATTCGCCTGTCTCTAATTCCTTTGTAATCAGCATCTTGTTACGCACCCAGACACCTATTATAAAGAAAAGATCTGAGAAGTTGCCTATCATAAGTCATTACAGTCAAGTTCCAACATCACAATGCCTCATGTCAGAGTCAGCTCGGAAGTGAACGGCATGTCAGGTCATGGAGCATAATTGAAGCAGCTGTTTAGAAATGAAAACTGAACTTTGCTTTTCTTTCTCCCGCTCTATTTATTTACCTTACAATGACAAGCAGAGAGAACATGTTTATTTTTGGCAGTCCTTTGGTAGTTACTGAAAATCTTTCTGCATGACTGTATACATTCTGAGCTACTGCGGCTTTTGTAAAAAAAAAAAAGAACTGAGTTGTATTGAAATCTTTCTGATATGTGTTTGCAACAAATATCTAATATGTTTTTGCTGTGTTTAATTTTGCACTAGAGGTTTAATTTTGATTCTTCATGTTTTCATATTAAAGAGCTACGAACCAAGGTTTTAAGTGGTTTGTGGGGAAGGTGAAAGTGTGTGACCATGTATTATATGGTATAAAGTACTCCCTGCCATACATGATAAGGTATTACAAGACATCTGAGAGTTCCATAATCTTCTAGAGGAACTTGGCTTTTGGCCTCGTTCCTCTATATGGTTATAGAACTCCGCTGTGACTTTCAATATCCTTTTAATGTACAGCTGGGGTACTTTATTCCTTATATATAATACCAGCACATTGCTGTTTTTTGTGTTGTCTTTTTGGCTGATATGAAAAAAGGAATTTTAAAAGGGCAGGTACTAACTGGTACTTTTGTACTAGTGCTTCTCCTTTTGCTCATTTTAATCATTGCAAGTTATTGTCAGCGGAGAAAACTAGCACTCAATGCGTATATAATGAGCAGCCCCAGCAAAGAAGCAACCAGGGCCATAACATAACATGTGTATTTGTATACATAGCATCAGGGGTTCTTTGGGGTGGGACACTCCCTAGTAAATTCTTAGTCGGTCTTAGCCTGCTAGAGACAGTATGATCGGCTGACTGCAGCAAACATGATATTAAATCACTGTGGCTCCAGACTAGGTAGAGATGGGCGAGCCAACATATTACCAAGGAGAACAAGCCCAGGGTCTGGCTTTGCTCTAAAAGCCTGCACATTTGCACAGAAATATATGGCATGTAAATTGTGCAACATACATATAAAAATGTTGCTTCAAATTTTTTAATAAGGGTATTTCTTTAACATGCTGAGGCATCTGGTCAGAGATCTTCAAATTATATGACTGGATTGAGAGGCATTTTTTAAAAGTGATAGTTTTGAAACATCAACTTAGAAATAATCGAGCCTCCCCTGCCCGACGTCAATGATACAAAAAAAAATCAGAGGCATGTCACATGTCACATGCATTCTCTATGTGGCCTAGATTCTTATTATAGATCGAGCAACATTATAGTCTGTTAAATCAAACACAAGAGGGTGTTGTACAGTGCAGATCCTGAACTGACACATTTGAAGGTATTCTGACATGTGATAATGAAGAAAAAGGAGGCTCAGTGAAAGTCAGTATCGGCCTAGGATCATTTATTCAAGCGGGGAAGCCAGGACTGCTCCTCGATATTCTGGTTTCACATTGTGCAAATCAGCTGCTAGATGGGTTTTTCTTTTTCTTGCCCATTTTACATCAAAGGTCACTGTTTTGTTGTTAATTCTTGGTGCATGAGGTTATACCGCAGGGGCAGGCAGGAGCCACATGGAAGCTCAGCTTGTTTTGGGCTTGAGGGTCAAAAAAGACCTTGAGAGTCTAAGGGGACCTTGAGATGAGCCACAGCCGGGCACCTGGCTTGAGCTCACCCACCTCTGAGGCTGCACTTGGGATGTCAGAGGGACCCATGAAGTTGTGTGTGAAGCGCTGGCAGCGCAGAGGGAACCATTCTGATTGGGTCCCAGCTTGTCACTCATACCGCATCAGTGTTCAAGTGGGTCAAGTCTTCCAATAGTCTCAAATGTGGCATTAATTAAAAACTGTCTTTGAAATGGGTCCCTGTTGGGTCCAAATTACATGCCCTATACAGAAACAAAACAATGCTCAAATTCCAAACAAGACTGTAGAGAGCCTTGAGGTAATCCGTAATAGGGATGCCATCCCTGTTTATATTTAATTTTAACTTAAATATTTAATAGGTTCTGTAACTTTTCCATGCAACATATCACTCTTTATTTGAATCGAGTTGCCTCTAGGCATCTGGGTGTGTTCCGATCGTGATTGAGTGTTCTTGATGGGGCACAAGGGAGAACTCAGAAGATGAGTCTGAAGGTTGTGTGAATTTCTCACAGTACCTGTCAGTGTGTCATAAAGGTATTTAGGCTTTATGCATATACAATATTTTACCTCTCCACAGAACTCGAAACAAAAAAGAGCGAAACACCTCCAATCCGAGGGGATTGGGTGCAATGGACAGGAAGAACTTTTCACCCTGATGGACAACAGAGAGACAGCCGCCCTCATCCTCCTCGGCCTCTCGGCAGCCTTTGACACCGTCTGCCACCGCACCCTAATAACCCGCCTCTACAACACTGGGATCCAAGGAAAGGCCCTAGACTGGATCACATCGTTCCTCTCCGCCAGAACCCAGAGAGTCCGCCACCCACCCTTCCGCTCCGAGGCCTCCAAGATCATCTGCGGCGTACTCCAGGGCTCCTCACTCAGCCCCACCCTCTTCACAATCTACATGAGCCCCCTCGCCGCCATCGCATGCAAACACAACATCAACAGCATCTCTTACGCCGACGACACCCAACTGATACTCTCCCTCACCAAAGGCCCCCTCACCGCCAAAGCCAACTTCCAGGACGGAATGAAAGATGTCGCAGAATGGATGAAGCTCAGCCATCTGAAGCTCAACTCGGACAAGACGGAAGTCCTCATCCTCGGACAATCCCCATCCGCCTGGGACGACTTTTGGTGGCCCACGACGCTGGGCACCACACCGATACCCACGGACCACGCAAGCAACCTGGGATTCATCCTGGACTCCTCCCTCATGATGACCAAGCAAGTCAACGCAGTCTCGTCCTCATGTTTCAACACCCTGCACATACTCCGAAAGATCTTCAGGTGGATCCCCACCGAAACTAGAAAGACGGTCACCCAGGACCTCGTCACCAGCCGACTGGACTACGGAAACGCCCTGTACGCAGGAACCACAGCCAAACTTCAGAAACGCCTTCAACGCATACAGAACACCTCTGCATAAGTCATCCTCGACATCTCTCGCCACAGCCACATATCTGCCATCCTGAGAAACCTGCACTGGCTCCCCGTCAGCAAAAGGATCACGTTCAGGCTGCTCACCCACGCACACAGAGCACTCCACGACACGGGCCCCGAATACCTCAACAACCGCCTGTCGTTCTACACTCCCACCCGCCAGCTCCGCTCCACCAGCCTCGCCCTCGCCACCGTCCCTCGGATTCGCAGAACCACCATCGGAGGAAGATCGCTCTCCTACCTGGCAGCCAAGACATGGAACTTCCTCCCCGCACACCTACGACTGACCCAGGACCATCTCACCTTCAGGAAACACCTCAAGACCTGGCTATTCGAGCAGTAGCGGCACCCCCCACCCCCCTCCCTTCAGCGCCTTGAGACCCTCACGGGTGAATAGCGCGCTTTACAAATTGATTGATTGATTGATTGATTGATTGATTGATTCACCTAGGCAAAACAATTACTAACTTTATGGACCATGTGCAAATACTTAAATATACAACAACATACAAACTATATTATTAATTAAAATGTAACAACACCCATATAACTAAAATATTTACCTAAAAACAAACAAATATTAAATATAACATAATAAAAGAGAGTTCTTGACAGTCTCTCAATTTTGATTTCTATTTTTTAAAGACTTTGTTCACAAAATTAGCTAAATCGTTAAAAAAATGATATTATGTTGTTTGTTTTTAAGCAAACTTTTTGGCATTTTCCTGTTTGAATATTGGAACTACAAATGAGTTTTAAATAAAAAAAAAAAAAATGTATGTCCTGAAGATGGTGGTTTTAAGCAACCTATCCACCGAAATACGTCGATGAACACAAAGACTCATTTCTTGTGTCACATTGGCTTTTGAAATTAAAGAAATATAAGCATTCAACACCATACGATCTATCCTAAGAAAGAGTCAGACACCTATATCATTATATGCATTTTAATGCCATGGGTTGTTGTAATATTATATACAACATCATGTATTGATGTATATTTGAGTTTTTGCTCAGTTTGCACATGATCCATAAAGTTAGTCATTGTTGTGCCTAGCGGAATCTTCTCCACAGAGCTCACAGAATGAAGGGCGCAAATGTGCCAGATTTAATTGGGATTTTATGGCAAATTGTATGAAGGACTTACAGCTGTCAAAATATTGACAGTGCCAAAGGAAAATAAAATGCAATGATAAAGCGGAGTTGGTGGGCGTGTGTCAGGGGATGATGACGTGTGGAGATTAAGACTAAGAGCAGTACATGAAGAAAAGGAGAGTGGCAAGATGATGAGAAGAGAAAAATGATGTGTGAGATATGCAGATGGAGGATTTCAGAAAGATGTGGGGAGTTGAAAGGAGTAAATGTCTGGCAGAGTGAGGGACGTCTGAAGAAAGCGGCATAAAGTGGAGCAGAAGTGTTTGTGACACTCTGGAGAGTGCCTCCCCTTCCACAGATATTAGCAGTGATAATTCACTCAAATTTTCAGAATTTAACCATATTTCGAATTCTAATTAAGCACAATGACATCATTGTGTTATTCACGTATTTGAAACTGCTAACAAGCATTGGCAAAGCCAAGAGTTCTGGCTTGTTTTAGGCACCTGTGTTATATGTCTGGATGGAATGACAATTAGCTCACAAAGGGGCACCAAAATACTGTACAGATAATGTACAAGATTTTAGTTTTCATGTTTAAAGTCACACCCTTTATGACATAGGGATGATTACCACAATGTTTAGTTTCATGCATGAAGTTGGAGCTTCACGCCACTCTCGGGACATATGTGTGTTGCTTGGACGCTTGAGATACAGAGCATCAGCAATTGAAGTTGGTTGTTAAATCAGGTGTTGCCCATTGCAGCAATGGTCTTTCAGCTATCAGAATCCCCTTGTGTATATGAGAAGTATCAGACATAGGATCAGTCAATCAAACAATCACTGAATTTATAGAGCACAAACAGAAAACAAAGAAGGCAACCAAACAGAAACCAGGAAGGGAACCTAGCAGAAACCAATCTGCATGCCAGTGATTTTATCTTTCGCTGTTGGGTTCTATCAAAATCCAGCTTTATTCACTTGTATCAATTTCAAGTCGGGTCTTTAACCCCCCCCCATGCTCATGACGAGCTGAGCTCGCATGAGCCACGGCGCTCCAGTGCTCATGACGAGCTCAGCTCGTCATGAGCTGTGGAACACTCGCATGCGGGGATAATTCCCCTGCTGTGCGAGCGTTCCACGGCAGGTAATGCACCTGTGACGAGCTAAGCTCGTCATGAGCACAGGAGCGCCGTGCCTCATGACGAGCTCAGCTCGTCATGAGCGTGCGGGCGCTGTGCGCGCCCCCCTCCCCCCCAGCGCTGCAGGGGAATAACCCCCGCAGCGAAGGGGTTAAAGCCGGCAGAACTGCAAAACCTATTTTCCATAGGCTCTGCCTGGACTGTCACACGTCTGTCTCTACAGTGTGAGAATGGGTCATAGAGTTAGTATTAGTGATGATACCATATCTACTCTGAGATTTGCAGCGCAAACAGGCACACTTTACTGACACGATTAGTTGTTATACAGCTTCTTATTACATCATTCTAGAGCACTGAAAATAATGAATGTTCAGATAAATCGGGACACATAGACTAGTTGACACGGTTAATAAACAGTTGCATGTGTAGCCTTAGAAGTGGAACGTACATGTCAACAACATGCTATTCATCATTATAGATGGTTCACTGCTATTATTTCTGTTATGAGCTTCTCTTACAGCCAGCACTGGCCAAGTCATTATCGTTTATGTCAGCATAGAATCTTCTTTTACTGGGGGATGACACTTGAGTGCAGATAAGACAACTCCCTGTCACTTTCCAGTATCGGGATTTTTCCTGCGATTCTGTAACATTGCTTTCCCATCACAGATATTTATTGGGCTTTGTTGCCCAACAGGTAGATGCACATATCCTTCAGGGCCACTAGCCCCTTTTTACACCTCGGTACAAAAGGGGGTGGTGATGGACGGAGCATCTGAACCAATCAAACACTCACACCTAGTCAACAGATCTCAGCTTAATCCATCACCGTTCTTTAGCCCACTCTGCCACCCCAGTTCAGACATGGCCATATACAAATCAGTCTGACCCTGTGCCTCATGGGAACAGTCCAGCCGAGTTCGAGACTGATTTGCATATGGCCATGTATGAACTGGGGTGGCAGAGTGGGCTAAAGAACGGTGATGGATTAAACCCAGATCTGTTGACTGGGTGTGAGTGTTTGATTGGTTCAGATTACTACTAAACTGAGAAAAATCCTAATTTTAAGACTTTCGGTATTCACAGAAGGCATTTAGGAGTCCTAAAGTTAGGAGTCCTAACTTTACTACTACTAAACTGAGAAAAATCCTAACTTTAAGACTTTCGGTATTCACAGAAGGCATTTAGGAGTCCCAAAGTTAGGACTCCTAACTTCTGTGAATACCGAAATGAGTAAGTGTCTTCTGTGAATACCAAAATGAGTAAGTGCCTTCTGTGAATACTAAAATGGTATTAAGTTTACGATTTTGTCTTAAGTTAATTCTGTGAATCTGGCCCCAGATGTTTATCCTCAACCATCCATACTTAACCATTTTACTTTCTCAATTATCCTTGCACTTATCTACACAACCGTACTGAAATATATGCATCCAATGGCAAGGGAGCTTGCACCACTGCTGCAGACTGTACTGTTCCTGTTATTTGAGAGGAGAGGCTTCACAAATACTTCTTGCGTTTTACATCATCTGTGACAATAGAAACCTTGTACTGTTGATCAAATTTCACAGAGAGAAGCTTCCACTGCTGTTACCATGCTGTACCTGTTCCATGAAGGAGTGGAGCTTGCAATGCTGATGCCCAGCTGTGCCAGTTGTGTGAGGGATGCTTTTGTGCAATTCTTTTGTGAACAGTTTATTAACTGATTCACAGGTGTATTTGGTTTGTGAAAGATGGTAGTTTGCACTGCTAATACCCAGCTGTGCCTGTTCTCTGAGTGATGGTTGCCCTACCGATGGTGTACTGTATCTATATTGCAAGGGAAGGAAGCTTGTCCTCTCATGTTTCAGAAGCATTATACACATCCACTATTGTGCACTATATGTTGGTGCTATGGGGGGCATTTTATTATGGGTTCTAAACACTATTATGACCATTCAGTGGGTGTCCTCAAATTCTTTCAAGACATGCAATAAGGTTCCCCACCTTTGCCAGAGAAGAATACTCAACATTTATGTGCATGCCTGGGTTATGGAAGGGCCAGTAGATGGCGTTGAAATAGCAGATTGTGTAAAACTCGAAGTATTCTTTTTCTTTAACAATGCAATTCTTGGATTAAAATATTTGTAATAGTCTATACAGCTCTAAATCAATTTTAATGTGTTTCATCTTGTAGTTGCTGATTTGTTTAATATGTTAAGGGGGAAAATACTGGATTGCGATGATTTTCAGGATTCTTTTAATCTGACATGGCATGAAAATGTTGGTGAACCCAGCAGTCACAGATTCAGTCCTCTTTAATTAGCTTATATGGTTTGTAGTCTAATTGAAATAGCTTAGGGTGAAAAAGCTTTGCCTCCTACTTGCTCCCTTCCATTTGTGTCTACCTAAAGGGCCCTTTTCATCATCTCTCTGCCGGGGGTTGTGGCAGTGTTCGTTTGGACTAGTTGTCACCCATTCTCTTCCTACCTCAGCCTTGTTCCACCTATCCTTTATTTTATGATCTCCCTTCAAGTCATTGCATTGTGTTGTTCTGTCTGTCAGTGGATGAGGAGACGACTCCTAGGGCAATCATTTGGCTACAGATTCAGATGGTTCATTGTTTGCTCGATCAGTATTGCATCCAGCCCAAGCCACCCTTACACATCACCCTACAACAACAGTTCTCATTAGACTCAATTCCTGTCACTATCATACGCTCAAATTCATACAGCTGTCTATGTGTTTGCTCCCTCAGGTGTACATCCTTTCAAGTTATATTAACAAATGATATCCTACCATTATTTGACAAATCCATTTTGAAAAAGTTTGATTAAACATACTACATCCCCAAACACTTAGAATGCCATCAAAACCACAGAATTAGGAAAGGTATCTCAACCACTTGAAGAAGAGCAATGGACAATTGTGCGCCCCAGTAGAGCAAGGAAAATTGCAGTGTTCTTCAGCACGCCCATGCACATAATCTTCATATGTTCAAATTTGTGATACCATTTCTATATGTTCTATTGAAAGGGTGAAAGATAGAGGGCTCACCAGTTCCTCATTGAGTAGATCACCATAGTGTACAATTGGTTTATGGTACAGGTAGTTTCAGATTTTCCGTTCCTGGAGTTTTCGGTGCCTTAAGCCATTACACAGTATTAGTTTATCTGCAGCATCTTGTACTATTATGCAGTTTTACCTAACCTGCTCTCCCTGTTTCCTCTCTTCTCCCGAGAGTGGGCTGCTGCTGAATTTGGGCTACTAAAAGGGCCAGCTCTTGCCACCCATCCTAAGCCTGGCAATCTATGATTGTGAGTGGAATGAGTCTCGCCAATCTAGTCTTTACAGTTCCAGAGATATTCTGTTTTAAAGGCATAAATGGACTCTCTCTCATAGAGGTCACTATGAATGTGTGTAACAACGCACTCGTGATTCATGACGCAAATGCATTTCAAATGTCTCGCTTATCAACCTTGGTGTGCGAGGATAAGAAGCAAAGCGAAGAAAGGGACACAACTCCTACAATGCACGTCTTCTAATGCCTAAATACAGTTTTGAAAATGAGCCCCGTGTATGGTGTTAAAATACATTTTAAAAATCTAACCTGGTGAGAGAGCGCAAACTGACCTAAATGTATGAGTGCATCACACTTACCTGTAGTAAGCACAAATCATGAGGAGAAATGCCATGAGTGCTAGTAGTATCTGCAATTATATTCTGAATGTATAGCTAATGAAGAGATTTAAGTAGAAGTGGAACTAATACAGAAATGTGTGACACTATATGATTTTATTAGATGTGATTATTCCTGAATTCATGTCGTGTAGCTGCTAAAATGTAAGATGGCATGTGGTTAAACGCAGAATGTGGTAGGCCTCAGGGCCAGAGCTAGAAGGTGTTTCTTTTCACGACATAGATTGAACTAATGTTTTGATCATTGCATTAATGGGCCATGATTTATAGATGTGTTTACTGAATAATAGAATAAGAGTATTAACATGCTTTAATTAATGAAGAAGTTGAATGCTATAATCATTATGAGAAATGTTGTAGGCCTGAAATGTTTTAACATTGATTTACACGTACATGTCTGGGCCGAGAAATGTTGCGAAACCTTTTTGGAAGTCTATGAGAGTTGGGTTCTTGGCTGCAGATGTCTGTCTGCAAGAGAAAGGGAGGATCCGATTATAAATAATATGAATAGAGGTCTGTTCAGTAGACGGCCCAGACATGGAGGAGGGTTCTGGAATGTTTAAGGGGTATCAGCGGGCCGGAGAAGAGTCTGAGAAGCAAGGTCAACTCCAACGTATGAGGCCCAATACAAAGCAGCATGGAAAAAGCCAGAAGCTACACCACGTGAGGGGCGTCTCATGAGGGGCGTCTCAAATGTTGTTGACTGTTTTGTATTAGGGACAGCACCCCTGGGTGGAGTTAGAGCAGATACCTGAGGACCCTTTAGAGAGCGGATGGGTAGGCAGAGAGGGGTCATGACTGGAGAACTATAGGTTTTCACCAAGAGACTTAGAGTGAGTGACTTCCCTTGGGGGTCATTCACTGCTGACACCTTTGTTAGGTTGGGATTTGGTTAAGTAGGGATACCATCTAGAGCAGGGTAGGGACAGCCTAACCTGTGTGTTTTCCTCCAACTTAAATGAAGGAGAGATATGCGTCAATGCTGATAGCTTTATTATTCTTAGAACTTGTGTTAGTAATTTCCGTTGCTCGTCTGAGGGCTTTCAGAGAGCACATGTATGTAGTTGGACCTGTGTATCTCGTGAATCTCATTCTGAGATGCCTGTATTTGCAGCTTATCCTATCCTTACAATAAACTTTTGAAAGCTAGAAGTTGTTTGTGATCTTTTGGAGCGGGGTCCTTTATTGGGTGAACTAACTTGGGGAGAGAGGCACTTTCTTCCTCAAAGACAGGCAACAAAGGTTCAGTCGACCAGATCGGGGTTTAGATCAATAGTGATAAGGTATCGATCAAAATCTCGCCCTTCCAGTTGGTAGCTATAGAGGATGGTTGCCTTCTTGAGGACGGTGACCTAGGCCAGGTTAGCTTACCCCAAGGCCCCTAGAGATCGATGATCGGAAGAACCGCCCGCCGAAGAACATCCGGATGACGTGAGACAGAAAAAGCAGCAGTATCGGTCGAGAGTGAGTATAAAGGGTCATGCGTGTAAGATTGCGGTGTTTTTGTATTGTATCTATGTTGTAATGTTTGGCGGAGTTGGAATGTCTGTAGAGTGACTGTGGAACAGGTTGTGAGCGCGCGCAACCGGTGGAAATCTTAAGTTCAAGGAGAGCTTAAGTGGTTCGGGTGTATCGGACACCCAGAGTAATTGTCAAATAAGTGTGAAGGGGGTCATGAGGTACCATTGATCACCCGAAAGACCGAGATAGGGGGAACGTAAGAGTGAGTGCGTGAGTAACGGACGCTGGTCGGAAGTTACTGTGTGTGTAAGCAACCTATCAGAGAGACGATAGACATTTCGTCAGTTGTGTTGACAATTACATATAGACTGTGGACGTACAGTCGAGGGAAGTGACCGCTTGGTCGGAAGTAGTCATTTTTCGGTGTATGAATGGGACGCATGCATGACCGGGAGACGAGTTGAGAAAGGAGGGGTGCTGCTGCGAAGCGGAGAAAAGTGACGTCAGGAAGTGTCGCGACGTGATTGGCCGACAGGAGAAAGACCGCGCTGTGATAGGCCAGCTAGCAAAGACGTCAGAAAGTGTCGCGACGTGATTGGCCGACCGGAGAAAGACCGCGCTGCGATAGGCCAAGTTAGCAAAGCCGCGACAGGATTGGTGGATTGTCATCAGGAAGTAAACAGAGTAGCGAGGCTGGATATTGTGCGCATAATTATGAAGTGTTTTAAATGGTTGAGAGCGGCGTTTAAAAAAGAGAAGCGGGGATCGTATGAAGGGGAAGAAGCCCCGCCGGAGGGTACGCCGGCTCGTTACATGGCAGTGAATGTTGGGTTGCATACGATCCTTTGGATATCAGAGTGGAGTAAGATTACGGAAGGAAATGAGGAACTGACGTTCCCGAAGTACGGGACGTTCAGATTAGAGGTGTTACATCGATTAAAATCAGTCATGACCTCAATGAGACCCTTGCCTAGACCGACCCAGTTTGAAGCCCTTGATGCATGGATTAGGGCAGCGCATGAAAAGAATATGAACAGACGACAAGAAAGGGTGAAACGATCGGTAAGGGCAGTGCAGGATGCCAGGTGGGATGCGGATGCTAAAAGATGGAGAGTGCATAACATGGAAGTAAATAAACTGTACCCAGTGTTAGAGGTGCCTGGAAATAAAAGCCCCCTAGAAGAAGATGATGAGAGCGAAACAGAGGACAGCCTGATAAACAGATTATTGACAGACAGGCCACCCCCGTATAATAGAGCAGGGGGAGAGGTCGAGCATAGTGAAGGAGAAAAGGGGGGCAATGCAGGAGAGCATAGACCGCTTCCCAGTTCAGAGTGGGATCCTGAGGCAAAGAAAGAGCTGTCCCAGCCTAGTCAGGTGCAACAGGTAGTCGGGAGGTTTGTGGTACAAAGAGCGCCGGAAACGGAGTGCGCCACATCCTACGGATTACCAGATGCACTACAGGTACCTGTTACCATAGGTCCTATAATATCGATATATGACCAAGAGAGAGCAAGAGGGGAAGAACGGGTACGGAAGGACAGAGAAAGAGCAGGGACGGCAAGGAGGAACGATACGATCAATTCCCCAAGTCAGATGCCGATACCGAGAGAGTGGAGCACCCCGATGCACACAGCAGGGGATCCAGGAGGGGATCCTGGGGGCCCTAGATGGCCAGCGGATCTGAGGGGAACTGGACGAAAATCCTTTCAAGAGCTAAATGAGTACATGAAGAAGTGGGATGAGGCAGTGGAGGCTCACAAGAGCATCATAGCTGCAGAAGCTGAAAGGGAAAGTCAGGACAGCAGAGCTCGGACTCACTGCGGGGCTGGGGAGAGCAGCCCGGAGTGGGACTGTAGAGAGAGAGATAGTAGGGGAGTCACCCATTGGGCCCGGAGTGGGGATAGAACAGACCTGGAAAACGGGGGCCCCGGGAGTGGAGGGGTGGCGTGCCCAATACTCAGTGAAGGGGAGAGGAGAGCGCAAGAGTACAGAAACAGCTTTAAGTGTCCACACTGTGTGCCCGGCACCAGAGAACAGAATGGGAGTTGTGAGAGGTCGCACCATAGTCCCTGTGATGACGGAAATGAGCGCAGCCCAGGGAATATGGGGAACCAGGAAGGATCGTATCGGATACTGAGCGATACTAGGCAAAGGGAGAGTAGCGACCAGAGGGAAAATAACAGAGAGGAGTATGGTGAAAGGAGAGAAGCAGGAGAGAGTGGGCAGAGCAAGAGTGGGGGTAACAGGCCCGTGTTCCATCACCTTCCAAGATCGGATGGCCGAGCATGGGACCTGGAGAGATGGGAGCAAGGGAGAGCACTCATTAACTCTCCCGAGCCCAAACGTAGAGCTCGGAGTTGGGATGGTAGGGAGACCAGTGAGCCCCCTTCGAAAGACATATTGCGAGCTGAGATAAAAGCTAAGAGACTCGATGTCGCCAGCTTAAGGTCAGACCTGGATGACATGATAGATGGTACCCTGCCTTTAGAAAGAATGGAAATGTATGAGCAGGATGAAATACTGTATATGGCAAAGGACATCACTCGAAAAGCGAGAGCAATCCATGAGAAGTTAGTCGAACTAGCAGGCAAATATATGGTGGACCTGTCAAGAACCAAAGCATTACAGGGTAACCACAGGCTACATTACACAGATCGAGACCTAGATGAGAGGAGAACGATTGGGCTGAAAACGCACATAAGGGAACTGATCACCGGAATAAGGACATGGAGGGCACTAGATAAGTGGGAAGAGAGGTGGTCCAAGAAAGGGACCGTCAGGAGAAGCACGCTTGGTATGACACCAGGAGGGCTGCAGGGAATAGAAGCATACCCTTTGCGTGAAGTCGCTAATGGGAATTATGTACATGTCCCTTGGAGTAGGGGAGATTTAGCTGCTTTTACCACCTCCTTCCCCAAATTGCGGGAAAGCCCAGTGGAGTGGTACAAGCAAGTTGAGAGATTTGTAAAAATCTCAAAGGTCCTATGGATAGATCTGAACACGCTGTTTGACATTGTAGTACCAGGAGATCTGTGGACAGCATGCAAGGTTAGCGCTGAGTGGCCCACAACGGAGCCGGAGAGAGATGCTAAGACTAATGGGCCGTCCGAGATTGTGATGGCAAAATTCGAGAGAGTGATGACTTGGCTGAAAGAGAAAGTGCCAATGCAAGACATAGATTGGGTCAGAATAGACCGAACCAGACAGGAACCCAAAGAGACCGTCCACGAATATTACGAGAGATTGCTGAAGGCGTTTAAACAGTATAGCGGCCTGGATGTAATGGATCCAAAAGACATAGGGCAATTTGTGTCCAAGTTCGTCCTGGGACTAAGACCGGATATTAGTTTAATGATTCAGCAACACTCGATTTGTTGGCAAAATAAACCCCTAGACGAAATACTGAGGTATGCCAGGTACTGCTGTGATGAGATAGACTCCAAGGCTAGGAAACTAAAAGAAAAGTTGATGGTGGTACAGATGCAGGCAGCAGGAAAGGGGGGACAGCAGCAACAGCAGCAAGGAACAGGTACAGGAGGAAAGAAGCAGTACAGTCAGAACAAGGGCAATGAGGAGAGTTCCACCTTTAGACCCAGAATAGACATAGCTGCCTTGAAGAAAACGACTAGGTGCCACCAGTGTAACGAGGTGGGGCATTGGAAACGCGAGTGTCCTTACAATGTAGAGATAGGAGAACAAGAGGAAGAGGAGGAAGAGGTCCAGAGAGTGCCTACGAGAGGGGTGACGCCATACCAGGGAAAGGTGCTAAAAGGGGGGGGGGCTCCTCCCCGAGCCCAGTTCCCGCAACCTCCTCGAGTAGGGACTATGGGTAAGACCTATAGACAGATGCCCCTGTTTGTAGAAGGAGAAGAGTGCTATTATGTGGACCCATTAACCGGACAGAGAGTGGAAAGAGAAGACTGCACCCTCGGGGCAGCCTTGGAGGTGGACCAGAGGGGACCCTATGTCGAAGCAGAAGTAGCAGGGTGCCCCACGACATTTCTGGTGGACACAGGAGCCACTAGATCCACGATCAGATCAGCTGCAGTTCCAGACCTGCCCATGTCTGGAGAGACCATACAAGTGGTGGGGGTCGCAAACAGGAGAATAACCAGCCAATTGACAGAACCAGTACAGGTGAAAATAGGGAAGTACAGCGATGAGCACCAGTTTGTGGTTTGCGATTCAAGTCCTGTGTGTCTGCTAGGGAGAGACCTGTTGTGTAAATTGAATTGTACAATATACTGTACACCTCAGGGAGTGGAGGTATTGACCAATGATGATGACGCAGACTTCAAAGTTGCAAACTCAAGAATATGCGTGGAGCTGTACCCTACTTTGACAGTAGATGAGCTCCCCTGGGACTTGAGAGAGACAGTGGCACCAGAAGTATGGGACTTCACTGGGGAAGAGATTGGATTGGTCAAAGGGGTGGACCCAGTGAAAATTGTAGTGAAACCGCATGCTGAGTTCCCAAGAACACCCCAATATAAATTGACTCCAGAAACGATTGCAGGCATAAAACCCGTGATCGAGTCCATGATTAAACAGGGAATACTGAAAGAAATCGTGGGTAGTCCATGCAACTCCCCGAGTATGGGTCTGCAGAAACCAAATGGGAAATTTCGGATAGTGCAGGACCTTCGAAAGATTAATAACATAGTCGTTTCGTGTTGTCCAGTGGTACCGAATCCATCAGTGATACTGTTTCAGATTCCATTCCAAGCTGAGTGGTTCACTGTGATTGATCTTTGTCAGGCTTTCTTTTCGATCCCTCTGGACGAAGAAAGCCATTTTCTTTTCGCATTTAAGCTGGAAGGTCGCGTCCTAACATGGTGTCGTATTCCTCAGGGGTATACCGAGAGCCCATCGATCTTTAACCAGCTTTTGAAGAAAAATCTTGAAAGTCTAGTGCTGCCCCAGAAGTCAGTTCTGGTCCAGTACATAGACGACCTCCTCGTGGCGTCAGAAACAGAAGAAGCTTGCAGGGAGGACTCTATTGCTTTGTTAAATCACCTAGCTGCCAATGGGCACAAGGTGTCCCCGGGAAAGTTGCAGTACTGCCTGACAGAGGTGCAGTACTTGGGACACAGAATAGAGAAAGGCAAACGAAAGGTGTCACCAGACAGGATAGAGGCGATCATGAAAATGAATGCGCCTAAGACACAGAGAGAGGTCAGGATGTTCTTAGGGATGGTGGGTTATTGCCGACAGTGGATCGCGAACTTTTCACTGAAAGCAAAGCCCTTGCAAAAACTGACGCACAAGGAGGTGAGCGATCCGGTACCATGGGACAAAGACTGTTTGATGGCATTCCTACAGCTGCGAGAGGACCTGTGTCGTGCTCCGGCATTGGGAATGCCTGATTACAATAAACCATTTTTTCTTTACTGTTGTGAGAGAGAAGGTTGCGCGTTGTCTGTGTTAGTCCAAATCCATGGGAATGCCCGTAGACCAGTTGCTTATTTCTCGGCTACTTTAGACCCAGTAGCCGCAGCGTTGCCCGGATGTCTCAAATCCGTTGCTGCAACGGGTGTCAGCATTGAGAGATGTGAAAATATCGTCATGGGGCACCCGTTAGAGGTGTGCGTGCCCCATTCTGTTGAACTGTTGATGACCAGGACCAAAACACAGCATCTGACCAACAGCAGGCTCACGCGCTATGAGCAAGTTATTCTTGCTGCGGAGAATGTGACCCTCAAGAGATGCTCTGTTTTGAACCCTGCCACCTTGATGCCACTCCCAAATGATATCGAGGATGATGATGAATGTACAGACCATGACTGCCTCGATGTGACTGAACTATGCACCAAACCCAGACCCGACATCGTAGATGAGCCACTGACCGACCCAGATGAAATTTTCTTTGTCGATGGCTCATGTGTAAGAGACGAAGTTGGGCAGTTGAGAGCAGCTTACGCTGTTTGTACAATTACTGGAGTTGTGGAAGCTGGGTGCCTGGAAGGAGTACACTCCGCTCAGGTAGCCGAGATTATTGCCTTGACACGTGCTTGCTTGGCAAGCAATCAAATTCGAGTCACCATATACACCGACAGCCAATATGGTTATGGGGTGGTTCATGATTACGGGCAGTTATGGTCTCAAAGAGGGTTCATGACCTCTTCAGGCTCTCCCATTCGCAATGGAGAGTTTGTGCGCCTGTTGTTAGAGGCGTTGCAATGCCCAGCAGGTATCGCAGTTGTAAAGTGCACCGCACATACCAGAAATGAGGACTTCGTCTCGAAAGGCAATAGATATGCCGACGAAGTCGCGCGGTATTGCGCAGAACAAGGGTACTCTTTCACAGAGGTGGAAGTGGGCGGAATAAATGTAAGGACTGAATTAGCCATGATATTGGAAACTGTTGATACTTGGGATGAACTGGCAAACATGCAAGAAAATGCTCCTGATTTTGAAAAAGAAACATGGGAAAAGGCAGGATGTGTAGTGGGTGAGTCCCATTTTTGGGTCTCAGCAGATGGCAGAGCAGTGTTGCCCAATGAGATGGTGAGTCCAATGGCCAGACTCATACATGGTCCCGTACACTTAGGGAGAGACGCTATGCTGAGAGTGTTTAGACAGACCTGGTACAATCCTAAGTTTAGAATAGCAGCGGAAGCAGTGTGCCAGCGTTGTGTGACCTGTCAGCAGCTGAACGTAGGGAAAAGAACACCAGTTGCACTGAGTCACATAGGAAGGTCTGGAGGTCCATTCAATCGAATGCAGATAGATTTCATTGAAATGCCGAGATGCAACCGCCTCCGCTATGTCCTGGTGGTTGTTTGTGTGTTCTCCAGATGGGTTGAGGCATACCCTACACGTAGGTGCGACACCCTCACAGTGGCCAAGTTACTGCTTAGGGAACTCATTCCGCGCTTCGGGGTGCCGGCCTCTTTGGAATCAGATAGGGGAACGCATTTCAACAGCGAGCTTGTGAAGATGATTTGTGCAGCTCTGAATATCGATCAGAAGTTGCATTGTAGTTACCGACCAGAAGCCTCAGGAATTGTGGAGCAGATCAATGGCACGATCAAAGCCCGAATTGCAAAGGTGTGCTCCTCAACGACCCTGAGTTGGCCTGACGCCCTGCCATTGGTCCTCATGAGCCTTCGTAGTACCCCAGACAGAAGAACGGGGTTGTCACCACATGAGGTGTTAATGGGGAGAGCAATGAGGCTGCCATCTGTCCCAACGACTGCACTGTTAAATATCACAGATGATATGATCCTGGACTATTGTAAGGGGCTGTCTGACGCCATTCATTCTGTGTCCCTTCAGGTGCAGGCTGCCGAGGTTCCATCGTGCCAGGGCCCGTGCCATGACCTGTATCCTGGGGACTGGGTCCTGGTGAAAAAACATGTGAGAAGAAGCTGCTTGGATGTTCGTTGGCGTGGGCCCTTCCAGATCATCCTGATCGCGAATACGGCTGTGAAGGTGGGAGGCCTGCCCAATTGGATCCACGCGTCACATACGCGAAGGGTTCCAGCACCTCGGGAAGAAACAGCTCCTCTCTCGGATAGACGTCCAGCAGAGGACCGAGAAGCCATAGAGGGGGCTAGCCAAGCTGAAGAGGTGCCAGCGGAAGCAGGGAACGAGTCTGACCAAGCTGAGGACGGTCAGTACAACAGCGAAACAGACGACGCTACAGAAGGAGAAAGTAGCTGGGAGTACGAGTCAGACACTGACAGGTCTGACAGAGAGCGAGAACAGACAAGAAGGAGAAGGAGTAGAAGGGCACGTGGAGAAGCTAATTGGCCGCAAAGAAGGAGCTCTAGCCTGAGGTCAACTCCAGAGGTAACCCTTCCTCCGATATCAGAAGACTCAGACCCGGAAGAAGGTGCTCAGGGCGCTGAAGCACCGGACCGAAGAAGGTCAAGAAGAGTACGTGTGCCTAACAGAAGATACTCCACACCTGAGTGGACATATCTGGCGACAAATGTCTTTGAAACAGGAGACAGGGAGGATTCGAGCGGTGGTGGTGTCCAGTTCTGAGCCCATCGTCACCGTGGAAATACGACTGTTGGTACCCGGAGTCGAACAAGAAGGGTCACTAACATTCATGCTCCCCAGACCTCCCCGCCTCAGCAAGTTAAAACATATGTTTCTTTCAGAATTGCAATTCCCCGACTTTGGTACAACGATAACAGCCCATGAAGAGCACAATCTTCGTTTGGAAATACTGAACTTTGCTATCGAAGCTGCAGGCACAAACCTGATAGTAGATGCTTAAAGGACTTTGTAAGTAAAGCGAGCAGAAAAAGAAGATTACCTAGCGCCCAGGAAGCAGAGAATATTAGGGAACTTCCCTTGAGTTGATGGAGAAGGGCTAGGGTTGTCTTTATTGAACTGTTAAAGGACTTTTGCGAAGAAGGTTGTCAGCTTCCAGTTGTGTGGATTCTAAAGACAAAAGGATTAAAAAGAGACTGTAAAGGAACGAGAAGAAAAGAACTTTGTGCCAAGATAAGAGAGAGCCATATTGTCTGACGAAATGGAAGCCGGCACCCAGAACCGCAGAGCTAAATGTATAATAGGTACACTAATAGTAGGAGTGATAATATTAATAGCTTTAGTGGTAACAATTTCTTATGTAAAGGGACATGAGGAAGAGGCGAAGGTAACTGATGTGAAATCTGTAGAAACGCTTACACCCACTGTTGCTGGTGAGAAAAGGGAAAACACTCAAGAGAAAGCGTTATTAGCTGCAGAAGCCCGCAGGTTACACGTAGATGAGTCCCAAGGAGACTTTAGGTCAAATGCTTATGCTAAACTCTTATATGAATACGTGGATGCCATGGAGGTTAAGGACTGTTACGTCTGCATGCAGTTGCCGGCGTCTGTAGATGAAGGCATTAGATATCATCACCTCCCGCTGACATATGGCATTACATGTAGCTTATTGCTTAGTATATTTTATGAGAGAGATAGTTTTGAATACTATTTCTCCAACTATGATTCAGTGTTGCCAGAAGTCCCAAATTATAAGCAGATAAACAAATGGGACTACTGGAAGAGTGAAGACAGATTGGCCAAGTTCTTCATTCCTTGGATTACCTTAGATACTTCACATGCCCGTAGAAATAACCTGACATGCAAAGTGTCAGAAGTCGAGAAGAAGTTCATAGGGCAAGTGGATGATCGTTACAGGAGACAAAAGATTTTGAAAAAATCAGGACAATGGAAAACAGATTGGACCGAGGAAGAGAAGGCACACAAGAGAAAGGGTAGCAGTGGTCCAATAGCTTTAGATAAGACGCAGAGAGGAAAGCTATGTCTTCACCGAGCCAAAACGTATTATGAAAATGTATACGTGGGAGAAGTCAGCTGTGAACATGCTTTCAATATAGAGTACTATACTAAGGATTTCCTGAAGGGAATGCAAGTGATTCCAAATGTGTATTTTGTATGTGGAAGAAATGCCTACGTGAGACTACCTGACAACTGGTATGGATCATGTTACCTAGCAATTGTCTTCCCCAAAATATATCATGCACAAGACTTAGTGATCATCGAGGGCAAGACATCATCGAGGGGAAGGAGAGGTATAGGAGATGCAGAAATGGTTGGAGATGTCTTTGGAGCTATGTTCCCTCTTTTGGGAGTAATCCTTAATGATGTTAAAATTAGACGACTGGCAACAGTCGTCGACAGGTTGTCTGCCAGCACTGCTCAGTCCTTAATGCTGGTAGAGGGAGAGATGCAATCGATAAGGGCTATGGTTCTTCAGAACCGTCTTGCGTTAGATGTCCTACTAGCAAAAGAGGGCGGAGTCTGTAAGGCTTTGAAGGTCCAGGAATGTTGTACTTACATTCCAGACAATTCGAAGCCCCTTGAGAAAGTTATTAGGAACATAACTGATATTCACAAGGAGATCGAAGACTTGAGTAGAGAAAATGTCTGGGAAAAGGTGGGCCACGGAATGAGTGAAGTTGGAGGGTGGATTTCCGCCTTAGGCAAAAGCTTTGTGTGGTATATACTAAAACCTATCATCATAATATTGATCTGTGGGATTATATTGTGGGGATTGGTGAGGGTATTCAAATGGTACAGAGCAAGAAGGTCAGAAAGGGCCCAAAGAGAGCAGCTGCAGAGATTGGCTGCCATACAAGATAATCAGTACAGGAGTCTGAGGGCTCTGGAAGCGCAGAGACAAGTTATGCCAGCAATAACTGCAGTTTAAATGTTAGTGATGACCCCGAGAGGTCATCAAAGGGGGGAACTGAGAGAGCGCAAACTGACCTAAATGTATGAGTGCATCACACTTACCTGTAGTAAGCACAAATCATGAGGAGAAATGCCATGAGTGCTAGTAGTATCTGCAATTATATTCTGAATGTATAGCTAATGAAGAGATTTAAGTAGAAGTGGAACTAATACAGAAATGTGTGACACTATATGATTTTATTAGATGTGATTATTCCTGAATTCATGTCGTGTAGCTGCTAAAATGTAAGATGGCATGTGGTTAAACGCAGAATGTGGTAGGCCTCAGGGCCAGAGCTAGAAGGTGTTTCTTTTCACGACATAGATTGAACTAATGTTTTGATCATTGCATTAATGGGCCATGATTTATAGATGTGTTTACTGAATAATAGAATAAGAGTATTAACATGCTTTAATTAATGAAGAAGTTGAATGCTATAATCATTATGAGAAATGTTGTAGGCCTGAAATGTTTTAACATTGATTTACACGTACATGTCTGGGCCGAGAAATGTTGCGAAACCTTTTTGGAAGTCTATGAGAGTTGGGTTCTTGGCTGCAGATGTCTGTCTGCAAGAGAAAGGGAGGATCCGATTATAAATAATATGAATAGAGGTCTGTTCAGTAGACGGCCCAGACATGGAGGAGGGTTCTGGAATGTTTAAGGGGTATCAGCGGGCCGGAGAAGAGTCTGAGAAGCAAGGTCAACTCCAACGTATGAGGCCCAATACAAAGCAGCATGGAAAAAGCCAGAAGCTACACCACGTGAGGGGCGTCTCATGAGGGGCGTCTCAAATGTTGTTGACTGTTTTGTATTAGGGACAGCACCCCTGGGTGGAGTTAGAGCAGATACCTGAGGACCCTTTAGAGAGCGGATGGGTAGGCAGAGAGGGGTCATGACTGGAGAACTATAGGTTTTCACCAAGAGACTTAGAGTGAGTGACTTCCCTTGGGGGTCATTCACTGCTGACACCTTTGTTAGGTTGGGATTTGGTTAAGTAGGGATACCATCTAGAGCAGGGTAGGGACAGCCTAACCTGTGTGTTTTCCTCCAACTTAAATGAAGGAGAGATATGCGTCAATGCTGATAGCTTTATTATTCTTAGAACTTGTGTTAGTAATTTCCGTTGCTCGTCTGAGGGCTTTCAGAGAGCACATGTATGTAGTTGGACCTGTGTATCTCGTGAATCTCATTCTGAGATGCCTGTATTTGCAGCTTATCCTATCCTTACAATAAACTTTTGAAAGCTAGAAGTTGTTTGTGATCTTTTGGAGCGGGGTCCTTTATTGGGTGAACTAACTTGGGGAGAGAGGCACTTTCTTCCTCAAAGACAGGCAACAAAGGTTCAGTCGACCAGATCGGGGTTTAGATCAATAGTGATAAGGTATCGATCAAAATCTCGCCCTTCCACTGGCCTGCTGAGGTCCTGAGCATGTCCGCGCTGCCCCGGGTCCGTTGGCGCCTACAGCCCCTACCCCTCTCAGCCAATCCAGGATTGTCTCAGGGCATGGCTAATCTTCACCCGCAGCACGCCCATTAGGAGACCGAGGGGCTCCTAATGGGCATGTGCAAACAGGTCAAAACACAAGTGCGCATGAGTGGGCACGGTGCGAAAATTCACCCTCCGTCCCCACTCATGCGCACTTGTGTTGCTGCTGCCTGTTGCCCCCCACTGGTCTGACAATCATGTCAGTCAACATGACGCCAGATCGCTCACCCTGTGGGAGAGGTGTGGCGCCGCGGCCAGGGC